>NC_081410.1:232707914-233040414 GCF_030272615.1 Cryptomeria japonica | reverse complement strand
AGGTACATGTCCTACTGCACCCTCTGCCATGTGCTTGGTGCAACTAGAGGTCGATGCACTACTCGATGTCTGCATGTTGCATGTTGTCGACATTGCAGCCGGAAATATAGGCACGCATGATGTGGTCGGATGAGGTGGTGTATGCACAAGAAAATGGATAGCACCTGAAGTACCTTAAATAATACATTAAATATATAAGCAATAACACATTAACGAAAGGACAAGAACATGTAAAAATATGAGGTGGTGTATGCATAGGAACATGGATAGCACCTAAACTACCTGGAGTACCTTGATCATGGCCAGAAGCATCATGAGGATGCAAAAAATCTTGTAAAAACAACACGTACATATTTTAGTTCATGACATAAAAGAGTATAAAATATAAACCATTAACTAAAGATTGCATGACAGCTTACTTGCAAGTTTTGTAATCTCTCAGTCAATTTTTTCACCCTCTTTTACCTCATCAGTTTGAGGGACTGTGAATAACAATTTAAGGATTTCTTTATTAAAAAAAAATTGTATATTTCTTATCATTTCAGTAGGGTTTGTGGAATATGCGATATCATCATCACATAATAGTGATTCCACCTCTGTATCGATGTTGTCACATACTGCAAGTGTCTTTCCCCGAACATCCAACTGTGACAAGAATATTACTAACTTTATCAAAATTAATCCAAAACCATAAAGAAAAGAACATAATAATATAACATTTTTCTCGTATCTAATTTGTACATTTACAATGAGGTTTACCTATTGGATAGAAGTTCCCAAAGATGCATCCCGATCTATGCGGGTCCTCCCCCTACGATCAATGTCGCACTGTGACAAAAATTAAATATTAAAAAACATTAGTGAAATGAAACCAATAGACTTACGAAAAAAACTTAATAATAAAATGGTATATTGGAGTCATTAATTGTAGGTTGGTTTAAATAGTATATAGTATGTACCACCCCCATGGTAGTCTCTTTTTTAATATCTATGTGATTCAAATTGTAATCTATTATTAGCTCTTCCCCTACACTTATTGATTTTATCGCACATACGAATACACAGTTTCCCTCATGTGCCTTGGATATTCAATTGGGTTGCCTATTAGTTGACCCAGATCGTGTACTGTTTATAAACCCTACAATATTCCTTGTTGCTTTTGGCCTTCCATCAATGTACATAGCCACTCTTTTACTTTGATCATTATCTTTTAGTTGTATATAATTTGCAGATAGTGCATACCTATGCATACTTTGTGTATATTGAACCAGCTGCATCCAATCTTTGTAAATGTAACAGGGTCTGACATACTCCATCAATTCAACAACTTTTTTGTAACATACCTTTATGCCATCCATGTAAAATAGGCCCAAACCATGTAATGATGATGGTGCTATGTGATATATCCTCTCGTTAAACAAAAATCAATGTTTATTAGAGGAAGTTCCTTGGGTACCCATTGTTTCTGTAGATGTTTGTACCTCAAGGGAACCTCAATGTTGCCTATGCTCTCATCATCATAAGAACATGACCCCCCTTCAGCAAGAAAAATTTCCATGTGCTTATGGAATTTTCTTCTAATCTTTTAACCTCTAGTTGATCTCCCTCTTTTAGACCTACTACATGTCTCTCTTTCCTCTTTTCTTCCTGAATTTTCCTCTCTCGAGGAAGGCACATCTTATAAATACCTATTTCATGGTACCTGCACTCCATCAAATGAGAGAGATAGTTGATAGAGGGTCTATTGTTATTGTGAGAGGAAATAAATTTTAGGATTCCATGGAGAGAGACTACAAGAATCTGTAATAGATGGTTCACCATAACTTGTCAATTTCTTGCAAATATTGCAAATAGATTTGAAGGCGGGTTGTCAAAGGTCCATTGCATGGATTGATAAGAATGGCCCATGATTTTTCCCCAAATTCATCATTGAGGGTAATGTTGATGAAGAAGTTGCCCCTAAAGTTGAGTTTGAGATTGAAATCCGAATAAGCCCAACTCAAGTTTTAAGTGTTGATAATTGTAATAGAGTTGGTGATAATGTGGATGTTTCAAAAACTGAGCAAGTTTGTTTTCCTGGTAATTTTGGAGTTTCAAAAACTCTGAAAAGTAGTCTTCATGGTCACTTAAATCATATAGGAAGGCTGAGAAAGTGGAATGAGCTATACCATGTTGATTTGAAGGTGGTTTAGGTGAGAAAAAAATCAAAAGTTTGACAAAATATAGTTGCTAAAACCTGGCTTATTATTAACCCACTCCAAGATGGGTGTAAAGAGAAAACAAGCAAATAAAGAAGGGTTTCTATAGGGTTTATTGACTTATACCTACCGATTCATGAGAAGAATCCTCACCTTGCCTTTATGTATATTCCGCAGGATCCTCACCAAAGGGGTTTCAACTATAAAAAATTAATCATTTTATAAGACTACACAATACACAATTAGGGGTAGGTAAAAGTAACTTATTTACTGATTAGAAAAAAGGTACATACAACTAAATACATGTTTGTCTTAATCATTTTATCAAATGGTTCACTACCTTGCTTCTAATTGTAAAATCCTAAAATAGGTGCTTTTGAACAAGCTATGGATGCTTGGAAAAAATCTATCAAAGCTTAGTAGCAAGCAATAGCATAGACAAGGCAGCAAACTATTTGGAAAAGTGCCTCAAAGAAATGTGGTCTCATGGTGATGGAATGCCATGACAATCCATAGTATTTTGATTGTCATGGCATTCTATCACCATGAGACCGCATTTCTTTAAGGCATTTTTTCTGATAGTTCATTGCCTTGTCTATGCTACCACATTTTTCATATATTGCTTATATTAGTGAAATAGTGCAAAAGATATATTCAACATAGCTTGGCAATGTTCATTCGGATCACAAAATCTCTAACATGGCATGAAAGTATTGAAACTTACTAATATACCTTCCAAACACTTGAAATCTAGGAAAACATAATGATAATTCATATACATCCATGACTAACTCCTTTAGATGTGTTGGGCCCCATAAATTAAACCAAAATTAGTATTAAAGCTAACAGCCAAGCATTTATTTTCACCTTATAAAAATCAATATAGCCTCTAAGTCAAACACGAATAATCCTTTAATATCCACTCATATGACTTCATATTGTATGTCCTTGATCAAAGTTAAGAACTTCACTTGCAGGGTGGCCTAACATAAAGCATCGATGAACTCCGATATACGATGAGAAAGGAATTAACATTATCGAGGGACAAAACATCATCGAAGAGCATTAAGTAGGTTCTATTTTCAACCTCAATAAAATACTAAGCCACGATAAAACTCAAAGGAATGTTACCGAAGGGGAAAGGTTCATCGACAAAGAACCTTGCAAGATGTGGTCCCCACTGTAGTGGCCTTGAAGAGAATACAGTCTCGATGAAAATCAATAATAAGTTATTGTTGGGCTAATAATCATTGAAGGGAGTACTCCATAAAAGGACTTCGATAACATAAAGAGCTTCGATGAAACGGAAAAAACTGTCACTAAAGGAACAATCTTCATCGAAATAACATGAATGATGGCAATGAAAACAACAAAGCCATAAAAAAGAAAATTAAATTATCAAAGTCGCAGATATCATCAACGGCCTTTCCTCAATAATAAAGTCGTTGGCGAAGATGATCAAATACACATCATCGAAGTGGATGCTCTCATCGAAGAGACAGAGTTCTAACAAAAGTTAAAGCCACAGTTTTGATGAGACTTAGGGTTTCGATAAAACGTAACGAAGTTTCATAGAAGAAGAAAATCTTATTGATAACCAGAAACAAAGAACCCCTTTTGATAAGAATTAGGATTTCAATGAAGGCATATCAAAGGTCATCGATAGGGTGGAAAACATAGAAAAGAAGATGATATGACATTTAAAATAATTTCAATAAATATTGAGGATTAATGCTCACATGAGTAGCACTCACCAAAGCTTGTGTATCATTAAGGAACTCAAGTCGGTGAAATTTACTCTTGCGAGAACATCAATCATTTCTGCATTGAACTCTGAGGAAATATATAACTGTCAGAATTCCGACAAACGTAGGGCAATTTTTTTTTTTAAATAACAAATTGACACAGTTAACCTCATAATATCCGACAAAACAAAAAAAATCCCATAGTTCGTTGGAAATTTTCGTCGGAAAATGCACCCAAATGAGTTCGTGATTCCTATTCTCAATAAATAAGGAAAAGAACCTAAATTTGGGTGTCATTTCTCCCAAATTGACACTTGGCTTCCTTTCCACATGTCATCCTTAGCATTGCCACTTGTCCTCAAAGAGGACAAATGTTGCATTTTCAAGCAGCCTCACTTCCCCTCCATTTCTATTTAATGTATCAGTTTTCCTTCACAAATCATCACTCTTGATCCATAGAAAAGTTATCATACCATTTTGAATCCACAATTCACATCCATTTTAGCTTAAATATTGCATTTCATTATCAAACATCTTACATTTTCATTAGTGTGGAGCTATATTGAGCACTTTTGGAAGTATCAAAGTGAGCACACATTAAATTGAATCGAACCAAAGGACAAATCCACAACAAAAGAGGCTTGAAGTTTGCATTTTCTTGCTTATTTCATGTTTATTTACCTTCTTTTTAAGCATCCTTATCTTGAGTTTTTTCTTGATATTTGTGGTTTTTAGGTTGCTAATATTGAATTTCAATCTTTTTTTATCCACTCATATTCATCTGCACAAATTTATGGCATGCTCAGTGGGATCCACTTCATAGGTTTATCTCACATTTTATTGTTATTTGAATGTTTTTATTAGAGATTTTAGGTTCTTGAAGGAAAAAACATGATATAGCAAGTCAATTTTTTCTTTGACAGAAGTCATTTCGGCTCCAGTTCTATTTTTACAAAGCAATGACAATGAGACAACAAACAACGAGAATGCGATGAGAAACAATGTAGTGTCCACCCTTGAATTGACCTATTTTGACTATATTTGACTTTTATTTCATTCTTGATAGACTTATCTAGACTATATTTGATGATTTGGATGATGATTATGTTGGCATAACTGATGGAGATGATGATGAGATGAGAAGATGACCACTAAAGTTGATATGAGGAGATTGTTGGGTTGATGATGATGATATAATGGCAATAGGATGTTTGATGACTTTATTTGTGTTGTCATTGGTGGCAACCATGTTTTTTTAGTCATCTAGGTCATTTAGACCTACTGGTATAGCCTAACTGGTAGTGGAATGAGTTAGACAACAAAATTGCTAAGTTGTTGTCAACTGGTAAATAGGAACAAAGTGATGATCAAGTGATTGGTATGGACAATTGGAGAAGATTCAGGTGTTGCGGTTCAGAATATATGTTCATAACATTGGCATGATTATGTGATTGAAATCGCATCAAGTTTGGTGAACCGGAAAGCACATTTATAATTGACTGTTATGAACTCTGTGAAGAAGAATGAATACCGATAATAGATCTTTAACCAGTAATGATTTAAGGTTTGGCGGTGGATCTTATCATGATCATAACTTAGTGATGATGTGTTAGAATCCATGTGTAATGATAAGATTATATTTTAACATGTACAAGGATCGGATTTCTTGGAAGACAACAAAGCCCTTAGTAGAATGTAACAAGGGTTTGATTGCTTATCCAACGATGTGCAGTGATCATTCAACAACAGAAATCATCTAGAAATTTGTTGTAATAATCTGTAATGTATTTTGGCATAGTGTTTTGCTATGCAAAATGTAAATTCATTGTATCTTGTTGATGTAATTAGGGTTTGTAGCTACCCTAATTGAAAAGTGTATTTAGGGCTAGTTGGAGAAGAGATTGTGTGTCTGTAGTTTGAGAAGAAGGTATTGCCGAACCAATTTGAAGTGTTTGCATATGTGTAGCAGAGTTGTGTTGAAAAGGATCTATACTAGCAAGCAAGGAAGTGATGCAATCAAAACATTTACCCTGTTGTTCCCTAACAGCTATAGCAGTTTGAAACCTCTTAACCGGGTAGATCCTAACAAGTCTGATATTGTAAATCCCTTCACCAGGTGGCTCATTAACTTGAGTTCAAAATCCTCTAACAAGGTTACTCTTAATAGGGTAGAGCTCCTAATAGGGTTGAGGAAAAATCCCTTGATCGGGTGACTCCTAATAGGGTCTTCTCTTAACTGGGCATATTGTAAGATCTTAACTGGGCACATTCCAAAAGAGTTAAAATATTTTATGGGTGCTAATTCCCACCGTGGTTTTTCCCAGTTGGGTTTCCACATGAAAAATCATTGTGTTATGATTTGCATGCTTTATTGGATGTTTCCTTATGTGGTTATATTTCTTGCATGCTTATTGATTTTCAAGTTGGTGAAAGTCGTTATCAGATTTATTAAGTTTATGCATGCACTGATTCACCCCCCCCCCAGTGCCTTATAAGTTTTTCAAATTAATCATGTTTTTCAGTCATTTATTATGATGATTAGATATTACTAACATATGTTATTTGGATGATTTATATGATGATGACTCTATGATTATGGATCATGTGATTCGATGGATTCTATATGCTCACTATCTGATGGATTATTGATAGATTAGTTTTATCATCGATTTGATGTTGATTATGATTTCACTAACCCTATTTCAAGGTTACATATGATGATATGTTTATGAGATGTGTTTGATTATTGTTTGACTATCTTCGCGATAGAGACGATTCCACATCACTCATTGCGAGTGAGATGTATCGTCGTGATTCTCTATCACTTGCTTGTTCTGTATATATGTATATATTGTATTGTCATTTTGTGGTTGCAGGACTTGCAGGTACTAGACATCGAATCCACCTGGCTTCATAGGTCTCAGCGTGTCTTTATTTCCAATGGCTTATTTGGTTCAGAGAGGATATAATTTCCCTTCCCATACTCTAGGTCAAAGTTGTGCACCATGTGTCGTCAGTGTCTTGGTGTAATTCACCATGTCTTTAGTAAGTTGTGGTGTTGTGAGTAAGCATGTGCTTATTGATTTATTTAATTAATTTGATGCGTGATTTTATAGTCCTTGATTAATTTAATTATTGGTTCAATATAGTTTTTATTTGAGTATTTAATTGTGTGTGATTTAATGTCTGTTACTTATTTATTTATTGTTCATTTGGGATTTATTTATTTATTGAATGATTATTTATCTTAAGAGAGCTTATTATTTATTTGGTGGTTTAACCCTTATTGGTATTTAATTATTTATTCATTTCCCTATGGTTAAATTGTTTATATGATATTTAATAATTATTTATCTCTTTAATTTATTTATGATATTTTGGTTCTAATTACCCATTTGACTTATTTCAGCCTATGGCTATTTGTATAGTTCATTATTTAATATGTGGGTAGAAAAGCACTTTATTATATATCTCTTGTTACACCCACTTATAATAATAGATTTACTTTTATATTATTTCTACCTACCCTCTATTCTTATTGGTTGATTTTGAGGCTAGGGTTTTGGTTTGGTTTTTCTTTTATTCGGCAGCCTAAGCTTGTTGTTGGGTTACCATCCTCGAAGAATTTTTCTGCATCTTTGGTTTATTGACTTGGATTGTTGGAGCTTGTGGCTTTGGATTTGGTTTTGGAGCTCTTCGTCAAATTTCTTCCATAACTTCTATTTCCAGGTTGGAGCTCTTTTCTCTTGTAATGATTTTTATTTCTATGTGCATTCTTCATGTCTGCAAAAATTGTTGTTTGTGGGTTTTATTTGGGTAAAATGATTAAGTATATAGTTTATACTAAAGTGTTGGAAAAATATTTATGTGCATAGATTTCATTATAAGGTTCAACTATAGGGCTTGGGGAAAATACTATGTTTTCATTGGTTGAGAGTGTTGTTGTGAACGCATGGATCTGTGCATTTTTTCCTTGGATTGAATCTCTTCATTAGTTTTTCTTCCGTTCTTGGCTTGATGGATTTATGGAGAAAGTCTGGTTGAGCCCTGTAGTCTTGGATTTATTTCAGAGTTTGACTGTCCTGTGAGTTTCTCAGTTTGGTTTTTCCATGAGGGAATCTTACAGAGATTTGTATCTTGTTTCCCTTTAAATTTATTTGGTTTCCTTGTTGTTCACATGTGTTGTAATGTCTGGAGAATGTGTTTTGGATTGGAATTGAGTTCTCTGTAATAGTTTTCTTGTATAGATTGAGTTGGAAGCTCTTGGATTTTGAGATTTGATTTCTCCTTCTTAAGTTAATGATTTTGCATTCTGTTTGTTGTTATTATTGTGTCTTTTCAAGGCGTTTTTAAGCCATTTGGTTTCAGGACTTAATTATTTTTCCAAGATCTTTATTTTAAATTCATAATTTAGAAATTTTCCATACTTTATGTATTATGTGTCATATGCACTAAAAGATTTTGTATATACGCTAATTAATTTAATAAATGCACCATTAATTTTAGTGTGTGTACCAGACTGTTTGATGTATGTGCTAAACAGTTGACAAATGCGTCAAAATAGCAAATGAAAGTGCTTCAGGATTTGGTAAACATGCCTCACGAATGAGAAAATGTGCTATTTTGTTGGGTATATGCCCTAATCTGGTCTTTTCAGTATTTTTTTCCAATCTGTCAGTTTGAGATGTCATTTTTAGGTATGATTTCATACCAAAGGCATTTTTTGATGTTCTATGATGATTTCCAGATTCTGTATTTGATCCGTTTGATGAATCTTTCTATGGTTTTGCTTCTATGTTGTGGTGATTCACTATGTTGGAATTGTGTTCTCTATCATGTTGAGAAGCCATGGTAGAGAGGGTTGATTTTTTGATTTCAAACCAACAAGTTGATGTGCCTTGTTGTTGGTTTTCATCTCATTTGTTGAGCAGATTATTGCCTTACTATGTCTTGATGTATTTTATGCTATGAGGCTATTTGGATGTTGCTTGGTATCATGATCTAGAATTGTCCATGTATGTGTATGGCTACATGATGATTGATTTCAGCTTTATATGTTGATTCGAGACTCTTATTGCATTTATTGTTTGGGCCATGATAGGGGGAGTGGGCTTCCTTGTGATGACCAGGGTCACGAGAGATAGGCTTACATGAGGTTCCTTGTAAGGATGCACGAAGTCTAGACCGCCAGGGCACATTGGGAGTTTACCATGATTTGTAAATAAGTGATAACCTAATAATTAATGGGTTGGGTAGTTAGATTCGTTAATAAAGATAATAATTCTTGTGAGCCTCATTGCTTGATCCTAGGGAGGATGTTTTAGGATAAGCATGAGAAGGCCATTGCGATGGCAAGTCAATCTCCCTTGATCTCTCATAGGTTGAGATGGCTCCACATGTCCATCAGGCTTGTGCCTTATTTTGTTATATTTGTTATGTTGAGGATGCCATGTGATGACACTCCACCCCTACATGTGTTCCCTTGATGATTTATGTTTATGTCTTATTGGCTGCATTTTATATCTTGTTGAGTTATAAGCCTCTAGGAGTTTACTCTTGTTGTATTAGGTTGGTTCTTGCATGATATTCCTTGTGTGGTTGTCTCTTTGGTTATTAGTGCTAGCTTAGGTTTAGAATGTGTGTTGGGACCCTATGTCATCTCCTAGCATGAGGGGTGGCTCCTTTGCTTCCACATGGTCGGGTGGTTGGTGCTTTTTAGGCATTGGGATGTTCTCATGGATTCTTCTTGTGTGGATGTGGATTCTTCTTCATGATGATTATGGATGTACCTTGTAGCAGATTTTTGTAATGGATATGATGGAATCATGTAATGTAATATTATTGTATATAGTAGTTTGAATCTTGTATTAGGAAGAGCTATGCTCATGATGTAATTATGTAATAGTAATTGTAATAATTTTGTAAATGGAATTTAGGATTAGGAATATCTCATGAATTGTAATTGTGTCGACTTGAATTTCATCATCAGAATACTACCTGCAACATGTTAGTTTCACAAAATACAAAGGAAATGTTATAGGAAATCCAAACTCAACCAATGAAACTACATGAAATTGATATTAAAATAAAAACCACATTATTATCTTCATGATTTAAGTCCCATTGTGTCCTAACTCCATTGTTCCTAGTTGCATATGATTTGCTCTCAGACAAGCATTGGTAGCTTCCAAGATGGCATATGAATAATGGACTGATAACTAATAGTTAACTGATACTATTATATGCAATGCAAATGATTTAAGCTAAATTATTATGTTAAATGAGAAATGCTAAATTGCTAATTTCTTCAAGGTAAAACTCACGGTTGCATAAGTTTTAATCAAAATTTTAACTTGAAGACTAATTCTTTCTAAAATCAAACTCCTACTTTTATAGAATTTGAGAGGATAAGATGATGTGTCATAGATCAATGGTCATGATCAGATCTGCATATTTGGATGGTTGTGAGAAAAGGTGAAGGTTGAGAGAAAGGGGGAAGGAAAAGACAAGTGTCACTCATCTCACCTTGACTGGGTTGCTAACTGAGGGAATCTAGGGATGGTTGGAGAAGATTTAGGCATTAGAGGACAAGTGGACTCAAGTCCTTCCTAAGATGTAGGGATGTTGTAGAAAATATAGAAGAAGGTTAAGAAATATGTGTACGTACACAATATTTCATTTATTTTGGAAGTTGAAGATGAGTGGCTAATAAATGTTTTATTTATTTTAATTTTGTTGAATTAATTTAGCCACATGATGGATGAGTTGGCAAAGGAAAGATGAAGTGGAGATGGAAGATGAGTTGGAAAAGAGATTAAATAATTAAAGAAATCATTTAATATTTGAGACTATAGGATAGAAGAATAACCATTAAATATTAGATATTTAATTGATTGATTTGAAGAATAATTAAATATTATATATTTAATTAATTGATTAGAGGAAAAGGATAAATGAATTAATTAATAAAATGTTTCAATTAAATTAATTAATAGAAAGACATGAAATGAATTAAATTAATTAATCTTTTCAAATTAACTATTTAATAAAAGAATAATTATTAAATAAATATAAAATATTTATTTAATCGCTCATAGCCATTTTTATGTGTATATAGTAATGAGACTATATGATGTATCACATCGTACTTATAGAATGGAAGAAATATCCTTAAGTGTATTGGTAAATATAATTGCAAAAATGAGTAAACATGCAAGTTATAAGTATGCCGCCAAGCATATTAGTTCACTAATAATTAAAAGATTAAACCATAAAGTATGATTAAAAGTGTAAAGATGAGCCTCTCATCATTCTCCCCTTCCTATTTCTAACCATGTCCTCATGGTTAATCTTGTAAGTTCGTGTTCTGCCTTTCAATCCATGAAGTCAAGTCTAACTTATTAAAATTGTATGTGTGGTACTTCTTGGGGGCTACATAGCATTTCCATCATTCAACTTCATTTGTCCATTCCTTGAGAGCTACTCCTGCAAAGTTGGCTAGTGCATCTAGATGTGGTTCCGGCATAAGGATTAATGGTGGTCTGAATCTCATTCTGACCCACTCTATCTCTTGTTCCTCCATTATCCTTATAACTGATCTTACTATGTTAAGTCTCCAGGTAATGTTAGTGGGTGGAATTGGTTCTCTTCTCCTTAGTGGAACTGGAATAGTATTATACCTATCTCTTGTTGCTTTCAATGCTCTATATGGAAGTTGATTCTGAACATCTCGAAATGCATGTATAATATCCTCTAAATTTTTGGCATATGTGGGCTACACCTATTGTAGTTGTGTTATTGAAACAAACTTTGACCGGAAAGCTCAAGAATTTGGCGTTTCATCCCTAATTGGGAGGCCTAGTTTTTTTTGTGCTTCTCTATACTAATCTAATCTATTTTCCTAGTCCACTTGATTATGCAACAAGGAGACAAATTCTCTGACTTGCACATCCCCAACATAAATATTCAGAAAGGATTGATAATAGTAGCACAACAAAAATCCATGCAAGAAAAATTCACACATTCGGTTTTGATACATGTGATGACTTCTATAAAAATCTTCAAGAAAGTTATAATCATCCTCATAGTCAATCTTCCTATCCAAAACCAACTAATTTATTTTCCACTCAAATATTTTTTCACGAAGAAACAGATAGTACAGTCCAGAAGGTTTTCTCATTGATAGTAGAGCCAATGAAATTTTTTTTATCTACTCTATCTGTTGAGTTGTTTTGTTGTTTTGTTCTTTCTCTTCTTCTAGTTGTTTTGTTAATGCAGAATTTTCTTGTTTCAACTCATCAATAATCAAGGAAAGTTCTCACAGAAGAGAAAAGGAAGTTAATGCTCCCTGAGTAGATGTTGGTGATTTTTTATTCCTTATTTGATGTTCTTGTATTGTCAATTCTTCCTTTAATTTCTTTATTTCCTCATTGAGTTGTAATAGTTGAGCAGTGATTTGATTTAAGGCTTCTTCATTTTTTCCTACAACCCTTTTCCAATTTTCCTCTTTTTCTTTGGCAACTCTTTATTCTGTTTCAATGCTCAAAGTAGCTTTTTTTATTTCTTCATCTTTTTGTCTTAAAATTCCCTCCATAAAACTTATTTTCTTCCATTCCTTAGAAAGCTCTATTTCTAGTTTATACATCATCATGGCTTTAAGTAGCTCGGCATCTTCCTCCTCCCTTCCTTTATCTACAATTTTTGGCCTTTCTTCTTCCACCAGATCTTATTTTCCTTCTCTTCTAACAAATTGTGAAGGAGATGGGGGTGACTAAGGTTCAAAATCATGAGGAGGGGATGAATATATTTGAGCTGCCTCAAATTCTTCGTGACCTTCTAAAATTTATGTATTAGCTCCAGAGGGTGTAGAAGAATGAGGAGACTATTGTTCTTCCTCATCATTAGAGGAGTCATCATCAATAGAAATATTTTGGGCAAAAAAAATTTAGGAATTTTCTCAGCTTCTTGTTCTTTCAATGGCATATTGTCAACACTTGGTTGATGAGGTTCAGTAGACCCACAGGGGTCTATATTAGCATTAGTTTGGTTCAGAGGGTTTCATATAGAAGGTTCATTACCAAAATAATGTGTAGCAACGGGACTCTATTATGAGGTATACTGAGTAGGTTCTTCAAGGTTTGCTAAAGAGGGGTCATTCGGAACCCTACAGGTACCAGAAGGAGGACTATATTCATCATTCTTTTCTGGTTGAGAATCATTTTAGGAAGAGCTATGAGTAACTTTAGTTATTTTAGGCTTCTCACTTTGAAATCTTCACTTTTTGTGTGATGGGCCCTCTTCCGTAATTTCAATTTTTCCTAATGCCCTTTTCTTGGAGGGTTCCCCTTTTTCCATTTTTAAACCTTTCAACATTGACCCTTTCTTGGCTTTATTAACAGGTGAGGACATGAACTCTAACCATTTTTGTTTTCCTGCTTCCTTCTTAAGAAAATGATGTTTAACAATAATATGGATTAAACCAGGGTATTTTATGTGACCATCTTCCCCTTTTACCCTAGCTACCATAGAAGAAATTTGCAAGAATAGAAAAGATCGAAGATTAACCCGAGCTTCAGGTTTGGTATTTTCCTACCTCATGTGAATCAATAGTTGCATTATTGGGCCTAAAATTGTTTCATACTATCCTTCACAGATGAAAAATTATTTGAGCCAAAGGACTATTGTTTTCTATGGTTCATCCAAGCTGCTTCTGTTGATACCTTTTTTGTTTCTGTAATGCCCCGCCAGGAAACCCCGAACGGATTAAGCCATAACACAAGAAGAGAGTGCAATAAAAAAAATTTAAAGTTACACAACATTAAGATACAACAAGATATCAAAGATTTAGATTACATAGCAGAAGACATCAACTAACACCTAAAGAGTTTCCCAACATGATTACTTAGTTACACATTTCACCTAACACACTAATAAATCCAATAAGCTTATTATCTTATAACGAGATAATTCTTAAACAAGGATAATTTCTATCAGATAGAGGAAAATATAATTCACAAGGTAAGGTTCATCCATTAAGATTTATCTATATTCTTCATTCATACTTTTCATGAGAATTTAAGACATACAACTAATTTAACAACACACTTGAATTTTATCAAAGCTAATGAGATCTTCTCATGCATACTTAATTTCCTTAACAATAACTGAATGTATTCCATTATACTAAGCTACATTCATTCATGATCCAATTTACTGCATCTAAGAGAGGGCTGCATACATGCATTAAAAATTAATTTCATCTTATCCAGTTATACATTCTATCAAAATGGCATTCATACATGCTAACACTAAACATGAAACATAAGGATGAAAGCATCACATAACACCAAGATGATCTCGGACTTCACCCCTAAAGGGCTACATCTTCGGATCTGCTCAACTACAAGAGCCCTCTAATAATTAATAAAGTTACGAATACATGAGGTTCTCATAATTTACAATCCTGTCATCAAGGCGAAACATAATCAATATACAAACAACCACATCGGTCAATAAATACATAAATGATCCCTGAAAAGGAAAGGATCCAGCTAAACATAATCGAAGCTAATACAAAGGTCCAATAGAGCATCCACAAAATTGAGTCATCACCACCCAAGGTCTAACATGAAACCAGGTACACACAAGGGCATAAGCAATGGGACGACTCCACAAAAGGTGCTCCTATCAAGACCATACAACAACACACTAGCGAACGTAGGGACAAGTGTCATCAGACAACCTGGTATGGATACCATGATAGGTCATCATAGGTTCTAGTCTCATACATTGGGTTACCCTGGCAACCTAATCCAAACCTCCGGCCCATCCAAGCCTCATGTGGACCCACACATCCTTTCGTGAAGACAAGGATAATGGTTTGCCATTTCAAGCCTTCTCACAGCATGTCAAGTCTGTGTTAGCACTCATCCCATGTGTGAGGCACAATTATCTTACTTAGAGATTAACATTCTAATCTACTGTTAGGCTATCACTTATTAGACTCACTTTCGATGGGTTACCCAGCAGCCACTTTGGGTGTGACCCCCAATCGAAAGCCACTTTCCCATACGACACTAGACTATACTCAAGCGACTCAGAAACCAAGGAATACACATGATCAAGCAAACGGAGTTCAAAAGGAGGGAACAACCATCTGGTCAAACATGACTCAAAAGAGGTACACTTACTGACGGCACTCTAACTAGAGACCTGACCAACTATGGTCAACTACGAATTCATCATTCAACACCCACATAAAGGATATGACCAATACAACACCACAACAACATAACAGTCAACTCGAGACTGAGGACTGAAATAGGTACCCAAATCAGCCATACGACAGGGTCCAATCAAACAAAGCAAGGCTTGCCATTACTTAAGCAAAAGCGAATACAGAAATTAAACTCGCATAGGCAATAACCAGCAGATACAATCTTTTCCAAAATGATTTAAACATTAAATGTTGATCAAGTTTTCTAAATGATCTAAGTTAGATTGCAGTTATCTACCTCATACAAGTACAAATCATTCTTGGTTTTCTAATTCTCTAAGGTTCAATTGCATCGAACATACATAAATACGCCATTATGAGTTCTTGAACCAATTTCTCATGAATATAATTAAACAACCATTAACCAACTAAATATGATATTTTTATTTTTTTTCAATAAAAGTGGATTATTCCACTAAACTTTTTTATTAATATTTTTTATTTTTTTACATAGGATTCAAAGAGCATACTGGAGGAAAGAACCCAGGGAAGAAAACCTCTGGTCACAGCTCATAAAATAAACCTATAGTATCTGATAGATCAGTTTATGCACCCTGCCGAAAACCATATACAAAATGCGGTCACAACACATATAATATCAGTTTTGCATAGAGCCCATATGACAATTTGCCAAAAAAACCCATCGGATAATTTTCAAATGTAGACTCCACGGCTGCTACCAATGGAAGAAGACAAAATTTTCCAAAGCCCTGTGCTAAATCCCATGAGCCAAAAACCTTCCTGCCAAAAAAGAAAGTATCAAAAAACCTTTGGAAAAACACTATTGTATCAAATACCATGAGCTCGAACTCTCCTCTAGACAACGAACATAAATACTTGAAATGAAAGGGGAAAGTGGGAATAATTATCATCATAAAATTTTACATCAACATTACTCAAGAAAATCATATAACTATTGCTGCAAACCTTCCCACACCCTAGAAGGAATTTCCTCAAAACCCACCTCTCGCTGATTAGCATTGCTATCAATGGCTAAATTTGCCAAATAATCCGCAATCTTATTAACTTCTCTGTAACAATGGGATACCAAGAAAGATTCAAACAATTCTAATTTTTGTAAAATGGGATCAAGTATATACTACAAATTCCAACAATTCGATTTCTTTTCATAACACATTGAATAATCACCATAGAATCACCTTCAATTATTAAGTCCTTAATTCCCAAAGAGATTGCCATATCCAATCCAAAAGACAAAGCATGAAATTCTGCATAATTGTTAGTTTTAAAACCAATAGCATGACACTTAGCTTGAATAAAATTTGCATTGTGATCATAAATTACCATGCCTACCCCATCCAACCCAGGGTTACCACAAGAGGCCCCATCAAAATTCAGTTCAAAGTGCCCTTGCGGAGGAGGTTTCCATCTAGCAGAGCATCTCTTACCTATTGCATCTTTTTTTTTAAAAATTGAACCATGAGAGGGTAAAACTGACAGCATCTTCCAGACTCTAGTAACTCTACTATCCCAGTGTGAAAAAGAAGTAAGATTTTCCAAATTCTTATAAATAAACGACAAAGCAACCTCAAAGATTGAAGACTCAATTTTTAATAGAACCTCAGCCACAGGAGACCTTGTTTTTTTAAATATCCTGTTGTTTCTCTCAAGCCAAACATTCCAAATCACAATAGATGGAGATATGATCCAAAGGCATGCATAAAAAGATGAGGCAAACATAAAGGGCCATGATCTGAAATGGGAAATGAGATCCTTACCAATAACAAAGGATATATTTAACTTCTCAAACAACCACTGCCAACATTCATAAGCATAATCACAATGTAGGAACGGGTGTGAAGAAGATTCTAAATTTTTGTTACAAAGGACACAAGGGAAAATAGCAGTAATACCAAGCTTGTCTAGTCTCATACCTGTAAGGACTCTGTCCTGAACTGCCAACCAAGCAAAGGCTCTAGCTTTAGGAAGACAAGCCGAATGCCAAAACAACTTATAAGGCCAAGATGATAAATCTTTAGCAACCATAAGAGAGTTGTAACCATCTTTAACAGTGTACTTACCAGAAGTATTCTTTGTCCAAATAAGTTCATCCTCAGAATCAGAAAGAAATACAATTCTATCCCCCAAAATCTTCTCAAAATCTAATTTCATGCTTTGATCAACATCTAAGAAATCAATCAACTTCCATCTAGCTAGCTTAAGGGGTCCACTAGTCACAATTTCAAAATAATCTACTACAAAAACACCCCAAATGGAGGAAAGAATAGTGATCAGAGGAGACCAATCCCTAATATTCACCAAAGGTGTGTGTCCATTCCATACTTCATCCCAAAATCTGACCTTTCTACCATTATGAAGAATCCATGAGAGATGAGGCAAAATAACTGATCTACATTTACAAAGGAAATTCCAAATAGCAGAACCCGAAGGCAAATTTGAGACTTTAAAAATGTACTCTCTTGGTCCATTATTTAAATATTTGGCAAACATAATCTGTGCCCATAAAGAGCTAGGCTTGTCATATAATTTCCAAACCAACTTAGCACCTAAGGCTAAATTTTGATTTTCCAGACTCCGAATTCCTGTTCCCCCAAGTTCCTTAGGCAAACATACCTTATCCCATGCAACTAAAGGGAGTTTCTTCTTGCCATCTTTATTATTGTTCCAAAGAAAATCTCTAAGAGTATCCTATAAACTAACAATAGCTGCTTTTGGAGACTTCAAAACAGACATGAGATATATGGGAACACCATTCAAAACAGACTTGATGAGAACAATTTTACCCACCAAAGTTAACCATCTATGATTCCATGAGAGAATTCTTTTAGAAATGACCGAAATAATCTTATCCCAAAAACCAATCTTATCATGTTTAACAAAGAAAGGAATCCCAAGGTAAGTACATGGAAGATTTCCAGTCTCAAATCCCCAAAAGGATTGCAACCTATGCTGAACCAGTTATGATATATTAAGGAAAAAAATCTTTGATTTATCACCATTCACTTTCTGACTAGAAAACGATGCATAATTTTGTATTATTCCTTTAATCACTTTTGCCTCTACTAACGAAGTATGTCCAAATAATAGAGTATCATCTGCAAAGAGACAATGAGAAATACTTTGGGGAATATTTTGAATCCTTATACCTTTCCAAAGCCCCCCCACTTTAGCAGCCCTAATAGCCCAACTAAAGGTTTCAGCTAGGAGAATAAACAAAAAGGGAGACAGGGGATCTCCCTGTCTCAAACCCCTAGAGGAAGTGAAAAAACCACAAGGACAACCATTAATTAAAACCGAGAATCTTGCAAAAGAAATACATGCACGAATCCATTTGACCCAGGCCTTGGAAAAACCTAACTTCTCAAGAATAGCACATTAAGCCCCCCACTCTACTCTATCATAAGCCTTCATCATGTCTAGTTTAAGTATAATGGTCGGGGTTCTTTGGGTGGAAATAGAATGCAGTACCTCATGTGCTACAATTGCACTCTCTATCATCTCCCTTCCGAGAACAAAACCACCTTGCTCCAATGAAATGATCCTGGGTAGAATTTTTGCCAACCTAAGGGAAATTGCCTTCATAAATATCTTATACAAAGTGTTACATAAAGAAATGGGGCGGAAGTCAGCAAAAGTCTTAGTATCCTCTTTTTAAGGAATAACTGCAATCATTGTAGTATTAAGTTGTTTTAAAATAGACCTATTTCTCCTAGCTTCCTCGAGAGCCAATAAAACATCATTTCCCACAAAATCCCAACATTTCTGAAAAAATAAAGGAGTAAAACCATCTGGTCCCGGAGCTTTATTCGGATTCATGGCAAAGACAGCACTCTTAACTTCTTCTAATGAAAAGGGAGACATCAACATCTTATTGTCTTCCAAATATACTAAAGGAGGAATATTATATATAATATCATTGCTGAGATTTTCATTTTCTGAAGATAATAATGACTTAAAAAACCTAATTGCCTCTGAGGCAATGTCCTCTGGCTCTGTCAATAAATTCCCATTCTGACACTGAATACAAGATATTCTATTCTCACATCTTTTAATCTTAGTTGAAGAATGAAAAAATTTTGTGTTCCTATCACCATCTGAAAGCCATAACTCTCTAGATTTCTATCTCCAATAGATTTCCTCTCTAGCTAACACCTCCTTAAGCTGTAATTTCAGTGACTTCAATTCATCAAAAACTTGTGGCACCATACCATGTTGAAGCACATGAGTATTAAGACACTCAATCATATCTTGAATCCTTTGTTTCTCCTGAAAATGTTCTTAAAATACAAGATATTCCATTCCCTAATATTCAATTTCAAATAACTTAACTTATTAGCAATCTGAAACATACAGGACCCAGAACAAAAAGGAGCAGAATTCCACCATTTCATAAGTAGAGGCAAAAAGGAAGAATCCCTAAACCACATGGACTCAAATTTAAATGGAGACTTAAAAGAAGTCTTATCCTCAATAACTGAAAGGGAAATTGGAAAATGATCAGAACTCGAGACCGATAGAATAGAGGAAAATAATTCAAAATCTAAATCAATCCAATTCTCAGATAACAAAAACCGATCTAATCTCTCAGCAATCTGAGAAAAATCCCTTCTCATGTTTGTCCATGTGAAAACTCCATTCTGAGACTTACAATCAAAAAGGTTCATATCATAAATGAAATCCCCAAAGTCATCCATAATCCTTTTATTAGGAAAACACCTCCTCTTTTCTCATCTAAATCAGTGATAGCATTAAAATCGCCCTCGAAGATAATAAAGGAACCATGTTTTAAGGGAGAAGAAATCCTCTTTAATTCACCCCATAACTTACTCTTCCCTTGAATACTTGATGGAGCATAAATGTTAAAAAGCCAGAATTTAACCTTCAAAATCTTGCTTATAACTAAAGCCAACATCCAATTTGTAGCAGATGCCACTAACTGTACCTCAATATTATAATTATTCCAAAGTAGTGTCAAACCCCCTAAAGCACCACAAGCTGGAGAAGAAAGAAAATTCCACCTTCTCCAAGATGAAAAACCAAATCAGCAGACTCCTTTGACAACTTTGTTTCTTGCAACATAAAAATATCACACTTAATTAAGTCCATCTGGGACTTAATTAAGCGTCTCTTGTTAGGGGCATTTAAGCCCCCAACATTCCAAGAAATAATTATCATTGTCCTCGAGGGGAGGCCAAAGCTCCCCTCTTCCCATTAATTGGAGAATTTTTGCTTTCCCCAAAGCAACCTTGCAAATTATGTTTCACAACCCCTGATCTTGTCACAGGAGGACTAGTCACAAATCTTTTACTCCGCTTTTTTTTTACACTTACTGGAGTTAGGCATGTTTTCTTAGGCCTACCAAGAGAGACCGAATGCTTCCCTTTCCCACCAGCAGGAGAAAGGGACAAAGTCTTTTGAATTCCAGCATCAATTTCCATTTGAGTCTTAAGATTATTAGGAGGCCTACCTCTCCTAGGAGAAACCACCGATGGTGAAAAAACCAGAGTTATTTGGACAATTGGTAAACTCTTGCATGACTTTGGAGAAGCCAGGATAAATGGATTATCTTCAAAACCCAACTCTGTTGTAGCCAAAACCACAAAAGGATTAGCAGATGCAGAAATTGGAAGGGTCAAGTTTATACCCCCCAAATCATTCTCAATTGAACAAACAACTCTATCAGTAATACCCTCATCCATTTGATATGCATGATTGTCAAAAATATCATTTACTTGTTGAACCAGATTCTCATCTGGCATAATAACAAGGACAACCTCTGATGGATTACTATTCCCTAAGGAAGATTCATTAGCCATATTAATTTCAACATTCAAAGGGGAATTATTAGACACCAAATTCTTAATTTCCTAAACTAAAGAAGCATCATTAGGAAAACCTATGGTAGGTACCTGTTTAATAGTTTCCCTATCAACCACTGCATTTTTATCTAAATTCACATTCTTTGAAGAATCGAAAACCTCCTTTTGAGTGCATGAAGACAAATTGTGGCCCTTACCCTTTGTGTGATTATTTGGCATCTTAGGGCAATCTATCATCAATGGATGATCTACTCCATTCATCGAGGGATTGCCATCCATTATACCCCCATTATTAGAAAATGTCTTCAGTAAAGATGAAAGTGAGACCGAACCCGAAGTGTGAACATTGGGTTTCTGGAACTACGACACAATGAATTATTTTCAAGATTAATGTGACCCGTTTCTACCAATTTATGCAAAGAGACATTTCCACATCCTTCAACTGAAGGTCCCACCAACAAACTATCTTTATTAAGGGATTTAGGGACAGAGCCAACAACCTGCTGGTTTTTCTTAAAATCCATAAGTAACGGAGCATCCAAAAGTAAAGGAGACTTAAGAAGCTCTGTATCTAATTTCTCAATTGACTGGTGCCAAATACCATCATGAGACTTGATATTACAAGTACGGGGGCAAACATTGTTAGGGTTAATAAGAACACAAATTTTTACCAGAACCTCCCCATCCACAAAGTCCATTTTAGATGTTAAAAAAGTTCCAATAGTATCTCCAATTTTCTCAAGAACATCTGGATCCATAAATTCAAAAGGAATTTTAGGTAAACCAAACCAGAAAGGAGTAAGTTTTGAACTAGACCAAGAAGGAACAAAAAAAGGTTTCCAAGCCGCAATTGAAATTAAATGTTTTCCAAACCAATGATGCGAAGTTCTTAATACCTCATCTATGAAAGAAGGAGAACCAAAGACAATAATAAAAGCATTCACAGACAATAATTGAAAATAATGCATATCCGCCCATCTTTTCTGCAATTTATGATAAAGCTTTAACAAACTAATTTGATCACCCCAAATTTCCCCAGAAATAGCATTCGTATGCAAACAATTCGCTTTCTTATCAACATAGGAACCCAAAAGATCAATACAAGGGATAGGAGCCCAAACCTGTGATGAAGAAACCCCCAGCAGAATAGGATCAGAAGGTATCTTACTTGCCTTTTCTGGACTAGCTTCCTTGAGGTTCACATTTACCTTATTTCCCACCTGTTGTGAAGAAACAGAAACCCTAGCCGCAGTTTCCTTATTTGCCAAGCCAACAACCCTAGCAAAAGTTTGCTGATTGCCCAAATCCAAAGACCATTTCCTTGAAAATCCTTTGAATTGCTTCTCAGAATTCCCTTGATTCGCACCATTATTAAAACACCCTTGAGTGAATCTCCTTCCATTGTTATTCTGCCTTCATGCCACACTTCATCTATTCCCAAAGAAGCCTTGAAAGTATTTTGAAGCTGGCCGAAAAACCTTGTTATTTCCGCTCCGGTTTACCTGTATCACCATGTTCTTCCATCTGCCATTCGTGTAGACCCACTGCAGAACATGAGGCGGGTCTTCCCAGCCCACATCCGCCCATGAACCCAAATGTCCTCTATCAGCCATATCCGATCACTGTATTAACAACAATAAACTCTTGATCTTATAGACTGCAACCTCTATTTTCAATGACTGAAACTATGGTCTTCAAACCCTCTAGACTGCTATGAACAAATAGTGAACTATGATCCTCCTGATGCCATTATTTGTTTATAGTTTCAACTTCAATTACCTTCACAATCTGCAAACCTATATTTCCATGATTTTCTTTTACTGATCAGCGATATTCTTCCTCCAATGACGGTCTTCAACAATAGGTGATTTTGATAAACTTCTGATATGAATTTTATTGGCAGCCGAAACACCTCCAAATTGCTCTTAGAAGAATCGCCTTGTCTCCTCAATGCAAGTACTTTCTTCAAAGGGGGTCTTGATACTACAACAAGAAGGAATTAGCAGAATCATGACAATGAAAGAGTATATCCAATTTGCCTCAGATCTACTATATAACCAATTATCTTTTAATTTCTCCCTTCCAAACACTTCTAAGGGCATCGCCCTTCCTCTCCACTTCTAGCGCTATCTTTCTTTCAATCAAACAAGCTTCAATGGAGGAGTATGAATAAATCGTGGGTTTTTGGATGATACCCCAAACTGTCTCAGACCTAGGGAAAGGCTTCCAGTCCAACTAGCGCTATTAAATTTGAGCCTCGAAAGCTTTAAATACAGCCAAATCCCACAATTATGTTTCTTTGTTGATGGTGGCACACAGATTTGTCTGTCTAGCAGCGAAAATTGAGCCCCTTTGTCCCCTGCTGCACTCCTAATTTTGGTAATCTGTTTGCTATATCTATCCACAAAACAATTGGAAACCCCCTAAAAAGCTCTGTAACTAAATATGATATTTAATCTTCAATTAAAACATCATTGTCATACTGGTTCAAAAATAATCTCTCTAATTTCATATTTTCCAAGCCCAGTTACACTATACGGATCAAGGAAACATAAATACATAAGGAATCCAAATGTAGCTAATCATTTCCAAAATCCAAAAATTACTTCCTTACGCACATATAGAAGAATCCAAAATTAACTATTAATTAATGAATATATTTATTAATCCATGATCAATTAAATATAACAAATTAATAATTAATAACGAAATTAACAAATCGAGTATTTAATTAGAAAAAATATGCATTAATAATAAAATAGAATTTGAAAATTAATTAATGTATATTTACCATTTATACACTTAATTAATAACAAATTAATCATAAATTATTAAACAATGACCATATTTAATCTTCATTAAAAACTTTATTAAAACTAACATTTATAATAATAATAAATTTTTATTTTTTTTTTTGATTAAAAATATATATATTAAAAAAAAACCACGCATAAAAAAAAATGTATAAAATAAGGGGGGGGGAAGGGGGTTCCACGTGGCCCCCATGGGAGCTCACGCTCCCCCAAGGGGGAAGCGCTGCTTCCCAATGGGAGCACGCAACACCCCATGGGGAGTGCTGCTGCCCCCAAAGGGAGCACGTGGCACCCCTTGGGGAGCGTTGTTGCCCCAAAGGGATATGCAGCACCCCAAGGCGTGGAAATGGGGTCGAGCCTTGGCTCCCCCATCCCACGTAAAACAAATAAATCTTTTTTTTATTATTAAAATCTTTTTTTAAAAAAAACCACTGTTAAAAATTAACAACAACAGAGACAAAAACAGTCTCAGCAGAGACATGAAGAATTTTCACTTTTTATTTTTTTTTGGTTTACAAATATTCATAATTGGTTGAATAACTAGACCCAGATAAGCAATTTTATTTTAAATCAAAACCAAATTTGGGCATAGGTTCATTTCTGCCAAATTTCCAAACTGATCTTTAATTTAGAACTTAATCCAAAGTATTCAATGGAGCTTAAACAAGAATTCTTCAAGAACAGCCCAACCCAATTTTTTTGATTTTTGAAAACCCAATTTGAACAACCAACAAAAATGCAAACTAGAGGTTTGGAAAAGAAGCAAGGAGGGTTTTTAATTCAGAAATTAAACTACAACTCCTTCATTTTCCCAAATACATGAGATTTTTCCAATTTTCACAAACAAATTTCTTCAAAACCCAAAACAAATTCTGATAAACCAAGAAACCAAAAATATAAACCAGAATCTTACCTCATATAGCAATCCTGGAAGAGATTTAGGGAGGAGCCCAACCTGCAGGCTCAAGAAATTCTCCTCTTCCAAAACCCCCAAATTTTCCTCCAAAAAAATAGTTTTCCAACAATCTCCATTAATTTTTATTTTCCAAAAGTCTAGGTTATATGGAAAAGATTGACCAAAAATTTCATTTTTGGAATAAAAATATTTTATTTAAAATAAATCCCAAAAATCATTATTTTCCAACTATATCAATAATTAAACTTGTTTTTCAATTTAAAATTGATTTTCTCAATTAACGGAAATTAACCTTTCTATTTCAAAAATGCCAAAAGATTAAATTAATTCTATTTCAATTAAATTTAAATCTTTCTTTTCATAAGCATAAATAGAATACATTTAATATTTTATAATTAACCGTTTAATTGAACTTGCTCCTAAACTGAATCAAGAAATTCAAATAACGATTAATCACACGAAAAGGGAGCCTATTTAATTTAGTCCCCAAATAAACTAATGCGTAAACACACATATTTAATCAAATTAAATACTAAGGACTAATTACTCAATTTAACCATACACACAAAACACGCAACCCAAGAAGCCACACATATAGACGACCCGCAAACCCAACCAAAGGGGATATCGACGACGACAAACGATGCTCACTTGAGCACGACTATGATCAAACGAGGGTCTTACAACCACCTAATCCAACTCTAAGGATTAAAGAGGTACACTCAAACCTGCAAATTCCAGGTGGAGATGAACCTCGCACCCATGCGGTACTATACCTAAAATCTCCTGCAACCAAGAGTCATACATGCATACATATATAAACTTAATGAAAGCATTAGCCTGAGATAATAACACAAAAAAGAAGAATTAATAACTTGCATACAAATTGGTGCGAAAACCACATTAACAGGTATGCACTAAAATCAAAACATCTGACTATAATCATTATATTATGATAAACTAACCAAGGTCAAACCGAGATTAGGAATTGCTTAGGGTAGGGGTACTACAGTTTCCCTTGTGCACTTGTAAAACATGCCTTCTCGCATCCCCTTCATGGAATGAATTAATCACTTCATCAAATTTATGTCCTTTGTTGATTAGTTCACCTTCCGCAAGAATCCCTGAAATTTCACTTATAATCTGTGGAGTGACTTCAATTACTTCTCCTCCTACTCTAGTGACATTGACATGGAAATTTTTCACAAATTATTTCATAATTCTAGGTACATATCCCTCATACATTTTGATGAATTTTAGCCACCCCACTTCTTGTAAGAGCCTTTCTATTTCTGGGTCCAAGCTCAAATTCTCAGGTTCTGCAATTCTCTTATCCCCCATTTTTAGAAAATTTTGCTCTTCTCAACTTTGTTACTTGAACTTAGCTTTCAAAATGAGAATGAGATGAAATAATTTCCGTCTTATGAATCGAATTTCTTCCAAAATCCTGATTAATTACTTACACACATGTTTCATTAATTTCATACAAAACTGGATGATCCGTCTGCCATCATCTTGTACTTTTTCTTTAGATTAGTTGATTTGGCAGTGGTCGAGTATGTGTGATTATCACTGAAGTCATTAATTTTTAGATTTTGAAATGACAACTGATGTCAATTCAATATATATAAAATAATTTCATCTTTTAAACCTTTACTTTTAATAATATTGCTATTAATAAGCTAGTGGAAACTTTATACAAACAAAATTTATCATTCCTACATTATATCTACAAAATCAGAAAATAATATTTCACAAATAATATTTATGATAAATGTCTATCTTTTAATCATTCAATGTATATTGGTCAGGAGTCATCATGCAAAACTGATCATCTTGCTACTAAAAAGAAGCAGCATGTTGATTTGCAGCTATCAGGAGTGTGAATATCAACATGTCAAGATGACAAGTTAATGATGAATTATTCAAAGCTTCTTCTGCTTGTACCAATAAAACATTAAACGAAAGAATTTTTTTATCAAGAATTGTCAAGAGAAAGAGTGGTACTGATTCAACAAAGACTTATTCATGGTCTTTGAAATCCATTAGGAGTTGTCAGGATCCATCAAGAGCAAATTATAGTTGATCAGGAAAAAGCCACCATTTCTGGTTTTCAACTTTTTACTTAGGTATGAATCGTCATTTTTGGTTTTCAATTCACCCCTGAGGTAGACCACCATTTTTGGTTTTCAATTCACCGTTGAGGTAGACCATCATTTCTAGGTTTCAATTCACCCCTGAGATAGATCGCCAATTCTAGTTTTCAATCTTCCTTTTTCTTTTTTTTGGGGGGGGAGATAAACTGCCTTTTCAAGTTGTCAATTTACCTCCTTTATTCAATCTTTTGGTGGAATTATGCATAATTGGACCTTATCATATAAGTGATATCTTCCATAATGAAATGTTCAATTGTTTGCTGCAACTCTTCACAGAACTCCTCCTTTGATGTTGGTTTGTGATATATAACTTGAGACAATGACCATTAACTGACATCATCCTCTTTTCCCCATCAATAGGTATTAATTGTGTTGCACCATTATCATAAACCTGACTAATCTCATAAGGTCTCAACCATCTTGTATGAAATTCTCCTTTAAATTCTTGGAACCTAGAATCAAATAACAGTGCCCAGTCTTAATTTTTAAACTATCTAGAGACAATATGTTTATCATGCCATAGTTTCCTCTGATATTGAATTAAATTTGTATGTTGTAGGGCTTCTATTCTCATCTCATCCAATTTGTTCAGCTGTAAAATTATGGCCTTCTCTTCTTCTGAAAGATCAATCCCGACTTCCCATGTCGTTCTCAATGTTCTCAATTCAAATTCAATTGGCATAACAAGTATTTTTCCATACACCAATTCATATGGAGAAAATCTTGTTGTGGTCTTCCATGTTGTGTTATAAGCCCAAACTACTTCATCTAACTTATCTAGCCAGTCTGATTTCCTCAAGGAAACGGTTTTGTGATTATACTCTCTAATTCTTGATTGGTAACCTCCACTTGACCATTAGCTTGAAGATGATAGGGTGAAGATTTCCGGTGTGTCATTTTATATCTGTGCATAAAAGCTTCCATCATGGCAGACATGAATTGTGGTCCTTGATCATATACAATTTCTCTCGGAGCACCAAACCTTTGAAGAATTTGCTTGTACAAAAAGTCAGCTTCCTTTTCCTCTCTAGCTACTGGCAATGCTTTCACTTCAGCCCACTTTGTAACATAATTCGTACAGACCAAAATGTAATGATATCCTTTAGAATGAGGATCTATAGGTCCCACAAATTCAATTCCCCACTTCTCAAAAGGCTCCATAACTATATGTGGTTGAAGAGGCATCTCCATTGTTGTTGTCAATTTCTCCATGTGTTGGCATTCATCATAATGCTTCACTTAAAATGAAAAATCTTTATTCATGGAAAGCCAAAAATAGCCTACTCCCAGGATCTTATGAACTATTCTGATTGTTGAATAATGTCCACTTTCTGGCTCATTATGACATGCATGAATAATGTCATAAACATCAATTCCTTGTATACACCTGCGAAGAACATGGCCAAGGCACATTTTAAATAAAATTCCATCAACTCATTGGAATTTATAACTTTCACGAATCACTATTTTCTTTTGCTTAGGGTTAAAATGATTTGGACACTTCCCTGTTATAAGGTAATTTGCAATATATGCAAACCAAGGTGCCTGTACTGAGATAGCAAACAAGTGTTCATCTAGAAAAGCATCATTAACCAGTTCATCATTACCTTGTAAAACCATTCTTGAGATAAAATCAGCTACAACATTATCCTTCCCTGGTTTATTCACAATAGTTATATCTAATTCTTGCAAAAGCAATAACCATCTAAATATACGTCCACCTACAACAACTTTGTTCATTAAATAATGAATGGTTGAATGATCTATATGAATAAAAATATTATAAACAGTGATATAATGTCTAAATTTGTTTATTGCATACACAACAACTAAAAATTCCTTCTCAGTCGTTTTATAATTTCTCTCAACTGGACTCAAATTTTTACTCATATTGTAAATGGAATGCATTGATCTATTTTCATCCTTCTATCTTAGGACTGCTCCAGTAGAAAAATTGGATGCATCAGTATGTATATGAAATGATTCTCCCCAAATAGGTCCTTTGATTATTGGTGAGATAGTCAAAGCATGTTTTATAGTCTCAAAGGACTTTTGATAGTCATATGTCTATAGAAACTCTGAATCCTTTTTTAGTAATGTGAACAATGGTTCAACAATTCTACTAAATTCCTCAATGAACCTTCTATAGTAACTTGCATGACCAAGAAATCTTATAACATCTGTCTAAGTTTTGGGAATTTTTATTCGTCAGATGACCTCTACTTTCTTTGGATATACCTTAATACCTTCTTTAGAGATATGGTGTCCTAACAAAACCCCTTCTATCATCATGAGCGAGAATTTTTCATGGTTGAGTGATAGTTGTGTATGTGAAAAGTGGGATAAGGAGCTGTATCTGCAATACACAACACTTCAATTTAGTCATTATATGCATGGTTAGTCAAATATAAGCATTAATAAGAAAACCATGACAAATCGACCAATTGCCTTCTAAAAGATGCGAGTATAAGATTGCTCTCAGATTTTTATAAGCAATACCAGTGACTAGACTACACCAAGATGAAGGATTTAATCTATATGATATTTAAACTAGATGGATGCAAGATGGATGAATAATTCAAGCAATAATCAATTCAAGCAATAATGGATGCAAGTAATCTAAAAAAAAGCACAATATATCAATGACTCCAGAGCAAAATCAGCGTGATAATAATCTCCAAGCATGTTCTCAAAAATCTCTGGGTGAATTGGAATGAGAGCTGGAGACTGAATTTATAGAGAATCACAAGAAAGAAAGTTCAATTTAGGATTAATTGAAAATAATTGAGAAATCAGGTTGAGTTAACCTTGAGATAGATTCCAATTATAGTTTAATTGAAATGCATTCAAATTAGAAGTCCAAGTTGCATTGGAAAATAATAATTAATTAATTCCATGCATATATTTGATTTATTCAAGAAAAAGGTCTTTTTAATGCAACTGAACTTCTTTTTCTGAAAAGCTTCGAGTTCCAATTTAAGAGAATAATTAATAATTCAATTAATTGCTTTTCTGATTTCAAGTTCTAAATTTAGAAAAAGAAATAATATCTCAAGTTTGATTTCTCTCAATTCAATTATTTTATTTTATTTTCTATTCAACTCTTTGTTTTGTAATAAATTCTTCTTTTGTAGTAAATTAATTATTTTCGCATGATTGAATGGCAAATTATTAATTAATTAAATATGCAAATATATTTAATAATTTTAAAATAGGATAATTGATCAAAATGAATATTCTTGGAAATGATTCAATTAATTAAATAAATATTTAATTAATATTGGGTAGTTGATTTGCCATGTGATATTTGATAATTAAAGAATTAATAATGTGCTCAAGATTGATTTAATTGCCTTGGTTAGGACCTTGGTGATGTTGTCGAGATTAGGGACTCATGGTTTGGATGACCAATTTTAGGGTATTACATTTGCCCCTCTTTGAATTAATGTGCGAGCAGCGCATTGGTTCAAAGAATGTGTGATGTCTAGGAGATACCAATTCTGAACTTGATTGATCACGAACTAGATGAAAAGCAAGGTGTTTAGCTTGATTCGAAGCGACAAAGCTGAATAAAAATTGATTAAAGTGATACCGATCCTGAACTTGATTGAACTGAGGAACGATAGAAAACAAAGATACCGAACTTGAACTTGATTGATCAAGAAGCGGATCTTACTGATCTAGAACTTGATTGAACTTAGATACAGTGAGTGATGATAAAAATTGATCTTGAACTTGATTGATCAAGACACGATGAGCGAAGAATAAACTGTCCAGCTTGATCAAGAAACGAATACTGAACACCTGCTTAGATTTAGTGTGATCAAAGAAACTCTTTAAACTTTTGATTAAGTTTAAATGAATAATCAGTTTGATTTGAAGTGATGAAACTGATTAACACTAAGAGATTAATTTAGATGAAGGAAAAATATCAACTTGATGTGAAGCGATGAAACTGATATGCCCCTAGCGATTGATTTGATTTAGATGATCGAGAGATCTCAACTTGATGTGAAGCGATGAAGCTGAGATGCCTCTTAGAGATAAGGATTGATTTTCTTTAATTGAAAATATTTTGCTCGACTTTTGATGAAGATTTAAAAAATTTCTCGACTTGTGAGATGTGAGGTCATAAGGTCGTGAATATGCCCCCTCAGGAGCGAAATCGAAATGATAGTGAGGGTAGTTGATTTTAGGCAATTCTGAGCAATAATAACTTGTTTGAGCGTGAAGTGATTTTGAAGAATTTTGAAGATTAAATTGATCGCAAAGTTGATTCATAAATTTGAAATTGATATTCAGCATTGATTGTTGAGAAATTGAGCGCAAATCGAGGAAAGACTGAGAATTTGATGAACAGAGTGATAAGTGGTCCAAATTGTGAAATTGACTAGCAAGATGATCTCGAATTTCGATTTCAATCTTGAAAATGGAATCAGAGTAGGCACATTAGCTAGGGGTAAAATTTTCGTGTCCATCGGAGCAAGTTGAAAAATTAGGTTTTTGGCTATATATGGGACGAAAGTGTCATTTTCAATTCATTTTAACCCTCCAAGTTTGAAAATTCAAAAAGCCCTCTGCGAAGAAAAATGGTGGTCCCTACTCGTCAGCATCGATTCGAGCGCCAGAGAAGACATAATCGACCCCAAAACTACGAGCCAGCAGTAAGTGATCGATCTTAAGCCTGTTTATGTTTCCAATTTTGAATTTTTTAAAGCATTTTTCACATTTTTCACGGGTTTTGGGTCGGGTGTCACGTTTCATCGTGCGAGACAGGATCTTATCTCGTACGAGAAACTAGCAATTTTTCTTTTATCATTTGAAGCCATTAGATTTGTCATACTAGACCCACCCTTGTGTAGTACGATAGGTCGGTTAGGAGACCATTTTGTCATGCAGAGTCCAATAAAGTATCATTTGAGGTTGTTTTCTCGTACGAGAGCCATCCCTGACTCGTACGAGATTCTGCTTAACTGTGTTTTGTCGTTCGAAAAACAGTGACCATTTTTGAAAGTGGAAACATGAAATTTTGGTTTTGCATTTGACTTAGTTGGATTTGTGTGATATTTAACTTCTCTTGCAGGCTCATTTGGAATGTTCTCTGATGCTTCATTATTGGATTGTTACAAGTGTGCTTACCTCCTGTGCTCTTTAGATGTGTATATCCTCCTACTATGGCATTGGTTCATGATTTGTCTGAGGTCGAGCAGGCTCATATTGATATGTGTGGCTTTACTCACCTGATGAGGTTACCTGATATCCGTGTGAACCACGGGATGCTAACAGTGTTGGTCGAGAGATTTCATTCATAGCATAATACCTTTCATTTTCCAGTTGGGGAGTTGACTCACACTCCCAACGATGTGTACAGGATCCTTCGTATCCCTTTTGCTGGGGATAAGGTGGATTATGATACTACATTGTTACATAGACTACATGCTCTTAGGAATGTATTCAGGGATCCTGACATCTTGACTCATTCTATGAGTTGGGATATATTGATGGGCAGGTACAGTGAGGAGTATCCGCTGGCATGTGTCCTAGCAGGTTTCATTGGTTGCTTCTGATGCCAGACAAAGGGCAACAGGGTTTTCAGAGCAGATGGGGTCATATGCTGGAGAGGTTGATAGAGACCCCTCAGAGACTTGGATGGGGCTCTTGCTTATTGGCCCACATGTATCAGGAGATGCATGAGATTGTTTACAGAGATGGGCAGAGCATGGCTGCAGGGGTTTACATTTTATAGGTGTGGGCTTGGGAGCACCTTCCCATTTGTTGATCGATAGTTGATGATAGCAGAGAGCCCGGGCAGCCTATTATCTATAGGTATGCCAGATATATTACGCAGCCCCATCTGGGCAAGACAGACTTCTGGCGATGACAGCTCGATGATCTGATAGTTGTCATATGGTGACCGTACAGGGGGTTGGAGTCATGGGATGACTAGCAGGCGGTTCAGAGAGATCTTTTTGTTACACACCCACTGATCAGGAGGTCGCAGACTATTGTGGAGTGATTCATTGTTTCATGAGTGATGAGGCAGTACGGTCGGCCGCAGGGGATCTCTCAGGAGTATACGGCATATGCTCGATACACTAATGAGGAGAGGTAGGGATGGTCGCCTAGGCTATCCTATGCTTTAGCGATGCAAGAGCTGACAGGTTTACACCATCTGAGGTGGGATTACCTAGATGATATAGTAGATGCAGGGGAATTGCCCCAGTACAGGGATTACTTTCAGCAGCATCCATTCCCTCAGTTTACGAATCCTGGAGAGCATGATCCTCATATATAGGATGTGGAGGATGATTCCCCTACACCAGCACAAGGACAGGCACAGAGACAGGGCCATAGGCAGGGACAGGGCTAGAGACAGGCATAGAGACCAGATGCTCCATGACAGACTGGTGGTGATCCTGGTGCTAGCAGTAGTGGAGTGCAAGCTGATGCTGGACAGTAGAGGGGTGAGGGTGGATCCCTTGGGAGAGTATGCATGAGGTTGGGTGGCGGAGAGGAGGAGAGAGAAGATCCAAGGCAGGTACGATAGTGGCGGGATGAGTAGGGTGGAGCCACGGGTGGAGATGGAGGTGGAGATGGCGGTGGAGAGCCTGCGAGAGAGTAGGGGGTCGACACAGGATGGTCAATGAGAGCACGCCTTGCAAAGCTGCAGTCATAGTTGACAGTGGCTCAGACTCAGCTGACAGAGTGAGACCAGCAGTTGGTCGAGGTTAGGACCAAGCGTGATTGCCAGATCACAGCATTGAGAGTTGAGTCAAGAGCAGAGATAGAGTCTCTTCGACAAGAGGTGTTGCTCTAGAGTAGTAGGGTTGCGTATTATGTAGCAGCATATAGTGTTGCAGTTCTTGTTGCACAGCAGGTGCAACCCTATTCACAGTATATGGCTAGATCAGAGGGAGCATGAGCACCTCGATAGGATCCTAGGCATCAAGCTCCTCCTCCTCCACCAAGCGATGAGGGAGAGGGCACCAGCTAGATGATTCTTTTTGTAGCTTGGATATTTTTTTGTAGACACACCCATTTTGTTGTAGCCGATACGATTCTTGCTCCGATGGGAGCTTGTATATGTCATTGGACATCATTTTGTACCCTCATACTTGACATTATATATATATATATAGATATGATTTGACTTCATCGTACTCGTGTTAATCGACTATGAGATGTTTCTATATGCTTTATTCTATGTGTATGCATTTATTTCAGCATGAATGTATGTAATGCAAATGAATATGGATGTTTATGTTTTTGTTTCTTTCTTATATGCAAATAAATGAATAAATGAAAATGAGTAATGACTAACAGAATTTTTTTGTTTTTCTATGCAATAAGATCAGTATAAATGAATAATAATGAAATGAATGAATGAATATATATGAAATGTCATGTATAGAGCTAAACATCTCAAAACACAAGTACTCAATCAAAAAAAATAATGATAAAAAGACCACTTAGCGTAAGAAACGATGATGCTCTCAGCTCTCATTCATAAGATAAAGAGATTATTACTATACCGAAATCACTCTAGATTCACAAAAATGCAGAATGAAATGCAAAATGATATGCAAAATGCAACCTAAACCTAGTCACTGGATTTAAAATACTTAAGATTCATCACTGAGCATAATGAACACAACAGGCAGGTTAGAGTTCCTTTCTTTTTGAATGTGCAATATTAATTATCTTGTTCGCAGTGACCCTTTTTTCGTTCATATCCTTGGACAGATTTCACAGGGACCCGAATTGCATCATAAAGAAATTCCCTCAAAACAAGCAAAGAAATGATATGGTCCTCCCTGTAGCATTCAAATAAGCGGAGTCGAGGTATGTGAGGCGATTTCACCTTGATGTGAAGGCTCTTATCACAGACACCCAACTAATTTAAATGTTTCCAGATCATCAAGATCATTCCTACAAGTAGAAAATAAAGAAAATATTATGCCCCCAATCCTTGTACCTCTTAGTCAATACAGACTTCCTCGAGTTACTCAAGGGGATAATAATCAAAAATCAATATAAAAGACAACATACAAATAAAATTGTCATTCAGAGCTCAAATTGTTTAGTAATTGTGAACTCAGTGATAAAAACTTTGTAGTAGTCAGGAGACAGGTAACTGACTCGGAGTGGACGACCAGGTTTCACTGACGGAATAATGACTTAGTTGACAATGCTTAGGGCATGCAATGTGCTCTATCGAGTAACCTAAGACTAGGATGTTGATCAGTTTCAAGTCATGAGGGTTCCAACGAACCAAGATATCACAAAAGTGAATGAAAATATGTACAAGCAAAAGCAAAAGATGCTTGAAAGCGGGAAATGCCAACGTTGCATTGATAGATGGAGCGCTTGAGTACAAGAGGCGCCTGTTTGCCAGGTTTTCACCTGCTTGGCAGAGATTCATTTTTTTTTTTACCAAGGTGCCTGTTTACCAGGTTTTCACCAGGGCAATTTTTCTCTTTTTATTTTTTATTTTTGTTCTTTTCTATTTTATTTTTTATTTTTTATTTTTTTGGATTTCTTCAGGACTTTTTCTGATTTTTAGGATTTTTTCAAGACTTTTTCCAACTGTACAAGTTTGTTGGAGCAGAGAGTGCTAAGCGAAGAATTTCTTCAAGTGGATGGTGTTAATTAGTTCACGAAGTTGTTCTCCTTTCGAGTTTGAGAGTTGATAGGCACCAGAGCTGAATACTGCAGTAACAATGTAGGGACCCAGCTAGTTGGGTTCAAACTTCCCTTTGTTGTCGCGAAATTGTTGATTTTTTGGATTTTCTCTCAGTACTAGGTCTCCAACCTGAAATTCTCTTTGTCGAACTTTCTTGTTATACCCTATGGACATTCTCTTCTAATACACTCTGAGATGATCAAACGCCACTTGTTGATGCTCATCCAGCAATTCGAGTTCTTGCAATCTAGATATTCTATGATCTTCATCAATAACAAGGCCTTGTAATGAAACTCTTAGAGATGGTATTTCTACTTCAATAGGTAATACTGCTTCAGACCTATACACCAAAGAAAAAGGTGTAGCCCCAATAGGTGTTCTGATACTTGTTCTGTAAGCCCATAATGCAGGATTGATCTGCAAATTCCAATCCTTCCCTGATTTGTTCACTGTTCTGTGCAAGATAGTTAATAGGTTCTTATTAGATGCCTCGGCCTGTCCATTGCCTTGAGGGTAATATACTAATGACCAATGTTGTTTGATTTTGAATTTCTTGCAAAGTTTATCCAGATCTTTATTCTTGAATTATCCTCCATTATCAGTCACGATGGACGAAGGTATTCCATACCTGCAAATTATATAGTTTAGGATGAATAAGGCAACTTGTTTACCAATTGCTTTGGTGAGCGGAACTGCCTCTACCCACTTGGTGAAATACTCAGTGGTAGTTATGATGAATTTATGTCCGTTGGATGAAGCCGGATATATCTGACCAATGAGATCAAAGGCCCACTGTTGAAAAGGCCAGTGTGTTATAAATGGTATGAGGTCCCTTACCGGGGCATGTATGAGATTTCCATGAAGCTGACATTTCTCACAAGTCTTAGCAAATTTAATGGCGTCTTTTTCCATATTTGGCCAGTAGTAGCTAGCCCATAATAGTTTTCGAGCTAAAGTAAAACCATTCGAATGAGATCCACAACTACCTTCATGGACTTCCGATAATGCACGTTTCGATTCTTCAATTTCTAGACATCTAAGCAATGTACCATCCAAACCTCATCTAAATAAATTGTTAGCTATGATAACATACCATGAAGCATTTTGAGTTAGGTTTCTTTTCTCATTTTGGGTAAGATTTTCAGGAATAACTTGGTCACGTAGATAGGAGTAGATGTGGCTATATCTGGATGAGTCATGTCCAATAATAGAACAGACTATTTGGGTTTTAGGGTAATCATAAGCTGGGTAATGTAACTCTTCCACTAGGAATTCAAAGTGAGCATTGAACTCTTGTAACTCAGGTATGGATGCCAGAGTGGCCATAGCATCTGCTGCTCTATTAGCGGACCTTGGGATCTGCTGGAATGACACAAAAGCAAATTACTTCTTGAGATCGTCCACCATTCTCTTGTAAGGAATCAACTTCTCATCTCGAGTCTGATATGTATCATTGATTTGATTGACTACCAGCTGAGAATATCCATAAATATGTAATTCAGCAACCTTCCATTCAACGACTAGCTTTATCCCATTTACCAAGGCTTCATATTCTGCAAAATTGTTTGTGCAGGGAAATAAAATCTTGTAAGATTTTGGGATGGAGTACTTTTGAGGAGTAATGAATAATATGCCAGCACCTGAACCATTTTGAGTAAAGGACCCATCAAAGAACATTTTCCAGGGTTGTTGTGTAAGATGCATTATTGATTCGTCTGGAAACTCTATGTGCAGTGGTTGAGAGTCTTCAATCAGAGCTTCAGCAAGTTGATCAGAAATTACCTATCCCTTTATGGCTTTGCATTCCACATATTCAATGTCAAATTCTGTAAGGATCATGACCCATTTCGCCAATCTTCCTGTGAGTGTTGCCTTGCTAAGAAGATACTTGAGTGGATTAATTTTAGCCACTAACTTGACTGAGTGTGCTAGCATGTAGTGTCTTAGTTTTTGTGATGCAAAGACCAATGCTAAGCATGCCTTTTCTATTATAGTATAATTCATTTCATAAGACACTAATGTCCTGTTGATGTAATAGATAGCTCGTTCCTTTTTGTTGTCATCCTGTTGCGCCAAAAGTGCACCCAGTGATGAATATGTTGCTGATATATATAAGATTAGTGGTTTACCTTGAATAGGTGGCATTAAGATCAATGGATTTGACAGGTACTCTTTGATTTGTTGAAGATGTTGCTCATGTTCTTGATCCCAATTGTATAATACGCCTTTCCTTAGTACCTTCGTGAAAGGTTGAGCCTTGTCTGCTAGCTGAGAAATGAACCTTCTGATAGACTGGAGACGTCCTTGTAGACTTCTCATTTGACTGATATTCTTTGGAGGCGGCATTTCCATCATGGCTTGGACTTTCTCAGGATCAACTTCGATTCCTTTTTTTGAAATAATGTATCCAAGTAGCTTACAAGATATCACTCTGAATGCACACTTCTTTGGATTTAACTGGAGTTTGAACTTTTCCATTCTGTCGAGGATAGGACCTAACTCTTGAATATGTGTTGATCTTTTCATAGTTTTCACTAAAGTATCATCAACGTAGTCTTCCATATTCTTGTGCATCATATCATGAAAAATTGCAGTGACTGCTCTTTGATAAGTTGCTCCTGCATTCTTTAGCCTAAATGGCATGACGTTCCAGCAAAAGGTTCCCCATGCACAGGTGAAAGCCATCTTTTCTTGATCTCCAGGAGTGATTTTAATCTTATTGTAGCCAGAAAATCCATCCATTAGCGAGTACATCTCATATACAGCTGTCATGTCGACTATCATATCAATATTCGGTAATGGAAAGTCGTCTTTTGGACATGCTTTGTTGAGATCTCTAAAGTCTGTGAAAACTCTAATAGATTTATCTGCCTTCAACACAGGTACTATGTTGGAAATCCATTCAGCATAATCTATTGCCTTGATAAATCCAGCTTTAAGCAACTTCTCTAATTCAGCTTTGACTAATAGTGCCACATGTGGGTGCATCTTATGGAGTTTTTGCTTGACTAGTTTTACTCCTGGTGTGATTGAGAGATGGTGCATAATGAGATCAGGATCCAAACCTGGCATATCAGAGTATGTCCATGCAAAGTTTATTTTCTTTTCTGAGAATAGCCAAGTGAAATCCTTCAATTCCTCTTTTGATAGTGATTGAGATAAGTGAATGATTTGTGGTGTCTCTTGACTCCCGATATTCACTGGTTGAGTTGGCTCGATCAATATGAAAGACCGCTCCTAGAAATGACTGGTCAGTATACCAAGTATCTCACCTTTAGGCACCTCAAAGAGGTTTTCACCTTTAGGTATGTCCTTTATTTTCTCTTTTTTAGATTCTGACACCGCCACAATGTGTTTTTCGCCGTCAGATCTTTTATTTTTACCTTTTTTGTTTTTGCGACTAAGATACTTCATATCTGCTTCAGTCATATTTTCACTTTGTTCACTGATGGAAGAGTCCATAGGTTTGACTGTATTGAGATAATAGGCTAATGTATAATCATTGGCAAAACTAGGTACATCCATTGGCTGGTTTTGTAACGTGCAGTCAATCAATTCAGGGTGTACTAAGGATAAATTTGGGGTAGGTTCGAGAGCGTTCACGATATTGTTATCACAGCTACGAATCGAGAAGTCAAGTTCTAGAAGTATACCTTGCGCCAGTGTCTCAAGACTAGGAAAAGTCAGATCGTGATTATTAGAGTTCACGTTAATATTTAATCGATCTAATACAATAGGTATACTTGTAACATCATTTACTATGCCAGACTGGATGTCATATCGTGGTTTAATAGCAATAAAACTAGTAGGCAACTTTTCATTATTTGTATCTGATGATTCTGATTTTGAAGCTGAGTGGATATCATCATGAATAGGACTGTCGTCAGAGTCATCAGATGAAATTTCCATACCTCTTTTAGTTGATTTAGTAAGCATATGTATGGTATCAATGCCAACATCTTTAATGTTGCAAGTTCCTTCATGTTGTGGATCATCTGTTATTTGTACCTGACACACCTGTTGACATGATCTCATTGTTTATGTAACTTGTTGTCGCCTACTCCATTCAGCTTCTTCTGGACAGATGACTGGTTCATTTTGTGTAGCTTCTAACTCTTCTTGTGTAGTGTTGTACTTTATTTGTTCTAGTTTAGTATGGGGGTACATGGATGAAAAGTTATCTGGTATTGTTCCTTTTGTCAATGCTTGTTCATAGTTGGCTTGTCTCTTTCGTCTGATCTCCTATATTTCTTTGTCTAGTTTCATACACATCAGCTCTTGAGCATCATCTATGACACCACTAGATTCTTTTGGAGTTTTTGTAGTGGATGTGTCTGAAAGGTAGTTAGGACCCCATTCATACTTGTTTGAATCAGTCTCTGAATCATCTACTTGTTGTCTGCTAGTTTATGTGACTGGAACTTTTAATGGTGCGAACAATTCTCTGATTCTTACAACTTCATCTCTTATTTCCTCGGGGACCTCAAATTCTTGTATTATCATAGCTGATACCATCAAAGCCTGAGCACTGACTATTTCTTCTTTCTTGACTGTTGATTCCTCTTTATCTTCTCTACACTCTACTTTTGTTTGTTTAGTGTTTGCTTCATGTAATATTAAAGGCGATATCTTTTTTGAGCACTTAGACTTAGAAACATGTTTTTGGTCTGATGTCTTTTTCGGATTATATCCCAGTCCAGCCTTATCATTTGTGGATTTGGTTTGTAGCTGAATTGGTTCAGTAATACCTTCCTTTTGTTTGCCCAGAGGACCCGTACCGGAATACCCCATGCACTGAATCATTTTGTAGCCAGGACCATACTGAGTAGGAGAAATCTCATAGTGTTGTACCTCTTCATTTTGACTATCTTCCTTAAAGAGCCAGTTAAGCACAGCATCCTCTTCTATTTCATTGGCCAAGGAGGTAGAAGACTGTAAAAAAAGACCATCATCTATGATATTAGGAGTTGAATTATGTGTTCTCATGTTCTCCGATGGTTTGCCCAACTATTTTGGTGATGGGGGAAGAGAAACTAATGATAGTACTAGTTCTATCTTGTAGCCATCCATGTTGGTATCTGTAATCTTCAATCTCTTTTCTAATTCTTTCATCAATGTTTCTGGATCTTCATTTGGAGAGGCTGCCCTATTATGAGGAAGAAAAGTATCTGCACCTTTTGTCAATGCATTACAGATGACATTTGTATCAGCAGGAATACTGACTTCAACTCCATTATAAGGAAACTTTAAGCATTGGTGATACGTTGACGGTATTGCCTTCATTTCATGAATCCATGGCCTGCCCAGTAAAATATTGTATGACAGTGGAATATCAAGAACCTGGAAAAGGACTTCCCTCTCTATCGGTCCCACTCTGATTGGTAATGATACCAGACCTTTGGAGGTCCTTTCTTCTTCATCATAGGCTTTAATTGTTATTTTCTTGCCTGGATCAATAACATTTTCAGAGAATCCTAGTTGTGTAAGCAGATGATAAGTACAGATATTCAACCCCACGCCTCCATCTATCAAAACACGTTTAACTTTGTGTTTGTGGATCATGGCTTCAATATGCAATGGCTGGTTATGTGGATGATTTAATGAATTGTCATCTTCTTCAAAGAAGGTCAAATAGTGAGGTGAAGTCAGATGACCCACCATAGACTAAAACCAATCAATGTCTAAATCTTTTGGAACGTTGGTAGTGAGCAATGCTTTGTCTAGGATTTCCTTGTGAGCCGATGAGAGTTTTAGCAATTCAAAAATTGAAATTTGAGCATTTGTCCTTTTTAACTGTTCAACTACATTGTATCCAAAGGATGATGACGAAGTTAACCTTTTAAATTTGTCCAAGGTTGATTCCTTTTGTTTATTTGGTAAGGCTATTGGGTTTGATGTTTCTTGAGCCGGATTAGAAGAACTAGCTCCTTGGAGAGTGACTTTCTTTTGAGATCGGGTCAGAGCTCTTGCATGTCATGATTCATTTGGTTTATCTTGAACTATAATCACATTGCAATATTCTGAGTGTGAAGGCTCAATCATGTTGATAACCTTGTCCTGGCTGGCATAGGTATAATTTACCTTAGCACCTCCTTTGGTCTTTGATGAATCACCTTGTTCGTAAATAGGTAAAGGATCTTTGAATGCTTTGTGATCAACATTGGTCAGATGATTTCTGACAATGATTTTACCATCGTCTATAAGATCTTGAATCTCATGTTTTAGTTTCATGCAATTGTTTATGTTATGACCCTTGTTTCGATGAAAATCACAATATTCAGCTTCTCTCCACCATCTTGGTTTGACTTCTGGATTGTATGGTCTAGAGTTATCTGGTAGCGTTATCAGGTTGTTTGCCAATAGAGTCTTGAAAGCGGATTCATATGATTCTTTGAGAGGAGTGAAATCATGCTTAGGTTTAGAGAGCCAAGGTTTCTCTTTGAACCATTCTTTTTTCTTAGGAGTATTCTCTGCTGCAATCTCAGTAGCTTTGAGTGCTTGTGTACCACTAGCCAAGTTGAATATTGCAGGCTGTGAGGTGATTTTAACAGTATCTACTACCCCATCATTAACAACATTCTTGTTGTTGTCCTTGCCAAATTTCCAATACTTGTTCTTTTCTTTAGAACTAGATCCTGGTTGTGTTTCCTTCCAAGGTGAAATATCCCCTTTTTTGATGAGCACATCTTCCATTCGAATGGCATTGTCTACCATCTTGTTAAATGATGGGTGTACTTGCATTTGGATACTATATTTCAATTCTAGGACCAAGTTATTGACAAATATATCCATTTTCTTAGAGTCTAGGATAGGTCGTAGGTACCTAGAGAACATCCTTCTCCAACGCTGGAGGAAAGTGAGAAAAGGTTCTCTCATCTTCTGTTTAGTATTACAAAGATCGATCATAGTCACAGGATGTCTAATGTTGTATGAGTATTGTTGCAAGAATAGTTGGATTAGTTCTTCAAATTATTTTATTCCTTGAGGTAGACTTGAGAACCATTCCATGGCTTGTACTCCCAGACTCCTCGGGAAAAGATGCATGAGATAGGTGTGATCGTGCATGAATTCCATATAGGCAACACAAAACTCTCTGACATGATCTTGGGGATCTAAGATACTGTCATACTTATCAAATTTTGGGATCTCAACTCGCGATAGAAATGAACGCATGGATAGACTCTTGTCAAATGGAAATGGGAATATTGTCTCCAGGGAATATTGCTTATGGGATTTATCCTTATTCTTTAGTTCCGTAATCTCAGTTTTCAAAGCTAGTAGTTGTTTGTGTACTACGAGGATAGGCAAATCTTCCTTTTTGGTGAGAAGTGTCTGAACATCATATCCAACACGAAGTTTGGCACCTTGTCTTGCTAATTCTAAGATATAGTCTTCCATCTCTCTAGCTAGGATAGCATTCATCACTTTTCTAAAGTCTTTGTCCTTTTGCAAGTCAAGAATTTCTTTTTCGGAAGGTTTAGCATCTTGATCAGCGTCACTGGAGGAGGAATCATCACTTTCGTGAACATTACTATCATCCTTGTTTTTGTTGTCGTATACTGTCTCATATATAGGAGGAGGTCGAGGTTCATCAAAAGTCGGTATTCCTGATGACGAAGGTATGTCTGTGAGTGGTCTTCCTGATAAAATGGATTATGCAAGTATGTGAAGACCGGTTCCTTACGTTTGGCTTCTTTCTTACTAGAACTTAGAAAGTTGTATAGGCATCTTTACGGATTAGTGTGATCCAAAGCTTGTTTTTATTGGATGTAGAGGTCAAGATCAATTTCAATGCTAGTTTGTTCGGTTAAAGTATTGTTTGAGAGAAACAACTAAGATTTAGTCTGGTTTCAGGAAAGATCTATCTCGTATAAGATGTTTACCTGGGTTGATTCTAAAATAGAAACTAAGACTATGTCTGATTCAGGAATGATATATCCTATGTAAGACGTTATCTAAGTGACTTGAGTTTGATAGGTGGTTTGATTTGAACTAGCTGAAGGGTGATCGACCAAATCGTGCAACAACAAAAAAAATGGTAGAGGTACACTATTTTGATCTGTTTTATGCTCAGGAAAATGATAACCAGTATTATGTTCACTGTAGATTGTGTTTTTGGCAATTTTGACTATTCTATCTGACAAAACCAGAGACTCGTACGACTGGGTCTTCTGAACCGGATGACAATTTAGCAGTTATAGGATGACAAAAGTTTTTGTTTCATACGAGTTGCTGCCTTATACCGTACGACTGATGGGCATGTGTAGGACGACAAAAGAGTGAGGTCAATTATGTCTCATATGAGATAGGACACGGTGCAGGAGGATAAATGATGTAGACTCATACGACTAAGAATCTGCTATGGAATGATAAATTAGTAAACTCGTACAACATAGGACTGGTGTAGCACGATAAAGTAGCAGACTCGTACGACTTTCCTCAGGGCAGAGACTAAAAATTCTGAGTTTTCTGACTGCTGAGTGTAACAACTGAGTATGACAAGTTTTGAGATGGACTGATTTTTTACCAGGATAGACTAGTTTCCGACATGGACAAGGTTTTGACTTAAGATGAACTAGTTTTTGACACGGATAGATTTTTGACTCACTGAATTGTTTCTGGTCTTCACTAATTTTTTGGTATTTTTGTTTTTGTTTCAAGGATGAAAACATAGAAAACAAGTAGTATGTATAGTGACTCCAATCACAGCATGCAAACCCTAAGGAATTTGGTTGGGAAAGAAAACCTTTGCTTGTAGACTCAGGTACAAACCCAATAGCTAATCAGAATACGGCCGCTGAGTCTCATGCAATGGATTCTCAACTCCATATTATCCGACTCCAAACGCTAATGGAGGCACGAAATGACAAGTATCTTGGGAGAGTTACTATCTCTCTTGCACAAACATTATCTCCCTTTCAGAGGTGAACCAAGTAGCTTCTAATTTTAATTGGATTTAGTAAGGGGTCCGTTCGACGCGTCGGGGTATAAACTCAATTAAGAGGTCTCCCAGCCTTGAAAACCAAGGTATAATATACCTAAAGGTACAGAGGAGAGCTATTCCTGAGCACTGTTGTTGAATTGATTTTCATCAGATCACGTTTATTTTATAGTGGGTTGGAGTACTTGGCATCTAGTTGTTCCCACTTAGGTCGTTCCCCTCTCACCGGCCCTAAAGGCTATAGAGTTATTAGCTCCTCGGGAGGGCAGGCCTGCTAAAGATGTTGCAATCAATCTTAAGAAAGCACTTCAAGGGTTTGGATTTCTGATTGTCTAAAAGAAGACAAGAGCATACTCTCCTACCTCTCAATTTTTTCTAAAACACGAAAGATAGATTTTGTTCATTAACCAGATAGCAAGTTAGGTGCCTAAAAATGAATTTAAAGAATACACGATGTTTAGTCGATTCTCCTCAGGCAACCTGCAAAGACAACGAATCAGTAGTCATATTATCTTTGTGCGATAAGCATATTCTTCGACAAGCGTCCTACAAAAACTAGTTAGTTTGTGAAAAATTCTGAGACAGACAGATAAACAGTCAGGTTCAGTCGTCAAAATAATCAAAAAAATGATAAAATCATGAAATTTGCCTTTTTACTAGAAAATACGAAATCGTACGATAGACTCTCGACTCGTACGAGATAGGATTTAGTATCACACGAAATAGGATTGTTGATGATGTTTGCTCGTACGACAGAGGATCTCTGCTCGTACAACAGAAAATCTATTCATACGATAAAATATTGCCTTTCGTACGATACCTGAAGTTTGTCATTTTAGCCTGTAAAAATTGTTGTACGAGGTGACGCAGAGGCTATACGGCCGAAAATCTGAAAAGTCGAAAAACCTGAAAAATAACAAATAAAAAAAAATCAATCTTGGAGGCTGAAAAATGTAGTCTCAGGCCCCACGGTGGGTGCCAGAAATGTGTGTGTGAAAAGTGGGATAAGGAGTTGTATCTGCAATACACAACACTTCAATTTAGTCATTATATGCATGGTTAGTCAGATATAAGCATTAATAAGAAAACCATGACAAATCGACCAATTGCCTTCTAAAAGATGTGAGTATAAGATTGCTCTCAGATTTTTATAAGCAATACTAGTGACTAGACTACACCAAGACGAAGGATTTAATCTATATGATATTTAAACTAGATGAATGCAAGATGGATGAATAATTCAAGCAATAATCAATTCAAGCAATAATGGATGCAAGTAATCTAAAAAAAGCACAATATATCAATGACTCCATAGCAAAATCAGCGTGATAATAATCTCCAAGCATGTTCTCAAAAATCTCTGGGTGAATTGGAATGAGAGCTGGAGACTGAATTTATAGAGAATCACAAGAAAGAAAGTTCAATTTAGGATTAATTGAAAATAATTGAGAAATCAGGTTGAGTTAACCTTGAGATAGATTCCAATTATAGTTTAATTGAAATGCATTCAAATTAGAAGTCCAAGTTGCATTGGAAAATAATAATTAATTAATTCCATGCATATATTTGATTTATTCAAGAAAAAGGTCTTTTTAATGCAACTGAACTTCTTTTTCTGAAAAGCTTCGAGTTCCAATTTAAGAGAATAATTAATAATTCAATTAATTGCTTTTCTGATTTCAAGTTCTAAATTTAGAAAAAGAAATAATATCTCAAGTTTGATTTCTCTCAATTCAATTATTTTATTTTATTTTCAATTCAACTCTTTGTTTTGTAATTAATTCTTCTTTTTGTAGTAAATTAATTCTTTTCGCATGATTGAATGACAAATTATTAATTAATTAAATATGCAAGGATATTTAATAAATTAAAATAGGATAATTGATCAAAATGAATATTCTTGGAATTGATTCAATTAATTAAATAAATATTTAATTAATACTGGGTAATTGATTTGCCATGTGATATTTGATAATTAAAGAATTAATAATGTGCTCAAGATTGATTTAATTGCCTTGGTTAGGACCTTGGTGATGTTGTCGAGATTAGGGACTCATGGTTTAGATGACCAATTTTAGGGTATTACAATAGTCTGTCATCTTTGCATCTTTGCAACACTTTGTTTAAACTTTCTAATGCTTCTTCATATGTTTTCCCATGTATCGTAAAATCATCCATATAAACTTCTACACATGAAGTGGTTAAGTCAACAAAAATGGCCAAAATAGCCCTCTGAAAAGTGGCAGGTGCATTACAAATTCCAAATGGAAAGACTCTATATGAAAACAAGGACATGTAAATGTTGTCTTATCCTGATCCTCGAGAGCTATGTGTATTTGATTTTAGCCACTAAAACCATCCAGGAAAGAAAAATGGTCACTACCAGCTAGGTTATCAAGAACCTGATCAATGAAAGGTAAAGGAAAATAATCCTTCTTAGTGGCCTTGTTTAATTTCCTGTAATAAACATAAATATGCCACTTCCCATTTTTATTAGGCACAATGAATAATGGTGACACCCATTACTATCAAAGATTGGGTAAATAAACCCTACTTGCAGTAATTTTCTTATCTCCATTTTAACAAAATCTCTTAAAGCAGGATTAATTCGTCTTTGTCCCTGGCTCATAGTTTTGACATCATCGGTATAAATGTGATGTGTGCAAATTGAAGGATGTATTCCTCTCATTTCCTTATATTCCCAAGAAAATTCCTCTATGTGTTTTTCCAAAGTAAGTTTTAACTCTTTTTCTTGTTCAACAAGCAAGGATGAATTAATGAATTGCTGAGATTGAAATTTCCTTTGCATGACTTTCCCCTTCAACTGGATCTTTGATAAGTGTATTTAAATGATACATATATTGGTCATGATGATTTAAAATATTTTTGTGAATTTCATTTTTGTCCTTCTTTTGAGAAGAATTTTCCTCAATCATGTCATAAAGCCTATCAGTATTATCTAGTTTTTTTCTTTGATCAACACATTCCTCATACTCTTCAATATGTTCGATTAAAGTGACCATGGCTAATTCAACAACTCCATCCCCTTCTGAATCCATATCCTCATAAATCCATTGTTGAGTATTAGAATGTATTTTTGGTTTTGTTGTAGGGTAAAGTGTTAATTCTTTTTGTTTATGACCATTGGAAATGGTCATATTGTCAGATCTGCAATCTATGAGTGTTGCAGTAGTTGCTAACCAAGGTCTCCCTAGTATGAGTGGATATCCTGACACTTTTCTCCTAGCCTTAAGTGCCACAAAATCTACTAGATAATCTCATGTGTCAATAGTTACTATAACATTTTCCAGATTACCTTTAGGTTTAGCAGTAGACTAATCTGCTAACTGAAGTACAGTTGTTGTTGGTTGAACTTGAGTCATTTTCAATATTTATGTCATATCTGCAATGATAACATTTATGGCTGCTCCTAAGTCAATAAACACATTTTGTATTTGAATTCATCCTATGCTTAAAGTAATCACAAGACTCTTAGGGTCACTATATTTTTTAGGAAGCAATCTTCCTAACAAACCATCAGTAATTTTTGTTCCTAATTGTATTGTGGGTGGAAATTTATGTTTCCTTCCAGGTGTCTTAACATAGACTGACTTAATAAGTTTATTTATTTATGGTATATACTTGATGGCTTGCAACAAAGGGATTTCAATGTTAATCTTTTTCAACTCTCAAAGAAGTGGTGAATCTATCAAATTGGCATGGTCTGATCGGGAGGAATCAAGAGCTTTCTGTGGTATATCCAATTGTTCTAGATATGGATCTTTATTAGTTATTTCTTTATCTTTATTTGTATCATGTTCCTCTTCCCTTATTTCCTCTGCATCTTCTTTCTCCTTGGTATTATCTTTGGAAGGAACATTACGATTCCTTAGTTGGATATCATTTACTTTAATTACATTCAAACCAAGAGGGTTGATATCAACACTAAATGCTTGTTGAGGATGGTTATTCTTAGGATTCAAGACTAGTTGTGTTGGAATTTGAGGTTGGTTTATATGTTCATTAGCAGTATTTGAACCAGTGATAAGAGGTGGAGGTTATCCCCAAGGTCGCTTTGGACCTTGATTTCTCCATGGTTGAAATTGAGGTTGGTTTTTTTGCCATGACTGTTGATTTTGCTACCACTGTAAGTTCCATTATGGTTGGTTCCATTGATTCCCTTGTGGACTAACCCATTCTGGAGGTCCTCAAGATGTAGGATGTGGCTGCATTGGAGGAGTCCATTGATTGTAATTCCATTTATTCTTAGGACCATATTGCCCTGTATATACATTAAAACCAGTATTCTGTGATCTTTCACCAACATAATTAAGCTCTTCCTCAATTACTAGTGGCTTCTTCAAATGATTCTTTATTTCAAGTAAAAGATTGGAAGAACTTGTAGAATGATTCTTCTCACAAATTTCACAAAGATCAACTTGGTTCATTAGACACTCCCTTAAAACATGTTTCCCCCTACATTTTGAACAATAGATGGCTAAAGATTCAATATTTTCTTATCTGCTTGAGTGTTGAGATGGAGGATTATATTAGTTTTTAAATTTGCCAACTCTTCCATAACCTAAGATACATCAGGTCCTAAACCTTTGTTTCTCCTAGATCCCCTAGTTCCAATTCATGTCCTAGAGTAAATTTTGCAATTATCAATAATCTCCTCTAAAGGAATCTTATTAATATCTCCTTTACCCATTAAGCTCAAAGCTTCTTTTCATTTATCATCAACTCCTTGTAAGAGAATTGTTCAACTAATGTCATCGTTTAGACCTTCATCACACCTTTTGTAAACAGACATGAATTTATCAGCATAATCCTATAAAATCTCATTTTCAAATTGCTTCATTCAAAACAATTCCTCTTTCCTATCTCTTACTCGACAATAATCTTGGTATTTACCCAAGAACATTCTTTCCATTTCTGACCAAGTAGAGATTGAACCAGCTCGTAAACCCATAAACTATCTTGATGTTGATTCCTTTAAAGTGGAGGGAAATAACTTCAACTTCTGATTATCAGATGTATAGTCATATGTCTAACATAGGACTTTAAATTTGAAAAGAAATTGATCAGGATCTTTAGAAGTTTTTCCTCTAAAAGTTTGTAATATCGAGGGTGAAATTTTTTTCATAGGAGGTTCATTATCTCTTATATTCAAATTACTAGGATACAAGAACATCCTATTTGGAGGAGGATCTTCAACTTCCACTCTATCAATCGCAAGTGACTATGCAACCAACCATATCTCAACAATATGTTAGTTACTTACAAGCATCATCTTCCTTTTATGTTTTGAGAAATACTTATCAACCACTAGGCAATGCTAACCAAAATCCTCCATCTTACAATCAACAAATAAACACATATCAGCCTACATATACTGGGGGCAGTTATCTTCAGAGTAGTACCCATCAAATAAATCCACCTCAAAATCCATCATATTAGTAGCAATACATTGCTCAACAACAAAATGATTCCACTTACTAGCAACACCCACATTACAAATAAGTTTCATCTACCTACCAACAACCACCACTCATCCAACCACACACACCCACTTATCAATAACCACCCATCTATCAAAACATCGTAGGTTACCAACATCCACAACAACAACCCAATTATATATATTCACATCAATTCAACTACCAAACACCACATTATAAATATGTCATGCCATCACTAGATCCTACCATGTTGGGGATGCAAACACCTCCATTTCTAGTCACCACTAAATGGGAAGAAATGAAGGCAGCTCTGTTGGTGTAAATAATTATTCATCTTGGATAATTACACTTACTTAAGTTTACCTAGGAAATGCATTTCATATTAGTTTGGGTATGAGACACTTGGATGTTTGTGCCACATTGGGATAGTGTGTGTAGGAGAATTTCCACCTTTTGTGGACTAATCTTGTTGTTACACTTCACATTCAGTGGGTGATCCACCTCATGTGGAATATTATATTGTTTCTCCTACCTAACCTTGTTTCTTATTGAGCCACATGTCATGTTTGTGTGCTCACATATCCATATAGCCTTGCCTATATAAGAAGACTCATTTTCATTGAATGTAACAATTGATGATCCAGTTGATCATTATTTTCATCTTGATAGAATACAGTTTATTTCTATCATCTATTTTGTCTCTCTTATTTGTGCTTTCCATTGCCTCTTGATCTTGGCAAAATCTCACAAGATCTTAAGGATCTACAGGACAATAACTCTAATCAAATTTTTAAATTTTAAGGTATTTTCCCTTATCCCTTTGACAAGTCAATAACTGCAATGCTATTCCCTAAACATTTTCAAATGCCTAAATTCAATAAATATAAGGGGAAAGATGACCCACGACATCATATCAAATAATTTTACGTGGCTTTTCAAGAAGTAGCATATTGCGACTATTACTTATTGTGGTTATTTCCTAAGAGTCTCAGTGGACCTTTTTTTAGAAAATACCATTTGGTTCGATTACTACATTTTCCAACTTATTAGAGAATTTTGTTGCACATTACCATTACAATATTGAAAATGATATCTCCATGCTTGATCTATGTCAAGCTAAACAAAAGGGAGGATAAAGTCTCCTTGACTATATCCAGAGGTGGAAAGCCCTTCTTGGCCATCTCCCATGCAAACTTCCTAATTCTGAATTGGTTCTTGTTCTCATTAGTAATTTTCACTCAAAGCTTGTGTACTACATCCAATTTAAATTGTGCCAATAATTTTCATGACATCATGGCCAAGGGACCATTAGTTGAACAATCCCTAATTGATGATGGGGTTATCAAACTTTACAAAGACCATTCTGACAGACCAAACAATGACAAACAATGGTGTTGGAACAAAAATAGAAATACTATGGGACATGGAGAAACTAATGGTTGGAAAGGTCATTGATGTCAGAAATTGTGTCATTTAAATTCCTTTCATTATCGACTCGGGGTGTGTCTGAAATCTGTCTGTGATAAGGAGGATCTCAATTGGGGGTTTTGCATTGTAAAATAGTGACAAGGGTTGGAACATGCTCCATCGGGAGCTGTCAATATCTATTCGGAACTATTCCTATGATTGTGGTTTAGAACTCAAAAAAACACTTTGCTAATTTAAGCCATGAAAATCAACTATCTTGCGAAGAATTCAAATCTAATACCAAGAGTCTGAATATAACAGAGTTTAAGATATAAATCATAGAATTGTCTAATCACAAACTTAAATAACTTCTATCTTTTTATGAAATGAAATCTAACACTAAGTGCCAAGAAATAAAACCTATTTTACGCTTGCTAAAAATGAAATCTAAATTACATTTGTAGGAAATAAATCTAAATTATAATTATAGAAATAAAATCTACTTAACAAACAATAATATTCCATGAGTTAACACAACAATGCTTTTTCTCTTTTCTTAGTTCCAAATTCATCATCTTACTAAAATGAGAAACTAAATTCATTTGCTAAAAAGAAACTAAATGACAGTAAACAACTAAGATTTCCTAACATGCACTTATTGAAACAATCGGAATTGAAATTAAAACAACTACAAATTTTCAAATTCAAAACTCGGTCTAATCAAGAATGAATTACCATGAAATTTGAATAATGTGAAATTAATTCTAATTCACAAACTAAACATGTAAAATAAACAACACAAGGATCACCTCCCTTCGGTTGAGCGGGCCCTGCTCTTCCTCTGGTGGGATCTTAGGCACAAGAATTCTTAGATCAACTTTTGATTTTCATTACACTGTACTTCCAACATGAAGTAAAACCAGACTTTCTGATTACAAAATGTGGAGCTTTACTGCTGGCTAACTTACTGAATAATTTTCCTACTACATTCTATAGAACTAAATGGGATATTTATATATATATCCTTTATTCAAATCCAAACTATTGTTACCCGCTTAAAACAGAGTAACGAATACAACTGAACTGGAGAAAACTTAACATCATAATAACAACTTTGGAAGGAATTTAAAGTTATAGAGACAACCGATGAAATAGAAACAAGGAAGATCAAGAGGATCTTCTATCTAGAATACTTCAGGAGCCATCATCATCCAAGTGGTGAACGAACTGGAGTTGACTGTTGAATTTGCTTGTTCTCATAAAACATATTCAAAAATAAATTTATGAAGATTAAACGGGAAAAAAGAAACATAATCTTGGATATCATGGATTTTATACTTTCAAATCAATAAAAAATTAAAATATTTAACAAAAATATATCATTCCTAATATTACTTCTAATAAGTAGAATATAATTGCAAAAATGAGTAAACATGCAAGTTATAAGTATGCTGCCAGGAATATTAGTTCACAAATAATTAAAAGTTTAAACCATAAAGTATGATTAAAAGTGTAAACATTAGCCTCTCATCTTTAAAATGATGGGTTAGTTGTAATCCTCATCATTTTATTTATCAATCCAACTCAGTGTCCATGGTTGTATGCAAAACGGAATGAAGAAAACTTGCTTGATAGTCTCTTCTAACTTGCAGAAAATGAAAGCTAATCTAAGGCACACTTGCATGAATTGAAAAGCCTAAACTATATCACACTTAAATGAAAGGAAAGAGGATAATCTAATTGACACTTTCTAAAAATAAAATACTTGCTTGAATTCAAATTTACTCTAAGAAATTTTGGAAAATACATTGTTGGAAATGAAACTAGTCTATCCTATTTCCTCAAGCTAAAACAAGTCTTTCTAATCCCCCCTTTGCTCAAATGATTACAATAAATTTATATAATTAATATCCCATATCTACCTAACCAATCCACTAAGAATTTGGATCCAAGATCCTATTTTTGAGGGAGCATTTACAAAACTTTGAGAAAACTGAGCTTGTTATCCTTCATCCCACCAATCTATCTGTCATTTTCTAATACAAACTTTTCCTTATCTATTCTGAATCTTTCCAAACCCTCAAAAGGGGTTTTAGACCTTGAAGTTTAATTTTCAGATCATTTTGATTTTTTTAAATTTTTTTGAGATGATGGAGATATTATTGTTTTACTAAGACTGCGTTTTTCACAATTTTTGGCTGCTTGATTTCTTAGAAGTCATCAAGTTTTCAACATGAATGAAGCAATTAATCATCAGTTCAGTTCAATAAATCATTTTTTATCGTCATGAAGAATATTCTACAATAATGCAATCACATTGGAGTCTTTTGATAACTTGAGTTATTTTTGTTGGAGAAAGATAACGTAGTGTAGTGTGCAACTGCAACTGCAACTTGCATGAAACAAATACTTTGCCCATTGATTTAGGAATGATTGATGCTCCATGATTTTGCATGAATGTTGGAGTGTGTTGGGAGTCTTAAATATTATTATCTATTTTCTCTTAATTTCTTAAAATCCTTGTCAAGAGTTGTTTGGAGTTAATGTCTAGAGCTCTTTGTTGCAACTATTTTTGAAGCTTCTTCTCATGAGTTATTCAATAACTCATTCAACCACATTGTAACATATTTCATACTCATGGAAACATATTAGAAGAATTTTGGATCACATTTATTTGCTAAAAATTAATCAAATATGTACTTTATATTTTACCTTAAACAAGCTAAAGAACTTCCAATTATTACTCAAAACCACTTTTACAACAATACACTAAGAAGAAATAGATGATTTTAATGGGTTAAATATGAGACAATTTATGGGCTCATCATCTCCCCCACACCTAAAGTGTTGCAAGTCCCTCTACAACTCAGAATGAGCCTTCAAATTGAATAAATTCACTTTTGTAACAGTTGCTCCAGATAGCTCTTGATGGCTCCTAATGTCTCCTGATGGCTCCCGATTAGCGTTTAAAATAAAATTTTAGCTCTTTGATAGCTCCATAAATCTTGGAATAAGATTTTAGGCACTTTTTCTTCTTCTTTTTGAGTGGATTGAGTAGAATGAAAGAAATTGAAGTTGAATAAGAGTAAAATAATAAAGCAAATACCCAATTTAGTTTTTCATGCAACCATCATGCATGATTTGTATTTCACTTTCCCTATGATGCATGCAAATAGTTTCTTCAACTTTTGAGAGCTGCAACTTGATCCTTTATGCTAACTAACAACTCTGATTTCTTCATCATTGTTTTTTCTTCCATTCTTTTGAAGATATAGTACTAGAACTAAAGCCCAAGACTACAACAACCAATCATCCATGATGCCAAAATATTTGTAGCAAGTTTTGAGTGCAGCAAATTATACAGAAGTGCATGCTTAAAACCTTTGAGAAGAGGAAATAGCATGTGCAAAATACTTTTTTGCAATTTGAAAAATATTTACCCTAACCTACTCTACTAAATGATGTAGAGAGGTTACACATAACCATTAACTGGTTGTGAAAAATGTCTTCCCTTTCTTACAATTTGTTTCCATGCATTCAAATTTTTAAGAGAAGATGACAAAAAATTTGAAATCCAATGCTTCACCTTCCTTTGAAATGGAAACCTTCTCCATAATTTCTGATTTTAGAAAATGCATGGGCTGATTGGAGAGATATTGCAATCCTTCCTTTTAATTTGGTGCATGGATTAATGGAATCAACTCCTTGTTCTTCAAATCTCTGATTGGGCAGCCTTCCTTTGATTTCAAAAATCTACTTGGGCAGCCATTCTTGGACTTTGAAGGTCTCCAAATAGGTCTTTCTTTTGCAAGCTTTTGTAATGAAGATAAGATCTCTTCATTATATTTTCCACCTCTTGCAGGAAATAAGCCATCAATTCTTTCTTTAAATAAATATCCTTTGCTAGGACTTGGAGTGATGGTCCTCCAACTAAGGATATTTTGAAAATAATATCAGCATTTCTCTTTAGATTTGGTTTTTTTTTTGTTTTTTTTTTTGGGGGGGGGGGGGGGGTTGAGACACAAATCTTTCTTGAGGAACTTCTAAACTTAAAAGGCTTCCAAATTGATTTCCCTAATTCCCCAATGACACATTTCCCCGAAAATGGCGCAAAAAATTATGGGTTCATTGTAATCCTCGTCATTTAATTTATCAATCCAAGGTGGTGTTTATAGTTGTATGCAAAAGAGAATGAAGAAAACTTGTTTGACAGTCTCTTCTAACTTGCAGAAAATGAAAGCTAATCTAAAGCACACTTGCATGAATTGAAAAGGATAAACTATCTCACACTTGCATGAAAGGAAAGAGGCTAATATAATTGACACTTTCTAAAAATAAAATACTTGCTTGAATTCAAATTTACTCTAAGAAATTTTGGAAAATACATTTGTGGAAATGAAACTAGTTCATCCTATTTCCTCGAGCTAAAACATGCATTTCTAATCCCCCATTTTCTCAAATGATTACAATGGATTTATAGAATTAATATCCCATATCTACCTAACCAATCCACTAATAATGTGGATCCAAGATCCTATTTTTGAGGGAGCATTAACAAAACTGAACTTGTTTTCCTTCATCCCACCAATCTGTCTCAGTCATTTTCTGATACAAACTGCTCCTTATCTATTCTAAATATTTTCAAACCCTCAAAAGGGATTTTATTTCTTTAATTCTACTTTCCAAATCATTTTGAATTTTTAAATTTCATTGATAAATTAGGAAGATATCCTTGTTTTACTGAGACTGCATTTTTCACAATTTTTGGGTGCTTGATTTCTTAAAAGTCTTCAAGTTTTCAACGGGAATGAAGGAATTAATCATCAGTTTAGTTGATCAAATCATTGTTGATCATCTTGAAGAAGATTCTATTATAATAAAATTACATTGGATTTTTTTGGTAACTTGAGTTATTTTTGTTGGAGAAAGATAACGTAGTGTAGTGTGCAACTACAGCTTGCATGAAACATATACTTTACCCATTGCTTTAGGAATGATTGATGCTCCATGATTTTGCATGAATGTTGGAGTGTTTTGGGAGTCTTAAATATTCTTATCTATCTTCTCTTAATTTCTTCAAATCCTTGTCAAGATTTGTTTGGAGTTAATGTTTGGAGCTCTCTACTAAAACTATTTTTGAAGCTTCTTCTTGCCATGAGTTATTCAATAACTCATTCAACCACATTGTAACATATTGCACACTCATGGAAACATATTAGAATAATTTTGGATCACATAATTTATTTACTAAAAATAAATCAAATATCTACATTATATTCTACCTTAATCAAGCTAAATAACTTCCAATTATTACTCAAATCCACTTTTACAACAATACACTAAGAAGAAATAAATGATTTTAATGGGTTAAATATGAGACAATTTATTGTCTCATCAACTAACTCTAAAATGGTCCAAATGGTTGTGGTTGCCAAACCACCACCTCCACAAATGTACATAAATCCCCCACAACAAATGTATGTCAATTCCACAAACATATCAAAATCCTCAATAGAAAACACAACATGCTCAAACAAATTGGACTAATGCTATCACAGTCTCTCATGCTCCACCAAGACAAATGGGTCACAAAAACCTAAGATGTCCATTCACACCCTTGGGAGAACCATTATTTGTTACTTTAAATGAATGGTGGAACACAAAATGGTCATATATCCACAGACACAACCATTTGATAAATCTAAACCCAAACCTGATTGGTACAAAGATAACTTGTATCGCCTATCATCATATACAAGGTCATACTACAAAAAAGTGCATGAGACTTAAGCATTTGGTTTAAGACCTTATCGACTAGGGGGGATATTGATGTCAACCCCACCACAAGAAAGTTACCAAATGCACATCTGTGTATTTATAAGGATGCTCTTCCCAAACATCAGGAAGAAGCTAGTACGTCTGGTTCAAGTCAATCTCATACAACCAATCACATCAATTACAACATAGTCTCATTTGATTATGGTAAAATGATTGATTGCATACCCATTTAGAAGATCAATTTAACATGACTTGTGTCAAAGGGGTGGATACTCAATCTGTAGTAACTACTAGAAGATCTTGTATGATTATTCCCTGTCTTGAGGCTCCTAGCACTCCTCAAACTCAAGTATCCATGCAATATAATATCTTAGAGAATTAAGGGAAGACTCCCACACAAATTTCCATCTTGGGCTTTCTCAAGTCATCACCTACCCATTAGGATATCCTCACTCACACTTTGCAAGAAGCTCGTGTCCCAAGCAACATTAATCCCACACAATTCCAAGCCATGGTAGTGCATTTATCCTTCATGTGTTATCTTATTTTTACCCAATAAGATGCTATGATTCCTTATCCTTATCCACTTTTCATGAGTGCCTAAAATTCCCATATCAAGGTTGTGAAATTACTATTCATGGTGACTCACAACTATTTGAGTAATGTCATTCTCTTGAGGCCTCATCACCTTATTCGCATCATTTCCCTAGGGTTAATAGTGGAAAAATTCACACCACCCCATCATCCTCATATGTTGACCCTATTCAATACTCATTGTCACAAAAGACAAAACTTCCATCTCATTGTCCTTCTCCCAACTCAAGGTCAATGATGCTAGTTGTGGAGAGTATGGTCTACAAGGAACCTTTATAGTGAGAATATTCCCCTTGGGTGCTCATACCTATGGCAATCCCGCTAAAGACCAAAAAAAGAAAGAACCCATTGTTAGAAAATTTGGTCCTACCACATTCCAATCTCATGGAGAACTTAGTCATGAAGTTATAGAAGGAGACATTAATCAATGATTCTATAAAGATCCTTGATGCAGGAGCATCCCCGGTCGATGAGAAATCTTGCATCAACCAAAAATATTTCCTTTCAGTTTTGTTCTTGATTAATTCTTTATGCAGTTTTTTGTGTTCTTACCGGTTGGTACTGGTAGTTGCTTTAATTTTATGGCAGATCTTATTTTCAGTTTACAACCTGGTTCATGTGCTTGATTCTAGATTTTTAGTTCATTTGGGTTCTTTTCCAGTCATTTATCACTTCCAGTTGACTGTTTCTGGGTTTTGGGACAGTTCTTGTGCTTACTGGTTGGTTTTCCTTCATTCCTAGAGTGATTCTTGGCGTGTGGATCTATCTTGGGTCTTTTCTGATGTTCTTTGGTGTGTGGCCGACCTTCCTGCTGAACCGCGCCTCTTGGTTGTTATTTTCTGGAAATATTTCTTTAATTCTTAGGGCCGGCCTAATTACATGTTTCATTTTCCTGCATTGGTAAATGTAATCTTATGAGGTTGACACAGATATGTTCCGATGGGTATAAATATGTTATTATGTAATCATTTGTAGGGGAAGAGGAAGTAGAATTGAGAATAAGGATTGAGATTTGCATTTTGGACCCGGTTGATTCATAGAGTCCTAGATTGGATTGTATCTGGTTGATAGCCTGGATCTAACCGGTTAACCACCAAATGTTCTTTGATGATTATATGATGATAACCAGATGGTTGGCGGAAAATCTAATGCAATAATATGATATGTTTGTGTGATCTTGTTATGTTTTCTTGTTGCTTTTTATTGTGTTACTCTTGCTACATAAGCCAATTGATTCTCTTTGAGGGTTTACCGATAGTGGTTGCATCAAGTGGTATCAAAGTTGGTTATGGACTGGCTAGTGGAAGAATTGTTTGCAAACATTGAGGCATTCATTTGGGTGGACAGATCGTCGATTGGAGGCAGGTTACACGTGTGTTCAATAGATCGTCGAGGGGAGGCAATTGAAATCGGTAGTCAGATCACTGATTTAAGGCAGTTCACCAGAGTGGAAGAGGAGATGTCGTTGAGAAGGACAAACCCCCGGAGGGTAGAGTAGATGATGGAAGACTTCAATAATTAAATGAACGAAATATGAAATGCTTTGGCTAGTTTGTGAAGAAACCCTGAATCTGAGGATGAATATGAAGAATTCGGTGAAGAGCTTGAAGAAGCTAAAGGACCGGAAGATGAAAGAGAGGAAATATTCCTAAGAGTAGTGGCGCGAGAGAGTAAAGTTCATAAGGTTGAAGTTTCCAAATTTTCTGGAACACTAAACTAGGAGGATCTGATCAATTAGATCGGAGAGTTGGAGGATTACTTCAAGTTTGAGGATGTCAAGGACCTGCAAAGAGTCTGGTTGGCATAGACTAAGTTGAAGGGGCATGCTACCTTATGGTGCAAAGAATTGTAGAAAGACAGAGTAGAGAATGGTGAATTGAAGATCACTTGGTGGAGACAGATGGTTGCAAGATTGAAGGCCAAGTTCATATCGAGAGACAATAAATTGGATTTGTTCAAGAAGTTGTTGAACCTAAAATAGAGAAACATGATTGTGAAGGAATATACTAAGGAATTTTACAAGGTGGTGATTAGATCTGGACATAGAGAGATGGACAGAGAAAAGGTGGCAAGGTACGTAAATGGACTTGCTTTTAACATTTAGTTTGAGATGAGTATGTTGAGGGTTTCCACAGTTGTGGAAGCTTACCAGTATGCTTTGAAGGCTAAGGAGAAGATAAGAAGAAGACAACCGAATAAAGGAAGGAGAAATTGAAAGGACAAATGAGTGACAGTATGAAGAAATCGGTTGAGGAAGATGAATCGAAACATAAGTGGAGTAAAGAAATGGAGTAGAAAACACAGAGGAAAGGAAATAACAATACTAGTAGACATTTTCCTAGAAAATGTTACAAGTGTGGAGAAACCGGACATATATTCTATGAATGTAAGTAGGGAATGGCAAGAAGTTGTGTGGCAAATGAGGAACTGGAAGGTGAAGGTACCAGATCTGACTATGCACCGGAGCAAGGAAAATCCCTCATGTTCAGAAGAAAGGATACTAGATCTACTCAAAGGAAGAGTCTTTTCCAGATTGTGTGTAAATCGGGTGGTAAGTGTTGCAAGGTTACTGTAGATAGTGGAAATACTGAAAATTTGGTATCTGAGGAGATGGTTGTGAAGCTTGGATTGAAGAGGCTTGAGCATCCTTGTCCTTATGAGGTAAGTTGGTTGCAAGATGATCAAAAGATAGAGATAAAGGAGCAGTGTTTGGTGAGTTTTAATATTGGGCCTTTCAGAGATGAGATTTTGTGTGACGTTGTATCTATGAGTGCTTGTCATGTCTTGTTGGGAAAACCTTGGCAGTTTGATAGAGGAGCTATTTATGACTATAGAAGAAACCTAGTCACTATTGAGAAGGATGAGAAGAAGTTCACATTGATTTCTTTGAAGGAGAAAGAGAAGGAGGTGAAGAATCTGAGTCCTGAGAAAATTTGCAATACCGAGAAATCGGAGGCAGAGGTCATACCAAAAGGTTTGAAGAAATATCTGATAGAACCAGTTGCAAAGGTTATACCAGAGCGTGACATGAGTTTGTAGAAAGATCTGACAGATGAGCCCAATGGACAGATGGAACCAGATGACAGAGAGCTTATGGTGACAAATCGGATGAAGTCTTGTGGTAGAAACAAATCAGAGTTGCAAAAGAAAGAAGGCAGTAAACAGAGACAATGTGCAAATCTGAAGCAAAGTAAGAGAAACAAAGAGGGTCAGAGGTTAGAAAATTCGGTTGAGGCACTAGAGGAGCTAAAGCAGAGGTTGGAAGATAAGGAAGATGTTTGGATGAAAAATGAGCATGGGGTCTTTTTCTAAATCCTTTTAGATGTTCATGAGCTGCCTCTCATGGAACATCTTTTTCTACCTGGTTTGTTTGATGCAGGGGCATCCTCGATCGATGAGAAATCTTGCATCAACCAAAAATATTTCCTTTCAGTTTTGTTCTTGATTAATTATTTATGCAATTTTCTATGTTCTTGTTGATTGGTACCGGTAGTTGATTTATTTTCATGGCAGATCTTATTTTCGGTTTCTAGGCTAGTTCATGTGCTTGATTCTATATTTTCAATTTATTTGGGTTCTTTCCCGGTCAGTTATCGCTTTCAGTTGACTCTTTCTGGGTTCCAGGATAGTTCTTGTGCTTACCGGTTGGTTTTCCTTCATTACCGGTGTGATTCTTGGTGTGTGGATCTATCTTGGGTCTTGTCCAATGTTCTTTAGCATGTGGCCGACCTTCTTGTTGAACCGGACCTCTTGGTTGTTATTTTCCGGAAAGAGTTTTTTAATTCTTAGATATGGCCTAGTTAGATGTTTCATTTTCCTGCATTGGTAAATGTAATCTTATGAGGCCAACCCCGATATGTTCCGGTGGGTATAAATATGTTATTATGTAATCATTTGTAGGGACAGAGGAAGTAGAATTGATAATAAGGATAGAGATTCGTATTTTGGACCTGATTGATTCCTAGAGTCCCAGATTGGATTGTATCTGGCTGATAGCCTGCATGTAGCCGGTTAACTACCAGATGTTCTTTGATGATTATATGATGATAACCGGATGGTTGCCAGAAAATCTAAAGCAATAATATGATATGTTTGTGTGATCTTGTTATTTTTTATTGATGCTTTTGTTGTGTTACTCTTTCTGCATAAGCTGGTTGATTCTCTTTGAGGGTTTTACCGGTTATGGGTGCATCAATCCTCCTCAAGATACCGATACCCACCTTGGTACCTGTTAATGGGTTGCAAAGGGTTAATCCTTCTAGGGAGGTAAGAGGCCAAACTTGTTCCTCCCCAAATCCAGGATGGATAAAAATAAATTTCGATGGGACCATCGGGGGCAAGATGTTTAGCAAGAGATTTTAATGGAACGATCATGGCTAGATGCATCCAATGTTTAAATTGGGCACCAATAATGAAGATGAAGTTAAAGAAGCTTCCTTGGAGGTTCAAATAGTGCAAAAACTTAGTGTGGCTAGGATCCATATGAAAGGTGACTCACAAATAGTAACACAAGCTCTAATTCATGGAGAAACACAAAATTTGAAGATTGACAAAGAAATAAAATGGATTAGATGCCTCGGTGAATTTCAAGAATTCAAAATCTCTCATTAGATTAAGAGATGGAAATAGGGAGGTGGATGAGTATGCCAATCAAGTGTTCAAATTATAGATGGGTGAACTCGTATTGAGTGCATTTCCCCCCAATGGCTAAAACACGGAATGATAGTTAACGGTTTGATTTGCAATGGTGAGATTAGTTTTCATTAAAGTAAGGGTGGCATTATTGGTAGCATTTATAGCAGTAGGGCTGATGGTACAAATAAGCTCCACGTTGAGCACATGAAGGTAGAAAAAATTACCAAATCCGTGCAAATACATTTTTTTCAAATCAATGTTCTTTAAAAGGACAAGGGTGGCAGTGAGGGTTTGTAGCTCAAGCATGCGAACAGGTGGCAGATCTTTTCCATTTATTCTCGCTAGCCTTGTGTTATGGGTACATTCAATGCTTCTCAGAGGTGGATGTTTAAGGTGGCAGGTGTTTTCCATTTATTCCTGCCAGCCTTAACCTTGGTGTATGAAGAGTCTTAATAAAGCTTATGTGTCGCCATACATCCCCAATCAGCCTGAGCATACTGTGAATAGCAATGGAGCTGAAATTTTCATTCAAAGCCTTGAGACTGATGATGGATTTTTGGGGCCATATATCAGACAAATAGTTAGCAAACATATTTCGGTTTGAGGAAAAAGAATTTTTGATGAGAGTGAAGACCGTATTTGGTGATGAATACCTGTGAGGTGAGTTTAAGTACAAAAATAATGTTGACGTTGCCTCCATGTTTGCGGTGTAGCGCTTCAAACTAGAGTGCAAGGAGCAAGTGGAATGGATAGTTAGAGGGTTCCTTCGTGAGGAGTGGTGTAGTGGCTTGGATAGTTGTATGAGAATGTCTAGAAGTGGTCCGGGTTTTGTGTGCCCCAACAACACATGGATACATGTCAGTGAGTTTTTGCCTCCATTATGCCCCTACATTCTATGGAGTGAGAACTGTAACAAAGAGGTCTAATGCATCTTTGCCCAAGTCAGAATGTATGGAGTGAAGGAGTATCTGAAGTGGTGGAAGAAGCAGGAGCTCAAGTTGGAAGTGGAGAAGTGGGGTTCCTATGAAGCCAAGTCTTCACAAGCAAGTAAATCTACTTCCTCTAAATGTAAACAAGGACTTCTGAGGAAGTTGAGAGTGAGAAGCAGCTGATGTACCCTATGGATTTTGTTCCTTCCTGAAGATAACAATGACAATGAAGACCTAGAGGAACAGCTGAAGCTGGATGAGGAGCCCACTAGGAAAGGCAAGACAATAATTTTTGTGTAATGATAATGTTAGTTATCTATTTTTGGTGATCATAGCACGTAGCGTATGTTGGGGGTAATGTTTGTAAACCTTATGTGTTAGATAGGGGAATGAGATATGTATCGATCCAAGGTGGTGTGGGAAGGGTGGCAAGTTTTTTTGTTTTTTTTAATATTGTGTAGATCTATTTCATTCAGAACTTGATAAGAACATGAAGATGTATTGGTTTTTTTATTTAGAAATAATTAATAGTTACCGATCAAAAAAAAATGATGCCCACCTTGGTTACTTCAAAGGAAAATAGCCAGCATCCCATGAATTCGCTACCAAACAATGGGATGATCTAGATGGAGGACAAAGACAAGAAGAGAAAGGAATGAGAAGACCTTTGGATCCAGTTCCTAATGTTAATAGTTAGGGGCTTGGTTGTGGACATCCCTCCAATGAAGCCTCAACTTTGGGAGGTGCTTCTCAAAATGGTGAGAGTGGTTTCTTTGACATTAAGACATACCTAAGGAGGTTGTCAAGGAAGCGTATGATGATATAGATAACTCTTCCACATTCAAAAATTTCATCCTCTTTGGCATGTCCACTCTCCTAATTGACCTCCCACTTTTCCATCTTGACCTCATCGATTGGGACCAACCAACTATTGCAAACCTTGACACATTCCAAAGTGATGCAACACTCCTCGAATTCATGGGTGTGATTAAATGTGTGCCATACTACGAGCTTGCTCCACATACTATGTACAAGCTTGATTTTCAAGCTTATTTTGGGGTAGAGGGGATCCTTAACCACAAAATTGAGAGGGAATTAAAAATCAATAATCTAATGGTGAAAACCTTTATGAGGCACCAATAGACCATCAAATAGTAAAAAGAAAGGGTGTATATTTTGGTGAAAACCTTTATGAGGCACCAGAAGATGAGGGTTCCTCTCTTCCTCTCATTGAAATGAAACATCCCAAAAGATCTCTCATCATTGTAGATTAAACACAAGGAATCAACTTGAGCACTGTAGAGAATCCACGCATCATTATGTAGATGCCTCCTTGTCTAATGATGAGCTCCAAGTATTCACTCAACTTCTCCAAAAATGAGCTATCAATTTCACATGATCTTATGCTAAAATGCTTGGTCTTGATTCAGACCTTGTGGTGCATTATCTTATTGTCAAATAGAAACTAAGAAAGACGGATCCCCAAATAGCATTGTTGGTCAAGGCGGAACTAGAAAATATATTGAAGGCCAAGTTGATTTGGTCGATTTATTATTCTGAATAGATCTCCAATATGGTACCTATTTCAAAGCCCAATGGGGGCATCAAAATTTGCACAATCTCTCAAGATCTTAAAAAGGCTTGCTTGAAGGATAATTCTCCACTTTCCAAGATTGACATCCTTGTTGATCTAACAGTAGGGCATGACATTTTTTCCCTTATGGATAGTTTTTTAGGCTACAACCAAATCAAGATTGCAAAAATAGATCAACATAAAACAGCATTCACCACTTTGTGGGGGACTTTTTGTTATCAGTTCATATCATTTGGCTTGAAGAATGTTGGTGCCACTTATCAATGTGCCATGACACTGATGTTCCATGACCTTATTCATAAGATAATGGAAGATTATGTAGATGATCTACCAGCAAAGCCTTGGACTTTGAAGGTGTGAGAATCTCCATGCTCAACAACTTTGACTTGCTCTAACATCAACATCTCCATGAATGCATCAAATGAAGGCATAGTGAAAGAACTGCCCATTGTCAAGCGAGGAGTTTGGAATCTACAAACAAATGTTGCATATTTTGATGGAAGCTTTCCCAATAGGTTGTAGACCAACTGCACATCCTTCTTATCAATGCCACAATCCTTAAGTTGTGCTCTTAGCTCATTTGCCTTAGTGACATAGTCTTTGATTGTATCAAAGATCCTGGGATCCAACATGGTGAGATCATTATCAAGTTGATAGCCTCTAATCTCATCAATTTGGTCATACAAATTTCCCTAGGCATCCCATGCATCCTTTATTGTTTTACACTTTTCAATGTGAAAGATGAGATCCTTTGACACATACTTCATTAGAGTTCCAAGATCCATAATATTTTTAGTGATAAATTCCATGTGAGCATTAGGATTAGCTGGTGTAGTTATAGTTCCATCGATATAGTGAGTTAATACTTTTTCCATTAGCTTACTCCATACATCAATTTTCCATGAAGCATAGTTATGTGGAGTTAAAAGTGGAAATTTAAGAGAACCCATAGCAACAAAATGAAAGAGCACAAGGAAAAAAGAGGCACAATCACTCAAGAAACCCCCCCCCCAAAAAAAAAAAAAGAAATGATGATTTGGCACTTCATACTTAGTGCATGTACAATGGGCCACTTGCAAAAAATGGCAAAGTGAACTTTTGATTTCAACTTTACAACTACCGTAAATAGGGTATAAGAGACAAACCAATAATGTGAGAGATCTAAACTGAGCTCCAAGAGAAATACAAGTACCAAATAGGCCAAAAATGACCAAATACTGAAAGTACAATTTCTACTCAAAAAGATGAAATTCTGATAGCACCACGTGAAATTAGACAAATAATTATGCACTTTCCAAAAAAAAATGACACTTGAAAAGGAGGTCGTATGAGCCCAAACGAAGCCTCTGAAGTTGCAAAATTAAGGATTGGATAGGTATAGTTGTAAAAAATGATAAATTCTACAAAATATGTCCACCAAAATCATAAAATAACCACACCACTATGAAGAGCACAAAAAATTAACACAAATAAAAAAAATTGCAATGAAAAAGGCCTCAAAATGACCAAGTTATGAGCCTTCAAAGTTCACTTCTAAAACCAAAAAGCTCAATGAGAGGGGGGTAAAAAATTTCAAAAATGTGTTGATGTAATGCTGAAATCAACAATATACAGGTTTAAATTTAATTCCCTTCTGGCCGTCATGGCAAAAAAACACCCAGCTTGCGTGTCAGTCCGTATTGTACGAATGATTATGCGGACCAATGAAATGATGACATGTGTCGTACTAAATATTGTGTGATGCTTACATGGCGATCATACAGATGATGTGTTTGATGAGTGTGCATAACATGTCAATACAAATGAGTTGAGGTATCCACTGACATGGCAGTATGAATGGTCATGTGGCAGTCTGATGTGGCTATCCATGTGGTAGGTACAAAACAATGGAAAGTTGACACGTGTTGTTGATGTGGTCCCAACTGAGCAAACAACTAGAAGATCTCAACAAATAGAACTGTGCCACGCGGAGCTTGCATGTGTCTATGCTCAACAAATAAATATATGTCGTGTGGCAGCTATTGGGAGGGGGTCCCAACCGGAAGGGCCGACGACACGATGGAGACTAGGCAGTAGAGGAGGCGCAATTGGGCAATGGAGCTGGAGTATGGAACTAGTGGAAGATGTTACTGAGTGAAGTTGGTTGGGTGGAGCTGGTTGGATGAAATTGTATACGAAGCTACAAGTTTGGGTAGCCAAGAAGCAGTCGACCATGGTGGCGAGTGGTATGAGCAACTGACGCGATCATACTGGGGCGGTAGGTCGGGATGATGACAGACAAGTTCCCAGCAGGAGTTAGTTGGAAGTACAGCTAATACGATGGATAGTTTGGGAACAAGCTGGTAATAATGAGCGCTAGAAGATGTCGACAAGGCTTGTGCACTATAGCAAGGGGCTCAAAAACAATACCCTGTAGTGCAAAAGAAAATGGCTAGTAGAAAATGGGCAGCGAGGCCCAAGCAAACCCTACAAAAATATTAAATGTGCAGTACGATGTCAAGGGGTGAAAAGCCCCCCATAAAACAATAATTTTTATTTTTTTTAATAAAACTTTTACAATTAGTATGAAAGGTCGTGAATTTACAAATAATAGAATTTTAAATAAAAAATCGCAAAAATAATTATTTATTTATTTTTTAAATAAATTGTACCATACACTCAAATGGGTAATTTTTTTCCTCCAAAGTCCTAAATTTAATTTTCACCAAATATAGACAAATTAATACTCAAAATTCATGGAAATGGCCTCTCAGACTCAATTGTGAGGTCAAAATCACCATAAGATGCCCCAAAAATGTGTAGCACCCCAAATCTTAAAAAAAAAGTGTTCCAAAAGCTCTCCAAAAAGACTACTCAATGAAGCCCCAATGGCTCTGATATGATGTAAGAATTTTTCAAAAACTCTTCCTATTAGTTTCTTTCTTATGAATTGCTTCTTTGGAAACAACTTGCTAATTGGAAAGGCTTGATTCATGTTTCTAATTTCAAAGAAACAAGGGTACTTATTCCTTTTATTCATGTTTCTCGTGATTTTCTAACTTAGGAGATTTTGGTTTCTAATTTAAGCCTAAAAAAATACCAAAAGACGTGTTCTTCAATTTATTCTTTACTTTTTTGCATAAGTGGGTTGCTTTCCACCTCGTAGTGGCCCTTCTTGAGACTTGAGGAAGCACCAAATTCAAATTCTTGCAACATAAGTTCCTACTTAATATCTTGTTCATTTTGACTAGCAACTTTGTACATTTCAACTTCAAATTGATGAGAGTTGATGATATAAAGGATATTGATGTCAAATTTGCAGATATGGTGATTGGATACAAAGTTTACCAGTCAAACTGGCTAAACTTTATCTTTGGCAATAACATTCTTATTGCTCATCAAATGGTGAAGGAGGGTGCACACTATGACCAATACAGTGTGATGATGAAGGAGTTAATGATAAACCTTCAAAAAATAAAACAGGACAAGAAAAATACTTTCCGGTATGAATCTTTTGTTATATGTTTAGCATTCTACTTTTTTAATACAATTCCCAGTTATGGTAAAATGCAGTGGGATTTTGATAGACCGATAGCCACTCAGATAACACAAATTTTGGATAGCCAAGGAGATAAACAACAAAAGGCCAACTTATGGGAAATTTTCAAAACTTTTCAGGAAGAAATGAAAAATAGGGATATAATTCCTAAATCAATTGTAGAAAAATACAAAGATACTATTTGTTTTATGGTAAATAAAGATGAGTGGATGATGGAGGTAGTCCAGCCTAGAATAGTTTAGATTATGCCAATGGGCTATGAAGTGTACGAGGCCACACTAGATTCATATCCACAACATCTACTGCAAGCACTAGTTGATGAAAAAGAAGAAAAAATTGGCACATCCTAGGAGAAAGGCTTAAAAGTTCACCAAGAACAAGTTGCACCGAAAATAAGAAGAAAAATGACCAAGGTTGCAGTAGAAACTTTACTAAGTGACGGTTATGATAGAGCAGAAATTGAGAAAAAGGTTAAAATCCTTGAAGCCCAAAGAAAGGAAGAGATGAAATAGAAGAGAAAGGAAGAAAGGGAACCTAGAAAGGCAGCTCAGGCCACTCCAAATGTGGTCCCGGTTTCTACAGAGACTTTAAAACAACCGGAAGCACCATCTGGTGAGCCTTCCAATCCTAAGTCGACAAAATCAGTGAAAAGAAAACAAAAGGTGGTTAGGCAATATATGATTGTTTCTTCGGAGGAGACCAAATCAAATGAAGAAATCAAGGAAGCTCCAAACAAGAAAGGTTTTTTTGCAAGGGTTGCAAGAGAGAAGAAAGAAGAGCAGAAGAAAGAACCAGCAAAGGAGCCTCCCCGGAAAACACCTAAAATCACCATTGTACATAAACGGAAGCCAAAGTCTGATGAGTAGTCTAAACCAGAAGCAAAGAGGAGAACCAGAACTATATGATAAATTAGAGGTCAAAAATGAAAGATCCCAAATGGATCCTTTTGTTGTTGCTGCTGTAAATTCTTAATTAAGCATACTATATTTTTGTAATTTTCTGGTGATCTTATAGAATAGACAGAAGTTGCAGAAAGGGATTGTTTCTTTTTGGGTTTTGATTTTATAAGTGAAGTAATTGATAAATAGAAACAACTATGAAATAAAACAGTAAACAATGTTCATATGTAAGAACACTTAAGCAATCTGAAAATACTGCAAATCATACCAGACAAATAACCTAGTTTTGTATTCAGCAAGAATCCATACATTTGTTTGGAGTTGTTCTCAATCTGGATTGAATCCAGATGGAGGAATATTACTTGGAATGAACAAGGAAGACCACATAAGTTGAATGCAACCCTTCAAGCCAACATACAAACAAGGCGTGGTTGCAAAGGAGGCGTGGAAGCTACTGCAAATCACATGCCAGCTGAAATAGACCAGTCGCCATGTTGAAACCCCCAATATGCACGTTGAATCTTCTGGTCAAGAAGATGTGTCTTCTACCTCTGACAATCTCTATTCAATCCTGGATAAATCCACTATCAACTCCTCCTAAGGGCTACATCCCAACAAGCTCAGACCCGGGGTTTGCGTCCTAGAACCAAAATCACTCTTCCAAAGCAATTCCCAAATTTGCAAGTTTCAAAATGATTAAAGATACTATCAATTAGGTTTTCATCTCCTTATAACTCCTTTCCCTTTGCAAGTCGAACCCTAAAGAATAATAAAGCTTGTGCTTTATAATTAAAGTGACACTTTCCCAATTATGGCGTCAAACTATAGAAAAATATCACTTTATTGTGAATAAATAGCTTCAAGCATCGAAAAAGACTCTGGGAGGTGAGAATCATGTAGCAAATTTCAAGACCTTTCCAACGAGCTATAACACATAGGCATATCAAACCAGATGAAGCCAAAAACCCCTTATTACTTCGAAATGGCTATATACATAGCCTTATTTTAATTTATTTAATCGCTAACTTAGGAAATATTTAAATATATTAAAATATTTCCATAGATCCAACAATAGCCCAAAATAACCAACCAAACATGAATCTGACTTTGTCACCTGTCTGTGACTGATGCAGGACAAGATGGGCCAACTGGCAGTCCCATCCCTAAAATCTAGGGATGCTCCTAGAAACTAGGAAACACACCCAATCTTCCTGAAACTGAAACCATGGTATGGTCCCGTGGAACCTCAAATATGGAAACTACCACAACCTCCTAAAAAGTAGGGATTCTCCCTAAAATAAAGGAACTTCTCCCAACGGCCCACAAATTGCCTGAAACATCAACTTCGGATATTGAATACCCTGTGTGAGTCTCTATCCACCACTACCAGCCTACGAGACCCCCATAATAGGCTAACTCACATGTCTCTACTAGACAAACTAAAGAGGGGACATGATAGTCCTCCCCTCTCAAAGAGGCTTTCCCACAAGCAACTGCAATGCTGGATGTTGCAAAATAGCCTCTCCCTCCCAAGTGGCATCCTCTATAGGGAGACCCCTCCAGCGGACCAAGTACTCCCGAATTACCCTGCCTCTCAGTTGGCATTTCCTCACCTCCATGATCTCCTTAGGAACCAAAGTCAACTTACCTTCCTCATCCAAGGGAGGTAGATCATGGGATGCTACAATATGTTGCCCCAGTGCCTTTTTCATATAGGACACGTGGAACACATTATGAATCCGACTGTCAGGTGGTAACTCAATCTCATAGGCAACCTCTCCAACACACTTGAGTACCCTATATGGCCCGTAAAACCGAGGCTTGAGCTTCTCAGCCCCACCCCTTTTAAGGGTGCTTTGTCGGTAAGGCTGCAAACGTAGGAAAACCATGTCATCCACCTCAAATGCCCTCTCACTCCTATGTCGATCAGCATAGATTTTTTACTGATTTTGTTCATGCTGCAAATTCTCCCTGAGAGATCTCATAATATCCTAGTTCTCCTATAACCAATCCTGCGCCAAACGAGCCCTACTGTCACCTACAGCCAAATCCACAAAAGATAGTGTATCATAGCCATAGAGGGCTCTGAAAGGACACATACCAATAGACATATGGTGTGTAGTATTATAACAATACTCGCCCATGTACAACCAACGCACCCATTCCTTTTGTTGTGTTGACACATAGTTGCGCAAATACTCCTCAACCCACTTATTAACTATCTTGGTCTGCCCATCTGTCTGGGGGTGGTAGCTAGTGTTGGGTGTCAACTCCATGCCTGTGAGCCTAAAAAGTTCTTGCCAAAAATAACTCATGAACCTGCTATCCCTGTCACTCACTATGGTCTTGGGGAGACCATGGAGCCTAAACACCTCTCTGAAAAATAGCTCGACTACCTGAGATGCTATGAAATCAACTGCATTCAAAAAGAAGTGGGCATACTTAGTTAGCCTATCCACCACGACATAGATATAATCTTTCCCCTGAACCCGAGGAAGACCTATAATGAAATCCATAGAGATCCATGTCCACTTCTATTTTGGTATAGGTAAGGGCTGCAACAACCCAGCAGGGAAAGTATGCTCCGACTTATTCTGCTAACAAGTCATACGCTCGTGGACATGACGTAGGACATCATCTTTGAGACCCTTCAACGAGAATCTCTCTCGAACTTGCCTGTAAGTCTTACCATACCCTGGGTGTCCTACTATAGGAGTATCATGGTAAGCATGCAAAATCTGTTCCTTCAATTGAGAACCAGGAACAAGATATACCCTTCTTTTGTAGTAGATGACATCATCAACCACACTGTACTTGTCATCCAGTACCAATCCATCCATGACCTCACAAGCATGCTGATCTTTGGAATACTCAACTAAAAGTTGAGAATTCCAATCTGCTGAAATCTCACTTAATGAGCATAGGGCAGCAAGTGATGGTCTTCTAGAAAGTGCATCCGCAATAGTATTATTCTTTCCATTAATGAATTCGATGTCAAAATCATAAGCCTGAATCTTGCTTACCCATTTTTGCTAACGATCATTGAGCTCTGTCTGATCAAGGAAATATTTCAGACTGTTGTGGTCAGTTCTTACCATGAATTTGCTGCCAACAAGATATTGTCAGAATTTGGCTAATGCATGCATAATAGCCAACATTTCCTTATCATATGTAGAATACAACTCTCATTATCTCACAGCTTCCTACTCTCGTAAACAATGGGATGTTTGTTTTGCATCAAAACCACCCCTATGCCCACGCCTGAAGCATCACACTCAAGTACAAATGGTTGCGAGAAGTCAGGGAGTGCCAAGACTGGACAAGTGCTCATAACCTTCTTGAGTTTGTCAAAGACCCCTTGTGCCTATTATGTCCATCTGAAAGCCCCCTTCTTCGTGAGATCGGTCAAAGGTGTTGCTAACTGTGAAAAACCTCTCACGAACCTCCTGTAATAAGAACATAAGCCAAGGAATCCATGTAACTCGGTGATATTCCTAGGGGAGGGCCAATCTCAGATTGCCTGAATCTTCTCCTCATCCACTTTCACTCCGTCAGCACTGATCACATGCCCCAAATATAAGATCTTTGTAAGTCCAAATTCACATTTGGACAACTTAGCAAATAGAGACTGACTCTCCATAATGCTAAGTACCTCCTCAAGGTGCCTGATATGATCCTCCCATGTATGGCTATAAATCAGTATATCATCAAAAAATACTAAAACCGATTTCCTCAACTGCTTGTTGAAGATATGGTTCATGCATGACTGAAAAAGTAGCTGGTGTATTGGTAAGGCCAAAAGGCATCACCAAGAACTCATAATGCCCATAATGACAGCGGAAGGTAGTCTTGTGTACATCCTCAGCTCGTACACGAATTTGATGATAGCCTGAATGAAGATCAATCTTGGAGAAATATATGGCTCCATGAAGCTCATCCAATAACTCATCAATGCGTGGAATAGGATATCTATTCTTGATTGTCTTCTTGTTCAATGCCCTGTAATCTATACACATTTGCAGTGTCACATCCTTCTTCTTCACAAGCACCACAGAAGAAGCAAAGGGACTAGAGCTAGGGCGAATGAAGCCCATGTCCAACAGCTCATGAATAGTCTCTCAATCTCATCCTTATATTCTCTAGGATGACGATATGGAGTGGTAATTACTAGCTTAGCTCCATCCTCCATCTCTATCCCATGCTCAAACCCTCTATCCAGAGGTACACAAGGAGGTATGTCACCAAAAACTCTGCCATGTCGGTCCATAATCGACTGAATATCAACATGAAATGCCCTGCCATCCTGAGGTGTAGGTGTCTTGGACTTCACAAAACAACATTTAGCCTAAATCACATCATCATGTCTGATGATAGACTCCATCTTGCATGAAGACACCTCTTTAGGCCCACCATCTGAAGCTGCCCTCAAAATGACCTTCTTCCTTCCAAACAGGAACTATAACTCCATGTGATGGTGATCAATAATATATCTCCCAATACCCTATAACCACTGCATGCCCAAAATCACATCAAAGTCCTCCAAGGGTAGCACATAGAAGTCATCTGTCAAGGTATAATCCCCCATCTAAATGCTAAGTTGTGGAATCCGCTTAGTACAGCCCAAAACTGCACCATCTGCAACCTTCACTCTAAAACCATCAAACACCTCAGACTATAACCCACGCCTCTCAATTAACTTCTGATCAATAAATTTGTGTGTGGCCCCTGTATCTACTAAGCTCATGACTCATTGGCCCTGCACTGTACCTTTCAACTGAAAGGCATGAAATCTAGGATAACTGGAAAGGGTGGCCATAGTCACTTTGGCTGCCGCCAATGGCTCAGGGATGTCTATCTCCAAATGCGGCTGCTCCTCCCTAGTCTCCTCTGTACTGTCCTCAGTGTTAGTGTCTGGTATCTCCTCATCCCCAAACTCGGATGTTACCTCAATCAAATGAACATCACCCTTGCCCATACAACGGTGCCTAGGCTCCCAAGGCTCTTTGCAGGAGAAGCATAGTTTCCTCCTTCTCAGATCATTTTGTGTCTCCTGGTCCATCCTAGGAGGTCTAGTTGTCTGTCCATCTCTAAACTGTGAGGTATTGGCCTTCTGTGGATGTCGTGAGTCCCTAAACGACTTCTTCTCTATCTGATAAGAAGTAGGAGTGGTGTCTAGTCTCAATGTCACATCTATGGCATCCTTAAGAGTGGCTAGCTTGAAAGCACGTACCCATCCCTTAAGCCTATCATGTAGTCCCTCAATGAATAACATTACACTGTGCCTCTGAGGTATATCAGGTATCATAACTGCAATACGCTGGAACTCATTAACATACACCTCTGCATGCCCAGTCTGTCTCAGATGTGCCAACTCCCTATAATAGAGCTTTGTGTCCTTACGGTAAAACCTAGAAATGAGGCACTCAGTGAACTCTGCATAGGAGTGGACCATGGCCTGGTCCTGGGTGACCAACCCATGGTGCCACCAGTCACAGGCAACCCCATCTAAATGCAAGACAACAAAGTGAATAGCATCACGCTCAGGCATGGGTCTCAGTGATAGATATATATCCAACTTGTGCACCCACGCTCGTGCACTCGTACCACTAGTCCCATCAAATGTAGCCAATGTGATCTTCCCAGTAGCTCTATTGGGGTCATAGTTCTGCTACTAAGGCCTATAGCCCCGGTCTCCTCTGACCCTGGCGGTATCTCTACAATGTGCACAATATTGAGGAAAAGGAAAAACATCCCTAACCTCTGGGGGTAGGGCTCTCCACTCATCTGTAGCTGCCCTGACTGAATCCTGAAATTCCACCTTTGGTGGCTCTACCTATACTAGTTGCTCACCTGGTATAAACCAAGAAAGTAATGGTCTATCCCTAACTAGTTTATGATGTCTCTCATGCTTAGGGGAATGATGAGAGCTCCCAGCTGATGTATGAGATCCATGACTATGCCGGCTTCCAGCCACAGACATTGATCTACTCCGTCTGCCTCTGTGTCTATCCACTTCCAACCACTCCAGGGTAACCTGTATTCTGTCTAAGGTTTGAACAATCCTAGGTTGGGTAGTGATGAGGGTCCTCATCAGCTCTCTCTCTTGTCTATCTTCCTCAGCCTGATTTACTCCGATGCCCACCTGTTCATCTGCCATAATAGGTTCATGTTCTCTTCCACACTCATGCTCGTACTGAGCTCTTCTACGGTTATAATATTTGCATATGTCACTTCTTCCCGAATGCATAGAAAAAAGAAAGCTTAACCCCATAGGCTGGCAGACAAATAGCTCTGATACCACTGAAAGATCCCAAATGGATCCTTTTGTTGTTGCTGCTATAAATTCTTAATTAAACATACTATGTTTTTGTAATTTTCTGGTGATCTTATAGAATAGACAGAAGTTGCAGAAAGGGATTGTTTCTTTTTGGGTTTTGATGTTATAAGTAAAGTAATTGATAAATAGCAACAACTGTGAAATAAAATAGTAAACAATGTTCATATGTAAGAACACTTAAGCAATCTGAAAATTATGCAAATCATACCAGGCAAATAACCTAGTTTTGTATTCAGCAAGCATCCATACATTTATTTGGAGTTGTTCTCAATCTGGATTGAAGCCAGATGGAGGAATATTACTGGCAACGAACAAGGAAGACCAAATAAGCTGAATACAACCCTTCAACCCAACATACAAACAAGGCGTGGTTGCAAAGGAGGCGTGGAAGCTGCTGCAAATCACATGCCAGCTGAAATAGACCAGCCGCCCTGTTGAAACCCCCAATATTCACGCTAAATCTTCAGGTCAAGAAGATGTGTCTTCTACCTCTGATAATCTTTGTGCAATTCTAGATAAATCCACTATCAACTCCTCCTGAGGGCTACGTCCCAGCAAGCTCAGACCTAGGGTTTGCGTCCCAAACCAAAATCACTCTTCCAAAGCAATTCCCAAATTCGCAAGTTTCAAAATGATCAAAGATACTATCAATTAGGTTTTCATCTCCTTATAACTCCTTTCCCTTTGCAAGTCAAACCCTTAAGAATAATAAAGCTTGTGCTTTATAATTAAAGTGACACTTTCCCAATTATGGCGTCAAACTATAGAAAAATATCACTTTATTGCGAATAAATAGCTTAAGCATCCAAAAAGACTCTGGGAGGTGAGAATCATGTAGCAGATTTCAAGACCTTTCCAACGAGCTATAACACATAGGCATATCAAACCAGATGAAGCCAAAAACCCCTTATTACTCTGAAATGGCTATATACATAGCCTTATTTTAATTTATTTAATCGCTAACTTAGGAAATATTTAAATATATTAAAATATTTCCATAGATCCAATAATAGCCCAAAATAACCAACCAAACATGAATCTGACTTTGTCACCTGTCTATGACTAATGTTGAACAAGATGGGCCAACTGGCAGTCACATCCCTAAAATATAGGGATGCTCCTAGAAACTAGGAAACATACCCAATCTTCCTGAAACTAAAACCATGGTATGGTCCTGTGGAACCTCAAATATGGAAACTGCCACAACCTCCTAAAAAGTAGGGAATCTCCCTAAAATCAAGGAACTGCTCCCAACGGCCCACAAACTGCCTGAAACACCAACTTTGGATATTGAATACCCTGTGTGAGTCTCTATCCACCACTGCCAACCTTCGAGACCCCCATAATAGGCTAACTCACATGTCTCTACTAGACAAACTAAAGAGGGGACATGACAAAAAAATTACAAACTCAAACTCTTGACCAACAAATAAAAGAGATAGAATTAGTCAATCTTTGTCCATCAATAACCCCACCAGAGATAGCAGATTTAATCAATAAAACAGGTTCATCAGATTTCAATCCAAAACACCGGATAAATAACTTGATGTTAGAAAGATTTGAGGAAATCCAGAAAGAAACAATTGACATTTGGGTTAGAATTCTTTTGAGTCTAGGATATAAGTTGAGCCCCATTTTTGTTCAATCATAAAATATACATTTACTAGGGGACAAGGAACCGGTTCAAACAGATGAACAAAATGTAAATATTGATCCACTGGTTAGCACTCCACTGGTTACTACTGAACCAGCTAGTGAATCCAACTTTGGAACAGAGGATATTCTGACAGAAAATGTACAAGACACAGAGGCTAATGTTGAGAAAGAAAAGGATATTATTAATAAAGTTATTGAGGAAGCACCGGAACAAAATAAGACACCAAGTGGAAAAGCCACCGGTGCACGGGAAATAAAAGATACAGTGAATAAATCTTCGGCAAGCAAAGGCAAAGAAACTGTGACAAACTTCTCTTCCAACTTGGCAATTGACACATCATCCATAGCCAAAGGAAATATCACAATTTTCTATCAGTTTTGACAAGCCTTATCACATGATATCTTCAGAAAAGAAAATTTTGGCCACTGTAGCACTCCAAGCACAAGCTACTCAGGAATTGGCCCAAGAGGAATCCAAAGATAGAGAATTGATTAAGAACACTTTTGAAGTTTTGAACCGATTAGTACCTAATTTCTAGGCATAGGAGATTGCAAGTTCATCCGGTAAATTACAGGGAGATCATTAATTTGATTCCTAAGCATTATGATTCTTTGCGTAAGATTTCAATAACTAAGGCTAAGAATAAATTTGGTGAGGCTCGGAAGAAGACATTTTTGCAAATGATTGCATCTGAGAAGGGTAAACTCCAAAATTGCTTACAATCCATTGATGCAACATTGGTGGAAGGAGGAAATGTTTACAAGACTTGTCTAGATTTTTCAAAGCTTACAACCTCCTTAGACAAGCAAATCTCAGACTGTAAAGATAATTTGATTCAAATTTCTAATTCTTATAACCTGGCAGTGAACCTAACTAGTTCTTTGGATGGTCCAATTTTGGTGGTCATGGATCAAATTTTGAAATTAGAGAAGGAAAGAGACAGCATAATAAAGTGAGCAACTAAGCTCCAGAATTTCATAGGTCCCCGGCTTGATAACCTATTATTTCTTAAGACTGAGTGTATATCTAACATGCAGAAGGAGGATCCCACAGAATCTGAGGCAATTGAATACTACGCCAGTCTCTTGAATTGATTCACCTCCATTCTTGACTCTCTTAATCAGGGTTGGGACACATACTTCTCATTTTTTAAGACTATGTATGCTGACATTTCAAAACTTTTATAGAACCAACATGTGTACATATCTATACAAAATTCTTTGTGGGCACCCCGCTTTGTCATTGATTCCAAAGGGGTAGGAATGCAATGAAAAATGTATATATATCCAAGGGGGAGTACATCAAATGTTCATAGCAGCATGAATCTTCAGGTCAGGATGAGCACTTAGGGATGGCATCATTTTTCACATGAGCGTTGCCCTCAATGTCAAAGGGGGGGATTGTTGGCAATTGATACTCATCCGGTAAGGAAAATTTCATTTAGGGTTGTCATTGATGGCAACTCATCTTTAGGTGTCAATATTTACCATTGGGATTCATTATTTTATCATTTTTCTTTGATTGGGTCAACCGGTATACACTACACAACCGGTATATACACTTTGCTTTATCCTTAATAATCGGTTAGTCTTGGTACCGGTAACGTGCATTTGGAACCCAGTTAAGTATAGGACCTGGCTAAGATATCTTGTGAACCCAATAATTTCTTTCATGGAATTTTTGATAGCGTGTGTAGGTCGACATGGTCATTGGGATTATGCATGATATACCTTGTGATCCGACAGCTGATAGGTTATAATTCTTCATTGAGGCCGACATATTCAACAAGTTAAAAGGGTACTTACGGAGATCTTTTAGCGATGGATTTAAAGAAAGAAAAAAAGAGAATACGATTTTGGTTCCGAATCAATCAGAAATTGATTGTATGCATTTTGGTCAATGAGAGGAAGCTTTAGTGCACAGTCTCAACCAGTAGCAGAACATAGTAGAATAGAGTATTAGTAAACCAGTTCACACAGAAGGTTGATAGAGCATAAACCAAAACTTATCCAACATGGTCAAATGCAATCAATAAGTTCATTTTTGTTTGTAATCATTGTATATTGTTATGTAAGTCAGTGCAACTTCTTTTTGAGCAGTGAGCTCTAGGTGGTTGGCCTGATTGCATGTGCAATTTGCTCCATGTAATATTTGTATATCTTGATAAAGTATATAGATATTGTGGGTATCAACCCCACCGTGGTTTTTCCCTTTGCAGGGTTTTCAACGTATAAATATTGGTGTTATGGTGTTGCTTCTTTATGTTTTATTTGGTTTATGCACGTTAATTTTTTAATTTTATTTACTGTTAACCAGTTCACAAGCAAGAAGTTTAGAATTAGATTTACCGGTAGAACACTAATTCACCCCTCCCCCCCCCTCTCAGTGTTCTTGGATTCCAACAAATAGATATTTTGATATATATAAATATGTGATGGAGATTGATTTGGCCCATGTGTATGGCACTTTTATGTTCTGATGAATGATACATGGATAATGATGTATGTATGAATGCATATGATATGATGTGCTAACATGTTTGTGATGTAGAATGAGATATATATGTATGAGATTTATGTTATATGATGTGATTATGATATGAGATACTATATGCACTAACAGATTTGTGATGCATGATATGATGCATTGATGTGATGATCTATATGATTTATGCTTATGTTTATGATGTGGATGTATGCATAATGATTATCGATGTACATGTATGACCTAGTAATGAGATATATATACATAGACATTATATGGATGATATATGGTTATGATTATGCATGATGGGATATATATGTTTAGCTTATTCTATATGATGTGATTTATAATATGTGATGTGTGACAAGACTATATGATGAATGAATATACATTGTACTAACCTATTTATAATGTAGGATGTGACATGCAAACATGACTATATATGGATCATGTGTTAACCAATGTGTGATGCAAGATGCAGTGGCATATGATTTATGAAGATGTGCATGCAATGAATACCAAATGATCATGATGATGAATGCAGGATGCTCTGGGGATATTCGGCGAAGACTGGATGATGAAAAGAAGAATGAGGGAAATGTGTACATTCCCAAACAAGACCAATAAAGGAAAAGAACCAAGCAAATGCAATGTAGTAAAAAATGTAGATGAAGGAATCACAGAGTGTGAGCATATTTGACATGGATTATCAATCAAAATGAGAAATTAGTTTGATTTAGAATTATATTTGATGCACCAGGGTACAAAGAACCAAGGTAAATTTCATAGGTAATGCATGGACTGACTCAATAAACAAACACAAAGCGATAATCTAGTACCACACAGAGTAACAAAAAACTTTACAATAAATGATGCTAGAAAAACCACAAGAAAAGAGAGATGCCCCGGTGCAACATGAGATAAATGAGACCATATGAGGGTACAACAAGGGACACATAAAAAACACACCAAGCAAAAACAAAAACCAACAAGATCAAACCCCTATTTTTGTTATTCCTAGAGCACCATGATATAAAGGATCATGGTGACCAAGAAGAAACAAAACAAAGGTGCTCAAAAAGATGAACAAAGATAAAAGAGAATCAAAGCCAACACAAGTGCCTTGGATATCTTTTTCCAAAAGGACTAATGGATGAGATTTGATATTTTTTTACTAGAGGAAGGATACATCCTCTGTAGACTAATGACTAGATGAGGGATCGATGAGACTAATTGAAAAAAGGGAACTTGATATGATTATGATGACAAAGATACTTAAGGAAAATTGTTAGAAAAACTAGTGAACAAGATATGATCTCAAAGACACAATTGACGCAAAAAAGTACAATCGACTACCCATATACAAGGCATACCTATATACAACCAACACGACCACCATAAAGAAAGGCAAAATGAATATACATGACAAGGCCGACATTATGTACAAAGAACCAAAGTAGACGCTATACACAAGCAGTTATGGATGGGAGATGACTGCATAGAAACTCAGAAGGAAAAGCACAAGGCAAAGTGAATGGATGTGAATCATGGAAGAGGAAATTTCAATAATGAAAGATACCATGCTGGGAAAATTAGATGCAAAAGGGATGCTAATGTAAGCAAGTAACAAAAGATACCACACCAGATGAGATGAATGGAAGAAACTGAAGGATAATGGAACTACCCTTATGTACAATGCTTGTCTCTAGGTTTTCACCATATATACATTTTCAAGGTTCAACTGAAGTGGTTTTCACCATAAAATTATTTATTTCTCTTTACTATTTCCTTTTTCTTGTTTTTTTACTTTTTCACTTTTGGGGGATTTTTATCATTATTTTAAAAAAATTGGTATTTTTTATTTTAGAATGATACATTGCCATGGATTAGGCGTAGAAATTTTTTAGATGCGAGATATTTATGGGATCATTGAGAGGCTTCCCTTTTAGAGTGGATAGTTGATAGGCCCCTAAACCATAGTTTTCTATGAAAACATATGGGCGCAACCAATTGAATTCAAATTTTCCTTTCTTCTCTTAGTCTTGTTGATTCCGTGGATTTTCTTAGAGCACTAGATCATCGACCTCAAATTCATGAGGGTGAACTTTCTTCTGATATTGTTTCTTGAGCCTGGTTTGATATATCTACAAGTGATCGTATGCTTTCTAATGTTGTTCATCAAGGAGATATAGTTGAGCTAGCCTTGCCACCCAATAATCTTCATCGAAAACAAAATCTTTCAAGGATATGGACAAAGATGGTTTTTCGATCTTAATTGGTAAGACTACTTCTAGACCATAGACAAGGGAATACAGAATGGCTCTAGTGGGAGTTTGGATACTGGTATGATATGCCCAAAGGGAAAGACTGAGGTGGAGGTGCCAGTCATGATCAATTCCATTAACAATATTCTTGAGGATACGTAACAAAGTTTTGTTGGTTGCCTCAGCCTGACCATTGCCTTGAGGATAGTATAGGGTGGATCAACAATGTTGGTTATGGAATGTGGAATAGAGATCATGCATATGTTGGTTCTTAAAAAGGGTTCCATTATTTGTAATGATGCTAGAAGGAATTCCATAGCGACAAAGGATATAATATAAGATGAAATTGGAAACTTGGACACCAATAGTAAGAGTGAGGGGGATAGCTTCAACCCACTTGGTAAAATACTCAATAGTTGCAATGATAAACTTATGTCCATCTAAGGAAGGGGGATGAATCTTACCAACAAGATCAAGATGTAGAAGAAGGCCATGGTGTTGTAATCAACCGCAAATCCTATGTTGGAACATGAATTAGGTTGTTGTGCTGCTGAAAAGTCACACACTTCTTGACAAACTCACAACAGTCATGCTCCATTGTGGGCCAATAGTACCCCACTCTTAAGAGTTGTTTGGTAGGAACATATCCACTCGTATGAGCACCACAAGATCCAACATGTACTTATTTCATCACTAGAGTAGCTTCATTCAAATATAGACATCTAGCAAGGATGTCATGATAGCACCAATGATATAGATTATCTCCCATAAATGTAAATCAGGCACAATGGTGAATGAGGTTTTGGTGATCATTTCAAGATATACAGGATGGAAGGGTGTCATCCTTCAAATAGGTATAAATATCATGGTACCAGGACGATTGAGGACCAATAATGTTACACACCATATCTATATGTGTTGTTTCAAAAGCTGGTTGGAGAAATTGTTCAACCAAGAATTTATATTTATGACTATCTAACTTAGTTGCAAGCAGTGAACCAATAGTGGCCATTGCATTGGCCGCCTTATTTTGTGCTCTGGGGATCTGATCAAAGGTAATGTTTTCAAAGTTCTGCTTAAGATCATCAGCCATTCTCTTGTATGGCAAGAGCTTGTCATCCTTAGTTTGATGCTCATCATTCACTTGCTTGACAACCAATTGTGAATTTCCATAGACAAGGATATTTGCACTATTCCATTGAATAACTTTTTTGAGACTAACGATGAGACCTTCATACTCAACAATATTATTGGTACAGGGAAAGGACACCTTTAATGATTCAGGAATGAGATCTCCTTGTGGAGTCATGAATAGGAACCCTGCCCTTGATCCATTCCCTGTATGTGAACTATCAAAATAAAGTTTCCAGGGAGGTTGCGTTGCGATTGTGCAAACATATTCATCCAAAAATTCTCCAATTAATGGATGAGTATCCATCAGGGTTGTTTCTACGAGTTGGTTTGCAATAACGTGTCCTTTGATGGCCTTTCTATCTACATATTGGATATCAAATTCACTGAGAAACATCAACCATTTAGCCATATGGCCAGTAAGGGTTGTTTTTTTATAACAGGTATTTTAAAGGATCAATCTTACAAATGAGCTTGATAGTGTGACTTAGCATGTAATGTTAGAGCTTCTTGTTACCTATTTTTGCCTCAAACCTAAAATAGGGGCCCTACACAAGGTTTTAAGGAACTTCTAGGGAGTAAGTTCAAAAGATGAATAAGGAAGGGAAATTATACCAAGTACCTTGCAACTTTATGTTTATTTGGTAAGGAAGGGAAATTATACCAAGTACCTTGCAACTTTATGTTTATTTGGTTTAATTAGTTTGAGCTTTTGTATTGCATAAATTTTAATTATTTCCCCAAAATACTCTAGTGTTTTCAAAAAGAGCTCTCAATAGGCCTTATTCCACATGAATAAAGTCAAGTTTAAGTCTTTTTACAAATTTGGAGGGAATTTAAAGTCTTAAAGCTTAAGTTCCACATTGCTTTAGGGTTTCTCCCTTGTGCCCATGTGAAGTCATCTTGTAGGGGAAAGGACCCAGTAGTTGAGCATGTACCAATTGTTGTGAGGGTTGTTGATACCTTTTGTTCCAAAAATTGAACAAATAAAACCTATTGTTTGAAACAAAAAATATCAATTTTTGTTAGTAAATGTACCAACAGTTGTTAGTAAATGTACCATCAGTTGTTAGGAATTGTACCAATAGTTGTTAAGAAATGTACTAATATTGTAAAAAGTAACCAATCAGGGGATGCCATATCAGCTGCACAACTATTGGGGTCTCTTTTGCACGCCTATTGGTCTCACTTTTTTGGGGGGCTGTTTTGGACACCTTGGCAAAAAGCATGCTGATGTGGCATCATATTTGATGATGTGGCCCTGAATCCTTATTTATAAGGTGGGGACTTGCCAAGTAAGCTGCTGTAAAAAAATCAGAGTGATTTAAAATTTCCAAGTAAGATTTTGAGAAGCGCGAAGTTAGGGTGCACAACTATTGGGTCCTTTCCCCTAGTTATGATTCATTGTTGTGAATTTGGATTTTGATGCAAAAGAGCTGCATGCAAAAATCACACATGCATGTGTTGGATCATCTAGAGCCTATTAAACAGAAGCAACCAGTGGCATGCAAAGGGTCACACATGTGAACAATAGTTCTAAGTATCAAAGGGAAATAGTGGGAAAGATAGACAAGCAGTTGCAGCCGAGAATTCATAAGTTAAAGGTAGGGTTCCAGATCAATGCCTTACTATATTAGAGCAATTTCTTTGTTGCTATCTTGTTGTTCAAACTACAAGGTTTTCCCAATTTCCTTTTGATGCATAGAAGAGATGATAATAAATTTTACAGTTAATAAAGGTTTATGTGTCAAGCCATTCATGAAGATCACAACCTTTAAGTTCAATCTCTTTCAAACATGGAATACAGTGAAAACAGAGAAAAAGATAGAGATCATAAATTTTGTTATGATAAGTCAGGCAAGCCTACAATAATAGCATACATGATAAAGTAGTTGTCTCATCTTTATTCTTTCATGGCAGGTATAAGAAAGCAATACTAGATGAAAGCCATGAAAGGAATTTATGTGCACACATTATATAGGAGCATTCATGGGTACGTTGGGAGCAGCATCTTGACTTTACAGTCCTCATAGTGAGTTATAATAGTGTCAAGGGTGCATCAAAGACAAGGTTGCAGGGATACAACAGTGAGCAGTATATGCAACTTAGAAAGAAAAGGATCCAAGCCCTAGAGAAATCAAAGTGATTGTTAAGCAACAAAATTGTTGGAGCAGCCAAGGAACAAGGTAAGGACAATGGTAAAGACAAGAAATTATCATGTGAAAGCAGAGAAAGCCCTACTCTGCTGAAAAGACCAGTTTCCTGTGTATCAACGTTAGAGTAGAGAATAGTGATGTGTGAAGGAAGACCTAAGGAATAGAGCCATAAGGCATAGCTGAGTAAGTACCATGACAGTAAACAAAGTTTGACAAGAGACTAACCTGAAAAGGCAGAGATGTTAGTGAAAAGACACAAAGCAAAAATTAGATTCAAAATATAGTCCAAAATGGAGCAAAACAAAGTTGTGGACCAATCAAGAGTATGACACTTTTTGTAAGAAATACAAGCAAATGCCCATATAACTGTCACGATACATAATATAGTCATCCTAAAAAAGACAGTACCATGAAGATGAGTCTCCATGAAGCCATAGGGTGCAAAAGAATCAATCAAAGCAGCTTTACCAAGAAGAATATACAGTCAAAAGACAGTTTTTGTCACATTGTAGCATCTAAGGCAACCCTCCAAAGGCATAAAAGACAGTGATACAACAACCACAACAAGAAAAGTAGCCCCAAAGTTGTATAATCATAGTCATTAAGAGACAAAGTGGTTTTGACAAAGATTGATCAAACATACAGCCTTAGCTCAGATCAAGAGAGGAATGACACCATGACAGAGACAGAGATAAGAATAGAACAGTAAGGTCTTAAGGGTATGTAAGAGCGTGAAGGATAGAATAAATGCTCACAGCATCAAAGGACAATAATCATCAAAATCCAATGAAAAGAAAGTGATTCGTCAAAGAACACTATTCACTGTTACACAAAATGATAGTAAGTCACACAAAGCAATAGTCATGATTACTTTTATGCAGACCCAGTCATGAATAGATGTAAGAGTTCTCAAAGCAGTTCTTAGAAGAGGTTAATCTTCAACTCCATGTGAATGAAGACCTACATCAAAAGTCACAGAGAGACCATTCTATGACAAAGAAGACATAATACTTGTGAGCAAAACATAACAAATAATGCATACAAATTGTTGCCAATAATCACAGGGAACAACAAATGAGGTCAACTTTAAAGATCACAGAGTGAACAGCATTATTTGATAGATGTAATGTCTATCAAGATCTAAATTTCTGGAATATTGTGGCACATAAGGATCAGTACAATGCAAAGAAAACATTTAGATCTGTAAGGACAATAATATTAGTACACATCATCATAACCATAAAGGAATCAGTGGTGCAATCAAAGAAACTTAAGCATTCACAGTCACTCCATCATTCAAAGACAAGTTCACAAACTCATACCCATTGCTTTCCAAAGCTATCACATTACTATTAGAAGATAGTCTTCAAATTTTAGCAGTGAGGACAGTCTTTAGTTGCAATAATCTAAGTCACAAGGTTCGAATTCGAATTCGAATTCGACAACCATGAAATTCGGATGAAATTCGACAAGGGAAAAATTCGAAAAAAAATTTGGATAAAATTCGCCTTCTATAATTTTGTTTATTTTTTAATATATGTATACTTCTAATAAATTATCAGAATAGCAACCCTTGTTGGAGAAAATCCGAGGGCGACCCAGCAGTTGCAGACACCCATGACCCAATAGATACAAAGAATACCCACGACCAGCTGAGCTGTGTTTAGAGGCGGATAGCAGTGCTTTATAGAGGAAATTCGATTAAATTCAATTTTTTTATAGAAGTTTGAAATTTGATTTAATTCGAACCTCATCCATGAAAATCGCCGTATCCTGTGACTTAGGCAATAATAGTTGATATTAATGGGAAAATCATACTATCATATACAAGAAGGGCAGTCAAGATTGCAGATAATGAATTCTCATAGAAGCATTTGATAAAGGCCTTAAGATAGATCTTTATATCAAACAAGGGAAGTCTTATATGGAGCATGCACATGATACACAGTCACTGAAAACACCATTTTGCAATCATGAAAGTCAAGAGCAGCTACAGGATATGATAGCACCCATTCCATGAAATACAATAGTATTTGTAGTCACACAAATCTGTCCAGCTTAATTAAATGAATATTTCGTATTTATTTGATTAAAAATCCACTAGCCATCAGTAAATTAAATTAATATTTAATTAATTCATCTCTAAACATTCTTCTATTAATTAAATAAATTATTCAATTTATTTTAATTCATTCATTAAATCAAATTCCAATCAATTAAATAAATAAAATCTATTTATTTAATAAAAATCCCCTTTTCCTCTTTTAAATAAATTAAATAAAACATTTATTTAAATCATTATCCCCACCCCACTTGCATTTTCCTACAAATGCAACTTGCACACATTTATTGAAATAAATGAATTTATTTTTAATAAAATCCTATTTTCCCTCACCCACCAAATCCACTTGCAAAATTCTAATCCCCTTCTAGATTCTTCTAATCCCTTCCTAATTAGCCTAATCCATCCCTTAATTATTGTCACATTCCTAAGCAAAATGGAGTCACTTCTCAAAAACTCCAAAGTCTTTGAAAAGCATTTAATGCTTTGTGTGTTCAACAAATTAACCCCCAAAGTCTTCCAAGACCACTAATGGCTCTTACATGACCATTTATGGCTCTTACATAACCATTTATGGTTATTTCAAACTTGTCCCCCTAAACATTTATTGTTTTGACCATATTCATCCATTTCACATTTGCACAAGAGTTTATCCATTGGATAAAAGCTTTATTCTTTGAATAAAGATTTTATTCATTCAACCAACCTTGACTCTAAAATCTCAAGGTCATATCAGGCATTTAATGCTTATTCCCTCTCCTCTCAACCTATCTCACATTGACACTTGTCATCCTGGGATTGGGTTGAAAGCCCTCACATGGATTTGAAATCATTCAATCCTGACCCTTGTTGAGATTACTCAATCTCAAATCCATTGCTCCATTTTCCCTATAAATAGAGCCCATTTCTTCATAATCCAGATCTTGAAAAACTTGTATGCATTTAAGCTATAGGCATTTTAAGAGAGCATTTTAGCATAAACAATTTAATATCTTGTTATTTTGGATAAAATAAATCATTTTTAGCATCAATAGTATAGTATTAGTTTCTTTATTTACATTTAGAGCTATACTACAATCTCAATCCTCCATAAGCATCCATAGTGCAAAAAGCTGCTGAGAGCTACACTATTTTGGAACTTGGAGAAGAGAGGAACAAGGGAGAAAGGAACCAAGACCATGCTAAAAGGCATTTGGAGATGTCTCATTATCTTTGCTTCTTTAGTTAGATATATTAGCATGTTTTTAGTGTGTCTCTTGGTATGCCTTTTTAGATTAGTTTTTGATTGACTAACACTAACGGTTTCGTGTCTTTTGTGTTATTCATCATTTGCTAACCTTGTGCCATTTAGGAGGGCATCATTTGGTGAACCCGACGTGAATCCAAGCACCAAAAACATATCATTTTTTTTTAACTAACATGTTTGATTGTTGAAAGTGTCACACAGGTCGCGCTTTAGCACTATTGAACACGTTATGGCGCTATTGACACTTTTTCTTTTAGCTCTATTGCTCTTACAATAGCGCTATTGTAAAAGTTTCAGCGCTTTTGACACTATTTTAGCGCTTTGGTCATTCTTCTGGCGCTATTGAAGATCTTTTAGCGCTTTTGACTCTCTGTCATTTTTGTTATTTCAGCACTTCTGTGTGAAATAGCGCTTCTGTTTAAACGCAGACTAGTGCTATTGCAACAGAGTGTCGTCCAAATCGCCTTGTAACCACAAAAATGGAAATTCTTAGGCTTGTGGAAGCCCCCCTTGAACATTGATTTTGCTAACATGTTTTTGTTTGTGCAGGTTAAAAACTCACCATAAAAATCGCAAACTTGTCTTTTAATGCTTAAAAAAAAAAAATTGAAAAACACAAAATTGTATTGCTTTCTAGTTAGGATTCATCTTTATTTTGGTGTTTAAAATCAACACAGAAAGTTTCTTTTCTTGCATCAAACTTAAAAATCACAATCCATACTTCAATTTTTGGGCAAGTAAAAAGAACAAACCACTTGTTTTTAATTTTTGCAAACAAATTTTACTTCAAGCAAAAACGTGTTTTTCATTAAGTTGACCAGGATTTTCAAATTCTAGATTACAAAACACATTGCCTTTGAAGTTAAAAAGAACACCATGGTTGTTGGAGCAACATCTCCAAATAATTAGATCACATTTGCAAATGATGGATTAAAAAGAACAAGTGTTTTACGTGTTTGGCACACTTGTGCAAAAAGTCAGTCGAGTGGTCCTACCTCTAACACACACTATCCTCTCCCTTGGCTCTCGTGGTCCTAGGTGCAAGAGAAAAGTGTTAGTAACACTCACCATTTTATCTTTTTAAGAGAGGCCTGCCAAGGGATCGATACTCTTGGGAACGACCTCAAGCGGTAAATCCTTCGAGCCGCTATAGAAATCAGGTGAGAGCGAAAGTTGTAGCCTTGAGTATAGTTGTTCCTACAGTGTAACTGGCCGAAATGACAAATGGGCCCCACCACCAGTTACAAGGCTCTTAAGTGAGTCACTGCAGAATGAACTTATGTCCAAAAACATCAAACATGACTAAACACCTTTAAGTAGTAGCCCATCTGTTCTATTGATTGAGAATATTTGCGATATAATTTAGTGCAAGAGCATAGATGGTTTTGCTCCCAAGATACTCACCATACATATTTCCTTGAGTAGAAACATAGCTTTTTGAAAAGTCACTTGTGACTTGATAAAAGTGGTGACTCCCCCATCATAGGGATCATCTATTTGTTATGCTCACGCAAGACTTAGTATATCACATCCTTACCTGCCAAGGCGGGATTCATAAGGTATGTAGTACCACAGTCGAAGAAATATCAAGATGTGGGCTAAATTTATCACAACTGGCCATTTGACCTTAGGGATAAAAAGTGTTTGAAGTGTGTTCGTTTTAAAGACTAAGTACAAATTGAGCTGACTTCAGGCTTTGGAAATACACCTTAAAATACATCTAAAGGAAGGGTCATATACAAGTCCAAGGATTGGGTTGATCTAGACCCACACTCATTTGTGCCTTTTAGGCAACATTCTTGTGTTTGTGTGCTTGCTTTGTTTTCTTGTCAAAGAAAAAATCAGAAATTCACTTCCCAAAAACAAAGTATTCATCCAACCAAACATCTGTCAAAATAACCAAAAACACATCAAAAACAAAGTACAAACAACAAAGAGTCAAATTTTATGACCATTCTTCACATCTTGCGAAAGAAGAAGTGTCATCAGAATATCAACTTGAAAAGAAGACCATTAAGCTCAAAGGCTTTAATTAAAAGGAGGAAATTCTTCTATATCAATCGACAAATCTTTGTCTCCCATAGAGTCTTTCTACATCGCATGCGTCTATACCTTCAAGGCAAAACCAACGAATTTGAGTCTGAATCACTGAACCGCGGAGCTTTTATGCAATATAGAGCTCTGAGTTATCACAAAAATCAAGGAGGAAAGATTAATCCCAACTTCTTCCCAAACATCTGCATCACCTACAACACAGCTCAAGAAATACCTCCAACACCTGAAAGGGAAGAAGTAGAGTTTGTCCCGTTTGTAACACAAAGTTTTTATTGAAGTTGAAAACATTCATCCATCTCATACATCATCACTTCATCATCAAATCCGTTCCAACTCTCAAAACATTAAGAGGTTATTGTTTCCAGTTCTCTTTTAGATATTGCTTGAAATCCAACACTTCACATCACTCTTTAGAGTGTTTCTATATCTAGGATAAGCTCATCCTAAAAAACACATCTACGCGGGTTAAAACTAGTTCATGAGTGAATCCTCTCATTGCTAGGTAGTTCAATCTGTAACACATCTCAGATTTCTCTACACCTTATCACATCAAATTTTATCGAACAAGCAAGCAATTCAAAGAAGGAATTTCGGTTACATCTACCTTCAAAGTGTTAAGAGATCCACATACAACACAATTCACCAATCATCAAATCTCTCATTTCATCAGAAACTCATCATCATTTTCATGCAATTTCAACAAAGACTCATAAACAAAATGGCTCAAACCCGATCACAGTCACGGCAACGAGAGATAGAAATAGAAGAAGAAGAAGTGGAAAATCTCAATGAATTCCAAGAAGCACTTGGAGGAAATGCAAATGACGAAAACCCAAGTACTCCTACTCCTGCAACAATAGAAAGGGCTCAGCATAACCCTCTCTTTAACAGATTGTTTGACAAAATACTTAGGAGCAATGCGGACGCTCACTTCTTAAAACTCGCTCAAGAAGGAGCCAAACTCCCCTCAGACTTTGATCTTGCCCAATTAAGACAAGCATCAGAAAGACAAAGTCGCCATGAGGAGTAAAGAGGTCGAGATCCCATCAAATATAACATTCCTCAAGGTAACCCACCACCTCCTCCTCCAAATGAAATGGAGATGTTGCGGCAACAAGTTGAGAATCTCGCCCAGCAACTTCATAGTGGTGTCAAAACTAACCAATTCTCACTCAATGACATATGTCCCTATCCTTTTGATAGGAATCTTTATATGCCACCGTTTCCAAGAGGATTCGAAACACCCAAATTCGAATAATATAGGGGAAAGGGAGATCCTCGTGATCATGTCAGAGAATTTCATTCCGCTTGTCTTGAAGTAGCATATGAAGACACCTACCTAATGCACCTTTTTCCCCAAAGCTTGGGAGGAACAACCACATCATGGTTTTCCCGACTCCTAGGTGGCATTAGAACATTTGAGGAACTTATCCAAAAATTCCTCGCTCATTACTCTCATAACATTGAACGCGACATCACCATGGCTGATCTGTGCAACACCAAATAAAAACCAAGTGAACTATTCTCAGTATTCCTGCAACGATGGCGCCAAATGTCTAGCGAATGTTCTCTTCAGTTACCTGAATGAGAACTAGTGGAAATATTCATTTCCAACTTAAACAAAGAAATGGAATTTCACCTGGATGTCAAAGACACAGACTCTTTTAATGATATGATCACCAAGGGTTTAAAATGTGAAAGGGCACTCGTCAAGAAAGGACTCATCAAAATCTTTAATGAACCAAAAGATGGTCCTCGCCCACGCTTCAATAGCGATAAACCAAGCTTCTGGAATAAAAACAAGAATATCATCAATGATAGGGTTGTGGATGCCCAAACTATCCAAAATGCACAACCTGTGGTTCGATTTGCCAGACAAAATCCTCCACCTCAAAATAACACAAATGTTCCTTCTAATCAAGGTCGCATCACATCTCATGATGAACCTAGACCTCGTCAGCAAAAATGGAAACGCACATACACTCCCTTAGGGGAACCCATTGAAACAGTATTGCGACAACTCATTTCTCAAAATTTGGTCACTCTACCTAAACTATCAAACTATGAGCCTCAGGTCAAACCGGCATGGTGGAGAGATACTGAACACTGTGAATTCCATCAAGGAAGAGGACACAAGACAAGTAATTGTCATCGATTGAAAGACCTCATTCAGGATCTTATTGATCGAGGAGAAATTGAAATTGAAGGTCATGACCCAAAAACAACAAATAATGATCATCTGATGTTCAAAAATCCACTTCCATCACAAGATCAAAGGGGTCCTTCCACTTCCAGGCGAGGCACTGATACCACTGATTATACACAGGCTGCGTATAATTACACTATAAATCATCTGTATGATGCCAATGAACAAATTGCAACAATAACCTTCAAAAGTCCCAACTCCAATTGCAATGTTGTTACGCGTCGCGGCAAAGTTACCATCAAAGCAGCTCCACAAGGCACCACCTCCATCCCAAAGCAGTACAATCTTGTGGAACAATTAGACAAAATGCCTGCGCTTATATCTATTTTTTAGAGCTATTGCGCCTATCGCCCTCTCATAAAACTATCTTGGATCAAGCGCTCCAAGAGGCGTCAGTCCCTGCAAATCTGAATACAGACCAATTTCAAGCCATGGTTGGAAGTCTAAAGTCATCACCTTGTCTCACTTTTTCTGAAAGTGACAACTCTTCCTTCCAACAACCACATAACGCCTCACTCCACATCGAAGGATTTATTAACCAGCATAGGATCAAGCGAGTCTTGATTGATAATGGGGCAGGCCTAAACATTTGTACACTACAGTTGGTCATAGCATTGGGCTATGCGGTCGAATCAATGGATCCTCATCAGAAGATCACAATCAAAGCCTATGACGATGCGGAGCGTTCATCCAAAGGAGCTGTGGTATTACCGATCCGAGTAGGCCCCGTGGTAAAGCACATCATTTGTCAGGTTTTGGACCTTCCTCTGTCGTACAATCTATTATTAGGAAGACCTTGGATACATGTCATGCAAGTTGTTCCATCTACCTACCATCAATGTATCAAGTTCCCACATAACGGTGTAGAGATCACAATCTTGGGTGATACAAATCCCTTTGCATACTATCATAATATCAGCCATCAACCAGAGATTACCGTTCCTAATAATAGAGAAGCCATTTCCTCCACATCATATATAAGTCCCGCCTCTCTTGCCCATTCAAACACCACTATACCCAAGCAAGAAAAGCTTAAGATGAAGATCGCAGAGGAAGGTCCCGGGGAATACAACTTGAGTCAACTCTTTTGTGTGGGACAAATGCCCACTTCTCCTAGAACACATGGTAAACCACAGCAGGTACTCCAGCAACCACTAAACATACCAGCATGTGCTTTGACGCCCTTCATTCTTGGAAAGAGTCAAGAGGAAGAAACACAAGATGAGGACCTAGTGGAATGGATTTATAAAGATCCCATCACCACTGATATACCGCGAGTTACACTTCCTACGGAACAGTATGGCAAAGGTCTCCTCATTATGCAAAGAATGGGGTATGATGGTCAGAGTGCTTTGGGATATTGCAAACAAGGACGACATGAACCTCTACTACCAGAATTCAAGCCCAAAGGTAATACAGGCTTAGGCTTTGAAAAAGAGATCTTTCCTAAACTCAAGTTCAAAGGAAAACCCAGCAAACCATTTTGTCCACCTGCTGCAAAGCGGACACCTTTCATAATCAAAGCACCCTCAAGCACCATCCCAATTGCCCCATCGAGGCTCAAAACCCCAACACAACTATCACCAATGCCACTCATCCCACCAAACGAACTCATAATCCCATCAGCGGCACCATCAGTAGCAGCAACTATATCAAAACTCACAACAACATCTATGGCACCAACAATTCCAGCAGAAACCACTGAGTCAATAGTACCAATACTCCCTATACCAGATTCCTTGATCCCCATCAATCGCCCTGCAATACCGATCATTACAAAGGTACATCAACCAATCACACCTGCAGTATTTAACTCAAAGGACATCCCAGTATGGTATAGTAATCAGATGTTGGAAAGTGATTCAGAGACTGACTCACATGAATGGGAGTTTGATTCAGTACAGCTTAACACTTCAGATGAGGAAGACACATCACCACCTCCACCACGCAAAGATATCCCTGTTTACGGAGAAGCACAGATAAAGACCACTTGGGTTCCTGAGCTGGAAACATCTTCCACAGACCCTACGTCTCATCCTACGCCTGATTCTGACGGGGAGAGTACCATTAACGACCTTCACCATAATGTCTTAACCCTCAATAATACATCTAACACACTTAACCTAATCGATGATGTAATGCCCATGATCCACCCTGAACTCATCGAATTGAACCAACCAAATCCCCCATGTCTTGACTTCTTCCAAAACGATGAGGCCATCATTGACTTTTTGGAATTAAGGGATAACCTCCCAAGCGGGGATCACAAAGTTGGATTTGCCATTGAACTTAATAGCGCAGCATACTTCAGGGCAGATGCCAAACCTTTCAGCTACAAAAATATAACATTAAAACATGGGTCTTCTAGTGAAAACCACACTGTGGCACTGTTTGATCCAACAAAAGTAAAAAGAAAGAGCGTATCCAATGGTGAAAACCTCTCTGAGGCGCCTGAGGATGAAGGGTTTGACATTCTCCCTAATAGTACACAACAGGAATGATCAATGATTCTCATCGAGGAGACCAAAGAATACAATGTGGGGACTCCTGAAAATCCTCACCTCATACATCTGGCATCTCTTCTCACTCTAGAGGAACAACCTAAGTTTATAGAGTTCTTCCAGAAGCGTCAGATCAACTTTGCATGGTCATATGCAGACATGTCTGGGCTTGATCCTGATTTAGTCATGCATCACCTTACTGTAGCAGAAGGAGCCAAACCTGTCAAGCAGAAGCTTCGTAAGATGCATCCCCAGATTGCAGTGCTAGTTAAAACAGAACTCAAGAAACTCCTAGATGTTGGTTTCATTAGGCCAATTGATTATGCAGAATGGATCTCCAACATTGTGCCTATCGGCAAACCAAAAGGGGGCATCCGCATTTGTATTGACTTCAGAGATCTGAATAAGGCCTGCCCTAGGGATGACTTCCCCCTTCCAAATATCGACATCATAGTGGATCTGACAGCAGGACATGCCATGCTTTCACTCATGGATGGCTTTTCAGGATACAATCAAATAAAGATCGCACCAAAGGACCAACATAAGATAGCCTTCACATGTCCATGGGGCACATATTGTTGGAATGTGATGCCCTTCGGTCTAAAGAATGCAGGAGCAACCTATCAAAGAGAAATGACCACCATCTTCCATGACATGATGCATACCATGATGGAAGATTATGTTGATGACTTACTAGCAAAATCACTCACCAGAGAAGGACATCTCCACATCTTAGATAAAATCTTTGATAGACTGGAACAATACCATGTTCGACTCAACCCAAAGAAATGTGTCTTTGGAGTAACCTCTAGGAAACTTCTAGGATATATTGTTTCAAGCAAAGGTATTGAGGTCGACCCAGCAAAGGTAAAAGCAATCATGGATATGCCACCACCAAAGAATATCAGCCAGCTAAGGACATTACAAGGGCGACTTCAATCCATCCGAAGATTCATTGCACAATTGGCTGATAAGTGCCACCCATTTACACACCTACTACACAAGAACATTCGCTTTCAGTGGGATGCCAGATGCCAGCAAGCATTTCAGACGCTTAAAGACTATCTCATGAATCCACCATTCCTGATCCCACCAGATCCAAGTAGACCGTTGTTACTCTATATCTCAGCAACCAGTATAGCATTGGGTGTACTACTGGCACAACATAATGCAGAAGGAAAAGAGTGTGTTGTTTACTACATCTCTCGCACACTGGTAGGCTATGAACTCAATTACACACCTATTGAGCGAGCTTGCCTAGCAGTAATCTTAGCAGCCACCAAATTGAGGCACTATCTGTTGACACACAAAGTACAACTCATTGCAAAGATTGATCCACTTAAGTATTTACTCAGCAAAGCAACATTGATAGGTCGCTTGGCCAAATGGGTGATGATTCTAAGTGAATTTGACATTGAGTACGTGGACCGTAAAGCTATCAAAGGTCAAGTTATTGCAAATCAGTTGGCCGATGCACCACTCATAGGTGATCATCCTCTCATTTCCAATTTTCCAGATGAAGAGATATCCATGATCACAACAACACAACCATGGAAACTCTACTTTGATGGTTCATACACTAGGCACGGCTCGGGGGCAGGCATTATGTTTATCACACCTCAAGGTGATAGCATCCCGAAGTCTTACAGGCTCACATTTCCATGCACAAACAACATAGCAAAGTATGAGACCTTGATCACAGGACTCAGGTTAGCCGTACAATGGAAATTACAGGAACTGCAAGTATATGGCGATTCCCAACTAGTCATTCGACAAGCAACAGATGAATATCAGACCAAAGATGATAAACTCATGCCATATAAGCAAATGGTGGACACTCTAAAGACATCATTTACTACTATCACTTTTGAGCAAATACCAAAAGGTCAAAATCGAGCTGCTGACGCTATGGCTACCATCGCATCTCTCCTAGATCTTCCACCAAATTCAACACGCTATGAGTTCTTGGTAGAACAACTTTGGATCCCCGCTTATGATATCCCTGAATCCAAAATGATATGTCGCCTTGTCGGTTCTGAATCCCCATGGTATGGTGAGTTCTACACCTATCTCCACGATCACACCCTTCCTCCCAACCAATCAAATAACCAACGTAAAACCTTCGTTTGCCAAACTGCTCGATATACCATTATTGCCGAAACCATATACCGAGGCAGTCTTGATGGTACTCTCCTTCGATGTCTGGAACAAGATGAGATAACAAAGGCTTTGGAAGAGGTACATGAAGGAATTTGCGGGACTCATTCAAGTGGTCCATCACTAGCCAAGAAACTCATGCGAGCTGGCTACTATTGGCCATCTATGGAAAAGGATTCCTACTACTTTGTCAGAAAATGCAAGAAATGTCAAGTTCATGGCGACCTGATACATGCACCAGCTCAGGAACTGCAACCAATCACAACACCATGGCCTTTTTGTCAATGGGGCCTTGACCTTGTGGGTAAGATTCATCCATCTTCATCCAATAGCCATAAATTCATTATTACCTCCACCGAATATTTCACAAAGTGGATCGAAGCTGTTCCACTTACCCAAGTCACCGGCAAGCAGATCGCCTCATTCATCCTCAACTACATCATTTGTCGGTATGGTGTACCCATGTCCATTGTCACAAATAACGGTCTTCCTTTCAAAAACCAGGATGTCCGTGAACTTTGTGAGAAATTTCATATCCAACATCGCTTTTCCACTCCCTACTACCCACAAGGCAATGGTCAGGCCGAAGCATCCAATAAAAACATATTGAGGATCCTAAAGAAGACAGTCAATGATGTCGGTCGTGATTGGCATGTTCAACTAAATCCAGCGTTATGGGCATATCGAACTAGCGTTCGAACCCCTACAGGTGCAACTCCTTATTCATTGGTCTATGGTGCAGAAGCTATCTTGCCTATTGAGGTTGAGATACCATCATTACAGGTTTCCTTGCACAATCTAATAGATGATGAAGCATATAGAGTATCTCGTCTTCAGGACTTAGAGCTACTAGATGAAAAGCGACAAGCTGCATACAACCATCTCAAAGCCTATCAGCAGCGCATGAGCAGAAGCTACAATCACCGAGTAAGACCTCGTACATTTGAGGTAGGTGATCTTGTTCTATGAGAGAATCCTCACAATCAACCAAACAGAGAACATCAAGGCAAGTTTGAATCAAACTGGCTCGGCCCATATGTTGTCACTGCTGTCTTCGGGTCTGGGGCATATCAATTGGCTACATAAGAAGGCGAACCGCTTGCAGATCCAATCAACAGCATGTACCTCAAACGGTTTTATACCTAAGCTGAACAGAGCATCAGGCTCCCCTGCATACCAGAAAATACCAAAAACATTCAGAAAAATGTCCTGAAGAAAATACAAAAACATTCACAAAAGTAAAGAAAAATCATACATCCAAACGGTGAACAACCACTCTGGTGGCACCTTAGGTAAGTACGATGGTGAAAACCTGGCAAACAGGTGCCACTCATAAAGGCTATGGCTCCATTGTCTTTCAGACTTGTTGCGATCACATCTACTTCATACATACATCCATCCGTCCAAAACCATGGCTTGTTATTCCACTGCAATTATGATCGTACTCCATACATCTTGCATCCCACTTTTTCATAGTCATGTCTAAAACTGGGGGCAATGCCTTTAACGTATTGATGGAAGTGGATTCTACATTGTATTATGATTCATTAAGTTCTTCATTCAAAGCAATCCTCAAAAATCCAAAAACATTTTAAAAAAATATATATCGCAAAAATCCAAAAACATTCAAAAAATGTCTCAACAAAAATACCACAAACATTCAAAACAATTCAAAATCCAAAAACATCGACAAACCATTGAAAAATCCAACAAAAAACATGGCAACACCTTGTACATACTCATCCACGCAGATACCACAACAAGCATTGACAAAATACTCACACGATGACCATTTACCAATCGACCACACAATCCACATCAGCACTCAAAAAACTGTCTTCAACAAGGATGCATCCTTCCTTACCAAAACAAAGACAAAAGTGACGTTTTCTTTGACAAGAAAATTATGTTAAGCTAGCAAATACTTGGTTGATTTGCGAGTACAATCATTTGTTTATCTGTATCGGGATCTTTCAGCATTGTTTTGTATTGTTTACGCATTATTTCTGATGAAGTTATGGGGCATGTACTAATGGTGTCTACGTGGGAAGTTCACCAGGCTACGTGATCTTATGCCAAATGCAGTCATAGATCATTACGACTTGCTAACTACAGCGTATACCTCGACCATATGCACATGAACCATTACCAAGGATCCTTATTCTTTATTCTTTATGTATATACTGTTTGTTTGCAGGTACAATGCTCATTCTTTGGTTCCTCCTACCTCATCCAAACTAGATAAAGGTTTTATCTCTTAGTACGGTATGCACTTGTCTCGGGATATGATCAGCCTAAGATCAAGGAGGACGATCCAAGTCATGCATGAATGGAGATAATCCTTGTCTGTTCTGCAAGCAATACTCTGGTCGACTTGACCCTTATATCAAGTCGTTTGTATTAACTTGCTATATAAAATCCATGAAAGGAATACTCAGGTCATCTTGAATCATTATGTCAAGATGCTTGTATTCTCTTCCAACATTTTAAAAGCTCAATGATGAAAATAGAGCACTATGGATCGTCATTTCATCTCATCTATTTATATATTACATTCCATTGCACATCACCCATCCGTTCGCTCATTCATATATAGGCTTTATATGCAAAATGTGAAAATTAAGCTGGTCTTGGATACAATTATGACCGAGTACTCTGATACATCATCAATACATCATGCAAAGTCTTACAAAACCTTGCATTCCTCATGCTCATATCATCCTCACATTTAGTTGCATTTTGCATTAAACGTTTAGTTGCATCTTGCATTAAGTACATTCATGTCATTTTTAACTTTAAAATTGCACATAGTTCATTTTAGACATATAGTTTTTATTAATCATTTGCATCATTGCATCAATCATAAATAAGTAGATTTATTCGTGGGATTAATTGTCTTTGATTATATTAAGTCCTTTACTAAGCATTCATATAGTGTTGATTATCCATCATCATTTTGTTATTCTTTATCATGTCTTATGGTATACATTCATTTATCCATTTAGTGAAAAAGTGCATTCGTTCATCCATTCCCTAAGCATCTTATTATGCTCATTTTAGGATTCATTCGCATTTGCATTCATTCATCCTCTTTTTAATTGCATTAAGGTGCAGTTATTAAAACAGTAGTTATAGTATCATCATATTATCATTTTTTACTTAAAACATATTTAAAGTATTTAGAATCATAGATCCATTTGTTTCAAAATATAGGTTCATAATATTTTATATCCATTACACATATGCATTCATTTAACACATTATCATATAAACATTTGTAATTTACACTTTGTTTATCCATATGCATTCATTTAAACACATTATCATATAAACATTTGTAATTTACATTTGGTTTATCCATATTGCATTCATTTAACACATTATCATATAAACATTTGTACTTTACATTTTGTTTATCCATATTGCATTCATTTGACAAAACATCTAGATGCACATCCATACATAACATCATTTATTCAACCATCGCACTTACATCATCACATAAAGCATCTCATCATTATATCAAAATGGGAAACACCAAAATCCTGTTCATATATTATCATAAGCATACATCATCATCATGGCATTACATACATACCACATTGCATCAACAAATCAAAACAAATCATGCATAAACCTGCATTCATATGTCAGTATCATCATCAACACATGCATAAAAGTAACATCTCATCAAATGCATACATGTATACATAACCATCTAAGCAATAAACTCATCATCCTACATAAACATCCATACATAATCAACTACATATCATCAAAATATGGGATCTCCTCATATATATCATCTCATATATCAGAGTACAATGAAGTCTACAAAATCGGCTACCAAGAGCCATCCAAGATACAATCCAAAAAATAGACAATGATACAATACATATATGCATGCAAAAATGCTCTCTCAAATGCCACTCTGGCCAAATGCTGTCCCAACACCTCCCCCTGCTCCACCACTAGTGCCTGCACCACCTGATCCATCTCTCCGTGGAGGCCTCATTGAACCCGCACTCCCTCCTGCATCCCCTGATCTCTCCCTCCTCAAAGGACCTATCACTCCCCCACTGCTCTGCATCCTCTACGATCACTCTGATCGAGTCTACCGCATCTGAGTATAACTAAGAGCTCGCTGACTCACTGGCACAACCTACTCATACAAACCCCGCCAGTACTCTATCTCAGCCTGTGCTCGGCCAAACTACCTCATCACCTCCTCTGTAGGCCCCTGTGCTCCTACTCCAACCCGGACTCTCTCCTACAGCTCCGCCAATCTCTCCACTACAGTATCTCTCTCCCGCAGCACCACCGTCAACTCTGACTCCCGTGCAAATAATTGCACATCCCTAGCTGCCACCTCCACCTCCAAATCCTCTATCCGCGTCTGCAAGCGTACTATGATGTGATCCTGTAGATCTCCAGTAGCTCCCTCCCCGGTGTCCATAGCTGCCTCCCCTACACCTCCCTCTTCAGTAATCCCCTCCCCTCTGTCCATCGGGATCTTCCTCTCCATCCCTCTCCCACTTAGCTGAACTTCTCTCGGTATCAGTGGTCCCTGTGAGATCTGTAGAGGCAGTCCACCTCTCCCTCTCCGCTGGCTCCGCATCCCCAATCCTCCTCCTCCACCTCCACCTCCACCACCTCCATCTCCTCCTCCACCTCCTTCATCTCCGCCTCCACCTCCATCTCCTCCTACTCCTCCTCCATCTCCTCGACCTCCTCCCCTCCTCCGTCTCTGTCCCCTCTCATCCTCAAATGCTGGGATCGGCTCTGCTGGATCTGATATCAGTGGGATCGGGTGCGCCGCCCGATACTGCGTGTAATCATCTGTCACCCCTGCATCAACGACCCTCGGTCGTAGGTCCCATGGCCTCGCCTGCAATGTCTGAAACTCTGCCAGTGCCTGATCATAAGGTAGCACTGGGCCCCATGCATACCTCTCTCGAATCACCCATGCATACTCTCCAGATCCGCTAGGCAGTCCCTGCTGCCATTCAAACTGCCTCATCACTCTCTCGGGCACCTGTCTCTCCACATGGTAGGAGGTCCTCCCAATGAGGAATCGGGTCATGAAAACATAAGGCAGTGCCTCTGCGTCATCATTCCATGGCTCACACTCCAAGTATGGCCGCCATATCACTACATCCAGGTCATCCAATGCCCGTCGCCACCACTCTAACTTCCCCAAGTGGGGCTGGCTCATCATGCCGCTGTACATAAACATGTACGGCTGGTCCACTGCCCGGAATCTAAGACTCACTGGTCGAGTCACTGGTAGGTGCTCCCACGCCCAAATATGTAGCAACGTCATGCCCACTACTAAGGAACCCCTCCCCCGGTATACTACCTCATGAAGCTCCCGATACATGTGTGCCAACACGCACGGCCCCCATGCAAATCGGGTCCCCTTGGTCATCATCATCTCGATAACCTGTCTCCATCCCACCGCCAACCCATGTGACCGTCTATCTGGACACAGTAGTCCTCCCACGATCCCTGACAAAACTGCTGGAAGAGGCTCATACAGTGCCGCTATATCCTCCCATGCGATCGAGCCATCATCAATGAATACATCCTCATCAAATATCCTCTACACTGCCACAGTCCCCCAGGATCTATCATATGTGACCAGCTCTCCTTGAATCGGAATCCGAAGGATGCGCCACACATCCTCTAGCGTCACGGTCGTCTCCCCCTGTGCCAAATGAAAGGTGCACGTCTCACTGTGCCACCGCTCTGCCAGTGCTGTGATCAATCCGTGATTCATACAAATCACGGGCATGTGCATCACCTTGTATAACCCCATCGCGACAATACAATCAATCTCCACCTGAGTCAATCGGTCCCGCAACCCCTGTGTCGCAGGATGACGCTCGCGTAACTGCAACGCGCAGATCCTCCTGCACATGGACATTCATCAATCACCATCAGTTGTTTTATTTTCAAACTTTCTTAAGTTTAAACCTAGACTATCATCAGATACTTTGATCAAGTATCTTCGGGTCTCAACAGGTAAGCAATCATGGCCACCTAGACTTCAACATGCATTTATCCTAACAAATGACCTAAGTCTCATCAGGCTGCTATGGTTCAAAACAACTCCCACTTCACCTCGCCATCCATCAATCATTGACATCGGGAGATTTTTTCATCCAAACTGGGCCATCATTTATCCTTAGGCAAAAGCGCTATTTTACCAACAATAGCGCTAGTTTCCAAACAATAGCGCTACAACTATAACAATAGCGCTCAATCAGCTATACCATAGCGCTACAACTACAAAAGCGCTAAATCAACTACCCATTAGCGCTACTTAACATCAATAGCGCTCAATTAACCCTACAATGTGTCACTGAAAACACCATTTTGCAATCATGAAAGTCAAGAGCAGCTATAGGATATGATAGCACCCATTCCATGAAATACAATAGTATTTGTAGTCACACAAATCTGTCCAGCTTAATTAAATGAATATTTCGTATTTATTTGATTAAAAATCCACTAGCCATCAATTAATTAAATTAATATTTAATTAATTCATCTCTAAACATTCTTCTATTAATTAAATAAATTATTCAATTTATTTTAATTAATTCATTAAATCAAATTCCAATCAATTAAATAAATAAAATCTATTTATTTAATTAAAATCCCCTTTTCCTCTTTTAAATAAATTAAATAAAACATTTATTTAAATCATTATCCCCACCCCACTTGCATTTTCCTACAAATGCAACTTGCACACATTTATTGAAATAAATGAATTTATTTTTAATAAAACCCTATTTTCCCTCACCCACCAAATCCACTTGCAAAAATCTAATCCCCTTCTAGATTCTTCTAATCCCTTCCTAATTAGCCTAATCCATCCCTTAATTATTGTCACATTCCTAAGCAAAATGGAGTCACTTCTCAAAGACTCCAAAGTCTTTGAAAAGCATTTAATGCTTTGTGTGTTCAACAAATTAACCCCCAAAGTCTTCCAAGACCACTAATGGCTCTTACATGACCATTTATGGCTCTTACATGACCATTTATGGTTATTTCAAACTTGTCCCCCTAATCATTTATTGTTTTGACCATATTCATCCATTTCACATTTGCACAAGAGTTTATCCATTGGATAAAAGCTTTATTCTTTGAATAAAGATTTTATTCATTCAACCAACCTTGACTCTAAAATCTCAAGGTCATATCAGGCATTTAATGTTTATTCCCTCTCCTCTCAACCTATCTCACATTGACACTTGTCATCCTGGGATTGGGTTGAAAGCCCTCACATGGATTTGAAATCATTCAATCCTGACCCTTGTTGAGATTACTCAATCTCAACCATCCATTGCTCCATTTTCCCAATAAATAGAGCTCATTTCTTCATAATCCAGATCCTGAAAACTTGTATGCATTTAAGCTATAGGCATTTTAAGAGAGCATTTTAGCATAAACAATCTAATATCTTGTTATTTTGGATAAAATAAATCATTTTTAGCATCAATAGTATAGTATTAGTTTCTTTATTTACATTTAGAGCTATACTACAATCTCAATCTTCCATAAGCATCCATAGTGCAAAAATTTGCTGAGAGCTACACTATTTTGGAACTTGGAGAGGAGAGGAACAAGGGAGAAAGGAACCAAGACCATGCTAAAAGGCATTTGGAGATGTCTCATTATCTTTTCTTCTTTAGTTAGATATATTAGCATGTTTTTAGTGTGTCTCTTGGTATGCCTTTTTAGATTAGTTTTTGATTGACTAACACTAACGGTTTCGTGTCTTTTGTGTTATTCATCATTTGCTAACCTTGTGCCATTTAGGAGGGCATCATTTGGTGAACCCGACGTGAATCCAAGCACCAAAAACATATCATTTTTTTTAACTAACATGTTTGATTGTTGAAAGTGTCACACAGGTCGCGCTTTAGCGCTATTGAACACGTTATGGCGCTATTGACACTTTTTCTTTTAGCGCTATTGTAAAAGTTTCAGTGCTTTTGACACTATTTTAGTGCTTTGGTCATTCTTCTGGCGCTATTGAAGATCTTTTAGCGCTTTTGACTCTCTGTCATTTTTGTTATTTCAGCACTTCTGTGTGAAATAGCGCTTCTGTTTAAACGCAGACTAGCGCTATTGCAACAGAGTGTCGTCCAAATCGCCTTGTAACCACAAAAATGGAAATTCTTAGGCTTGTGGAAGCCCCCCTTGAACATTGATTTTGCTAACATGTTTTTGTTTGTGCAGGTTAAAAACTCACCATAAAAATCGCAAAAATTGTCTTTTGGTGCTTAAAAAAAATAAAATTGAAAAACACAAAATTGTATTGCTTTCTAGTTAGGATTCATCTTTATTTTGGTGTTTAAAATCAACACAGAAAGTTTCTTTTCTTGCATCAAACTTAAAAATCACAATCCATACTTCAATTTTTGGGCAAGTAAAAAGAACAAACCACTTGTTTTTAATTTTTGCAAACAAATTTTACTTCAAGCAAAAACGTGTTTTTCATTAAGTTGACCAGGATTTTCGAATTCTAGATTACAAAACACATTGCCTTTGAAGTTAAAAAGAACACCATGGCTGTTGGAGCAACATCTCCAAATAATTAGATCACATTTGCAAATGATGGATTAAAAAGAACAAGTGTTTTACGTGTTTGGCACACTTGTGCAAAAAGTCAGTCGAGTGGTCCTACCTCTAACACACACTATCCTCTCCCTTGGCTCTCGTGGTCCTAGGTGCAAGAGAAAAGTGTTAGTAACACTCACCATTTTATCTTTTTAAGAGAGGCCTGCCAAGGGATCGATACTCTTGGGAACGACCTCAAGCGGTAAATCCTTCGAGCCGCTATAGAAATCAAGTGAGAGCGAAAGCTGTAGCCTTGAGTATAGTTGTTCCTACAGTGTAACTGGTCGAAAGGACAAATGGGCCCCACCACCAGTTACAAGGCTCTTAAGTGAGTCACTGCAGAATGAACTTATGTCCAAAAACATCGAACATGACTAAACACCTTTAAGTAGTAGCCCACCTGTTCTATTGATTGAGAATATTTGCGATATAATTTAGTGCAAGAGCATAGATGGCTTTGCTCCCAAGATACTCACCATACATATTTCCTTGAGTAGAAACATAGCTTTTTGAAAAGTCACTTGTGACTTGATAAAAGTGGTGACTCCCCCATCATAGGGATCATCTATTTGTTATGCTCATGCAAGACTTAGTATATCACATCCTTACCTGCCAAGGTGGGATTCATAAGGTATGTAGTACCACAGTCGAAGAAATATCAAGATGTGGGCTAAATTTATCACAACTGGCCATTTGACCTTAGGGATAAAAAGTGTTTGAAGTGTGTTCGTTTTAAAGACTAAGTACAAATTGAGCCGACTTCAGGCTTTGGAAATACACCTTAAAATACATCTAAAGGAAAGGTCATATACAAGTCCAAGGATTGGGTTGATCTAGACCCACACTCATTTGTGCCTTTTAGGCAACATTCTTGTGTTTGTGTGCTTGCTTTGTTTTCTTGTCAAAGAAAAAATCATAAATTCAATTTCAATTGTTGGAGCCTCTTTTGCTATAAGTCCTTCTTCTCTCTTCTTCTCTAGTTCTGAGTTTTGTCTCTATTGTCGCAGCAAGAATTACTTTGTAACTCAAATACTTTTGAGTTTTATGCATTTTTATGCATTGTAATCATCCTTTTCTTGAAAATTAATAAAGATCGGTTGTTCCTACATATGTTTCTTGTTCTTCCATTATGTTTGTATGAATTTCAGAGAATACATTATGATTTTTTGAAAATCCTTTGTTTCCTTCTTCACTTTCATGATGTTTGGGAAAGCATTATAATGATTTGATCAGGTTATGTGTTGTGTTTACTTTCATTTTCAAATATTTGTAGTTGTGTGATTCTATTCACCTTCAAACAAAACTAAAAGGAAAATAAAACCTCTACATGAAACATTGATGATTAGCATTATATTAACAAAGGTGTGAACATAGAAAGATCTAGGTTTAATCAAGTTATAGGTGAAGTAGTATCAATTTTAGAATCAAATCATTGGTGCATCACCCACTAGTTAAGCAAAAGTTTTATTTCTAGAACATCCTTCTATCCCTTTTCTCAAGAGAATCAGTAGTATTTTAGGATATCAAAAGGGGACCCAACCCATAATCTGGAGGTTCATCCTCACAATGAGCAACCCACAGGCTCAATGATGTTCCCATGTTTCACAAGATTTTTTGAGCTTTTAGCTTAGCTCTCGGGTGCAAATCCATGTAACAACACTTCTACGAACAAAAGACAACAACAAAACATGATTTTTCCATATGTGAGTAGTTGAGCTCATATCCCACCAAGGTTCAGTTGATATAATAAATGACATGTTCTTTTCCCTTATCATGTTGGGCAAGGAGTGCCCTCACTGCAATTGGAGTAACTAAGATATATTAAAGGAATGGTCACCCTAGAATTGGTGACATCAACATTGGGGAATGAGCCAGATATTATTTTATCTTATCAAACACTTGTTGGCATTGAGCATCCCACTTAAACTCTATACCTTTTTTGAGAAGATGTGTAAATGGCTAGCATTTAATGGCAAGTTGAGCGATAAAGTGCTTGATAGATTGTAACTTTCCTTGGAGGTTGTGCAAATTCTTCAATATTTTAGGAAGAGGCATTGCTAAGATCTCTTTGACCTTCTTAGGATCAACCTCTATACCATGCCTAGAAACAATGAAGCTTAGGAGCTTACTTAATGTAACTCCAAACACACACTATTTAGGACTAAGGCGTAACTTATACTTGGCTAAATGTTTAAAGATATGTTTGTGAATAGCTGAATGTTCTAATCTGGTTTTTTATTTCCCTAATATATCATCCACATATTCCTCCAATATTTTATGCATAACATCATGAAAAATTATTGTCATGGTGTGTTGATATGTAGCTCCTGCATTCTTAAGACCAAAGGGCATGACTTAATAACAAAATGTGCCCCATGGAGTGGTGAATGTTGTTTTGTGTTGATCACCCTTTGCAATTTTTATTTTATTGTACCTTGAAAAACCATCCATGAGAGAAACCATTTCATGTCCCATTTTCAAGTGGACAAGAATATCAATGTTCGAAAGTGGAAAGTCGTCTTTAAGACATGCTTTATTGATATCTCTGAAAATTGTATATATTTGGAGCCCCATTGAGTTTGGAATAGGTAACATGTTGGAGATCCATTCCGAGTAATTAATTGGTCAAATAAACTTGACTTCTAACAATTTTTCCAAGTCTGATTTGACCAACAATACAATTCGAGGATGCATATTTCAGAGTTTTTTCTTTGATAGGTTTAACATTCGGATCAACAGCCAAGTGATGTACTACAAGTTCAGGATTGAGGCCAAGTCTGTTTGCATAAGCCAATGCGAAGTTGATAAATAGATAAGCAAACCTTACGCTGGAAAAAATGGGCGGAGTAATAGGACAAATGACAATCCCACCACTTTAAGGTGCAAACTTGTTGTTTCTATAGGCAATCTCATGATTCTGATAAGAAAATCCGCAGTTTGTAATAAGACTAGCAATATTTAGGATAGAAAATAGTGTCCCCACAGTCTATAATAAGATTGGCAATATTCAGGATAAAAAACAATGTTCTCATAGTTTTCTAGTGCAATCTCGTGATTTCAATACTAGACAATAGACTATGATAAAACAAAAGCGTTCCCATGGTTTTCACGGTTTCGTGAACTGGGTAGATAGACTTAAGAAAAATTAGCATTCTTGCCATTTCTAGGTGCAATCCCAAGGTTTCTAGAAGCAAACCTATGATTTATAATTGAGTAGGATGATGAGAATTATTTCAAACAACAAACGTGTTGTTTTTGGCTAACTTTGGACTTGATATTTGGCAAAAGATTTAAGTGGCATAAAAACACATTAAGCATAAACACAAAATGTCTGACTCAATTGAGATGATGATGGCCTAAATCATCCCAAATGTTTATAATTTTTGGTCAAAACATGAAGACAAATCAAACAAAACAACCTAAGGTTTGGAATACGAATACTACTTGTTGAGTCCCCACTTGGATTTCTCCATATACTAGAACAAGGCAGACATAAAGAGATTTTGGAGGCATTGGTTCCCGTGTACATGACACATACTTCTCGGGTGCACCGAAATCTCATACCTTTAAGATTAAAAGATCTTGTGAACCAAGGGACATCTATCTCAACAATGAACAATATGAATTGGGGTGAATTCGGAGGTCCGACCTCCTGCATCAACAAGTATCAAACATTTTGGGCTACTAAAATATTGATTTATAGTGGGGGAACTTTCGGGGTAAATTTGGTGGCTATACATGCAATGGCTAGCTCATTTAAGAGATATCCTAGCATATAGAACACAAGTTTTTACACATCTGCCACACAAGCACCAGGGGATTTTGACTTTTGTCTATACCATGAGGGTATTTGCATGTAGATATTGAGGAAAACCATCAGTATAACAGAACTGCACTAGATGATTATGGCTTTCACCAAAACCATGATTATTTATATAGTGAACCGAAATAAAGTACCACTTGGGTCTTTCCCTCTCACTGGCATATAGCACTGAGAAGTAGGCCCTTTTCTAGAAATAAAAAATAGGTACTGTTAATCACCTTTCTCTTACACCAAGGATCCTGAAGGCAAGGGGAGAGGATAATTGGTGTAACAATGGGTCTGTTGGATATTGTTGGAGATTGTTGGACATTGTTGCTCCTAGGATATGTTGTCATTTATGTCAACATATTCCTGTGATTTGCTTTGGAGTTTGCAGATTGAGAAGATCTTATGATCCAGTTTGCAGTTTTGTTTTTGCTATACTGATGCTTTGCAGAGTTCAGTATATCCTCTAGTATATTCCAGTGTGATCAAATCTTGAGCTGAGTTTTTTGGGATATTGTTTGGGATGGTCTTGTGTATCTTCATTTTAGATGGTTCATGATTTGGTGCTCCGCAAGTTATCTTTCTTCGTGACAGTTGTTGTTGTTTGAGTGTTTCTGAGTTTCTGACGTTCACAGATGAAGATTTGATAAGTGGTGTTGGTGCAGTTGTTGTTGATGATTCTAACCTGCTTGTTGGTGTTTCCTAATTGCGTCCTATTTGTTTAAGTGATCTGCATTGATCGTTGTGCAATTTATTGGTGGTTTTCATGAACTGGTGATGATTTCTATGTTATGCGGTATTTCTGGTGGTGTAGCGTGTTGCAGTTGATCGTGGTGAGATTTCCGGTGGAGTTGAGCATTTGGGAATGTGAATTAGGTCCATGTTATGTTATGAAAATCATTACATTGGTCTGGTGGCTGATCTTTATATCGTGTGATGTAATTTTGTATTTGTGAGTTGAGGGTTTAGTCAACCTTGTTGTCAAGTTTGATGATTTGTATATATAGGTGATGTATTCATGTAATTGGTGTGTCGAGATTGTGTCTACATTATCAAAGAGTGGTGTATGTATGATGAAGTGATTCATCCTTCAGTGTTGTGATTAAGGATAGATTGGTGTTGCAGAGCAGACAATTGTGCTTAACCGAAACTATAATCAGGCATTTATAGATGTTATTCTTTCAATTCATTCCTTTCGGATTGTAGTCTGAATCTTGTTGTAAGTCAGTGAGACTTCCCTGAGGGTTGTAACCTTCTGAGTCATCGTATTTGAGCAATGAGCTCTAGGTAGTGTGCCTGAATGCATGTGCATTCCCCATTGTAATATTTTCGCATACTATTGCAGAGTGTCATCTTACTATGGGTAGGTTCCCACCATGGTTTTTTCGTTAACCGGGTTTTCCACATCAAAATCTTGGTGTTGTGTGTTGTGCTTTCAATTTTCTTATTTTGTTATTACTGCATTTTATCATATCTATATTTGTGATTAAGTTTGTTGATCCGGTGAAGACTGATTCACCCCCCCCCCCCCGCCCCGCCCCCCACCCCTCTCAGTCTTCCTTCATTGTTGTTGCCAACAGGGTCCACCCTACGATATGCAAATGCATTAAACATGAAAAATACTCATTCTTTCCTTTAGCAAATTGAAGTGTGCAACTAACTAAAAGAAGACGTGACGTGAATTTAAAACACAAAGATTGTTTCAAAAGTACCCCTCTTTGGGGTATTGCAACACACAAATTAGCATTCAATTCATGGGGTCTTCAACAAGTGATATAGCTGCACAAATGTTAGCAAAACCCAATCATATAGCACAAATTAGCAAATTAGCAATAAAATAAGAAAATTTAAATTCGAAAAAATGATAGATAATAAAAAACATAGAACATTCTCTTTGCTTCTCAGAGCAATCCCATTGCTTCTAATAACTAACCCGCGTTCCCACTACTTCATTGGTGAAATAAAATTGACCATAATCAAAAAAGCATAGCATATAGAAAACCTGCCATTCATCAGGCACTCCCACTATTTATAAGCGCAATCCCACTGTTTCACTAGTGAAATTAATTTTCTCGAAAACAAAAACCTGAAACATAAAACTTAAAAAATTATACCTGCTATAGGACTGTAGGAATGCGTGCTCGTCATTTTTGGAAATTGAAATTTAGCTAAAACAAACTTCCGCTACAATGGAAATCCATCTACATTCTCTCATTTTTGCTCGCAAGTGTCAAAAATCTACAATAAAACACACTAGAACAACAAAAAACGTGAGAATGGACCCGTGAAGTGGGTCCCATTAAGCATGCCAGAAATGTATGTAGAAAATTGTGAGTGCGAGATGAAGAAGATTAAAATGCTAAACTAAACATCCAAACAAGCACAAAAATTGACCACACTCATGATAAAGACACTAAAATGGAATTTCAAAAGCAAATGGTAAACAAAAGAAAACACAAACTCTCTCTCTAAACCCTTGATTTAATTGTCTTCTGATTTGATGTGTGCTTGATATGTTGCAGATGCTTGATTTTACTCCATGATGGTTGATGCAAGGTGAGGATTATGTTGAATGAGATGCAAAATGGATGCAAAGGATGAGTGAACAATTCAGCATTACGATGGTATGAAAATAAAAATGGATGGATTGTGAAAGAAAATGAGGGGATTAAATAGGCTAAACTAGGAGATGAGGAGTAATGAAAATGAGATACTTGTCCCTAAGAAGGGCATGTGTCATGGATGAAAATGACGTGTCCTTGAGAAGGACAAAAGTCATGAGGAGAGATGACACGTGTCCCTGAAGACACATGCCTATTTGGGAGAGACACCCAAATAGGAAGGTTATATTCCAAAATGAAGATATTCCCACATATTAGGAGATTTGAGATATTTTCCCAAATTTTGGGAAATTTCTCCAAATTCTTGGAAATTTAGAATATTTTGGGAAGCGCCCACATATGGTGAGGGAAGGAGGATAAGGTTGACTAAAACCTATGGTTAGCCAATGGATACGTTAATTTTAGAGGAAGGGTTAGTTGAAGGTTAGAGTTAGGAGACATGTGGGGAAATATAATTAATTAATTAATTCTATAAAGGAAATTAGGAGGAAAGGACAAAATGAATTAAATAGTCAAATTATGTATTTGATTTATTTAATAGAAGAAGGGGGTAAATTTAATTAATTAAATAATTTATGATTTTCAAATAATTAATTTTATGAGGACTATAGTGTAATTAACAAAATTAATTAGCTAGATGGAGGGAACACTAATTAATTAAATAATGAAATTATTTAATTAAAGACACTCGGGGAGCTAAATTCAAGTAATTGAATTAATCAAATTTAGGTGTCTACAAACTGTAATAAGTTTTGACATAAGGCAAATGAATGCAAAAGTAGGACGAATTGGAATGGATATGGAAATACCCATTATGGAAGAAATGCTCAATATTTCAATAGATATTGTTATTCTTGCAACATGTATGGGCATAAGGTTGTTGCGTGCAAGTCTAATTTTAGAAGGAATGGAAATATAAATGGAAATGGTTCATAGCAAGGTCTTATATGCTACAACTGTAATAAATTTGGACATATTGCCAAATTTTGCAAATGAATAAATGAGAAGAATGGTCTGAAAAAGAAGATTGATGTTCACATGGAAAAGGAGAAGATGCAAAATATGTGGGCAAATGAATTTTATGGAAATGTGGAAGAAAAATCTAAGGATGGGTTTGCACCTACTATTGGTGTCGATTCCTCTTCTACGAACTAAGCAGATATGCATAATTTGACGACGAGAACTGAATGTCTATTTTTGGTGACCTCCTAAGGTTAGGACACTAAGTTACTTTCAGAGGTTAGGAATGTATTTCTTGAGGATACAAGATGGTTTCACTAGTATATAATGTTGTTTGTAAATGGTTGCAAAATAGAGTACCAACATTTGTGTTGTAATGGTAAAGTGCATATAGGTAGTGCAACTCTAGTTTATGAAAATAATGGGTAAAATGGGATGTTGAGTTTATTTTGTTCACTTGCAAACTTGTTATATTGTGTGCTCTTGCTTGCAAAGAAGATTTCCTGTGCCATTAGTGTGATTGAAGTGTGTGTGTGCAAACCCTAGTTTTTGTGTAGTTTGAGAAGTAAAGTATGATGGCTACTCTAATCATTATTGACCCTAAGTTGAAGCCACGACTGATTTTCAATCCCCATCCGTATGTGGCAATGGTAATAAATAAGGAAGGTGCTTTCTCAAAGATGTCGATCTATTGTTTTTACATCGAACACATAAGGGCATACATTCATGTTGACATGGAAGAGGTGAGTCATTCTAAGTTATATGACAATTGGGACAAGATTATTGAGAGTGATTCAGTGAATTTCATAGATGAGTAGAAGAACATTCTGGCATTAGAGTTAAATATTTGGATAGAGTTCCATGATTTCACCTATGAGAAAATGTGGGTAAGAATCATTTTGAACCAAATTCATGGAGATGTTATGTATCTAGATAAACCCCACAAGATTACAAGAGAAGCTATTAGGGTATTAACCAATTTGTGCATGAATGAGACAATTCTAGAGAAGAAGTTGGTAAAGACCAACACTATTGTTGTCGTAACTGGGTCAAGGTCAGATGGAAGAGTGATGACTGTTGAAGATATAAAGGATTTGAGAGTCAACTATGTGACTAAGTGTTTAACCTACAAAATATATTTTTAGAATTGAGAGGGTTCAACCACTATTACAACAATTTTTATAGCATGTCAGATGGTGGATTCCAGTGAAAGATTTGACATCTGATAACTTCTAAGACAAGAACTAATAGAGAACTTGGGCAAAATAAAGAAAAGTAAGTATGCATTCAAATTTGGGTTCCTGATCATTTGTCTAGCGTTTATGTTTTTTAATGAACTTCTGGGAAGGGATAATCATACTTGGGATGAGTCTTCCCTTATTGTAAAATAAATCAAACAACACATTAGAAGTTTTGGAATGGATAATAGAGCATACAATACTACATTTTTTGGATGGTTCAAGAACTTTCAAGACACAATGCAAGAGAGAGAGGATTTTCCTTTGGATGTGGTCTAGAAGTACAAAGACACTTTTTCTTTCTTGGTTAGCAGAGATAATTTCTATATTGAAATAGTTGAACCTAGAACGACATGGATTCTAGAGTTTCCATATGAAGTATCAACAAAAGAAATGGAAGCAAAAAATATCTACTATTATTCAATTGGAGAAGGATCCTAATGAGCCCTAGATTGGTATAATGGAGGAGATTGAAGAATAGACGAGAAAAGAAAAGGTTGATAAGGGACATGAAAAGAGGATGGAAAGGCTATACAAGGATATTGGTATGAGGTCAATATCAGAGACTTTTGGTGTGGCTCCTCTTGAGGGGTCATCAAGATAGGAATAGAGGAGGACAAGGTTTGTATCCACCTTGTCTCAAGTGAAGTTGGGTTCCTCTGAAACCCCTGCTCAATCTGAGACAAGTGTATTGAAGGCACCAAGGAATAAACAAAAGGCTACAAGAAAACTAGACGATCCAGAGCCGAAAGTAGAAGAAGTTGAGAGAAGAAGTTTTAATGAAGAGGTCTAGAAAGAATAATTATTTATCCGAACTGGGCCTAAAAAGAGTAAAGTGAAGGAAGGAGAAGAAGAGGAAGAGGACACCATACCTATTGCAAATAAGAAGAATAATTTGGTCTTTTTGGTAGAGACCCCTACAGTGAAGAAGAAGAAAACAAAGCCTAATAAATGAAAGAAGAAGAAAATTGAATATGATCCAAATTATAAGCATTTGAGCTGACCTGTTTAGTCAATGCTATTTGTGAACATGGTTCTTTAGAGTATACAACAAGTTTGTAGAATGGTGCCCCTTTGATGGATATAGAGACAATAGAGAAATGAGTCATCAGGTGCTTAATCACTTTTGATAAACTCTTTGTGATATAAAAAATAAATTATCTAAGGAGGTTTTAAAAGGTTCTGACTCTAAAAAGGAAGGATGAAGTAGCAAAAGAGAATAAAATGAGATTAGGTGCTCTAGATAAAGTATGTAGTCCATTATCTAAGGAGGCTAGAGCTATGATTGTGGAGACAATTAATATAAGATTTAGAACTAAGAAAAGAGTAAATATGATCATGGGTAATGATCCAGAAGACTACAAGAGATTGCTCAATTAGATAGATGAGATAGCTACCAAGATTGCAAAAGGGGTAGTGAAGACTTTGTCTTCTCCTCTGGAGAAGACAAACACATGAACTAGTAAAGGAGAAATAAGTAGCGATATGACTATCCCAAAGGAGTCTGAGCAGCGGGTGAGTAAAGGTGTTGGTCTAGAAACCAATTTGGATAAGAAGAATGAAGTTTAGAAAATCGAGAATATGTTGGAAGACAAGATGGAAGAATAGAGTACTGGTCCAAAGACTATTTTAGGTGGGCAGGTTGATGATGCATAGAATGTGGATATTACGAAAATGAAGATTCCAAATGACAAGGAGAAGGAGATGACAAATGAAAAGAAGGATGAAGAGAAGATAGAGGAAAGAGTAGAAGAAAAGGAAAAGAAAAAATAGGAGGAAGCAAGACCGAAGAAGAAGAAGGAGACAAAAAAGGAAAATATTATTAGAAGGATATCAGTGGGTGAATCTTTCGGTATATCCAAAGATTTTGGAACAAAACTTTTACAACTTCAAATGAAGCTTAAACCTATGGTAACATCAGAGATATTAGAAGTATTGGTGACTCAAGGAAGATTTGATGTGGACAAACTATCACTCCTTCACATGCTACACTTGCGTAATGTCCTCCATCATAGAGCCAGGAAGAAGTACATTATATGAAAAGTTGAGTGTACAAATTTTTATTGAGGATACAATTAAGTTTCTCTAAGAGAAACTTCTAGATGTAAAGTTGGATGAATCTTTGAGTGATGAGGAGCAATTGTGGGTGTTATTAGGAGACCTAAAGGGCTATGCTTCTAACCTAGAAGTAACAATTTTGGCAAATAAGGAAAAGAGATTGAGGGATTTAGTGAATAAGTGTGCAACCTTCATTCCTAGTTGCGAGATGGTATGTCAAATTTTGAGCAAAGTGTAGGTAAATAATTAGTATCAATAAGTTTTGTCACTAGTGGCCTGAGTCTACAAATGGGATACAAAGACAAATATGAATATTTGAAGCAAAGATTTTATAGATGACTAAGAATGTGGATCTAAAATAAGATGAAGATGAAAAAGGGAGAATGGAAATAGAAGAGTACACAGAGTTAAATTGGCTAGTAAACCAGAAGAAAAAAATCAAAAAAGATTTTTGTAGGCTGAGAGATATTGTAGACATGCACCTCACTAATATGGTGAAAATATTGAAAGATTCTCAAACATAATGCAAGTCAATAATAGTTCCGATCCTGTGAAGAGGTAAAAGATCTCATTTTGCAGATGAAAAGTCAACTAAACATTTTTATCTCTATAGGATTGGATTGGTACAATGATTGGGCTGTGTTAAAAGAAACTCATAAGGAAGTCATTTTACCTGCCTAACAATGTACTTAGGAAGATTTTGGTAGGGAAATTTTGACTATGTATATATATGGTTGAGCTAGTTTTGTTTTTAGTTTTGAGGAGATGATCTACATAGGGGGAGCTATGTAGAAATATCTAGTTTTGTATAGGCACCCTTTGTTCTAGATGTCAAAGGGGGAGAAGTTTTGGAGAGATAAGTGAAGTTTTGAGAAATAAGTGTTTGAACTGGCACAAGTGTTGCCATCAATGACAAAGGGGAAGATTGTTGTAAGTATGATTTTTGGTTGTCATTGATGTCAAACTTGTTGGTTTGAAAGATATACTTAACCATTCTTTGGGTTCGGAGATGGTTCTGAAATAAGCAATTAATGTATGTTGGTGCAGAAGTCATGCAATTGTATGGAGTATGTGTATGGATGTTTGTTATATGGTGTGTTACAATATTCCTAGAGCTCTGTCGGTATTCTTTGTATACTAGTATGATGTTTTAGCCATGTTTGACTATTCCAGTGAATAGTCTATCATGCGTTTTGATCTGATATGTGGTGGATATGCATCAGATAGTTATGCGATTTCAAAGTAGTGTTTGTGGATGTACATTCTCATCATATCTCAGTTTTCAAAAGGATAGGTGACATACAATTGAAGGTAATTAAGTTAGTTGATATAGTTTTGTTGGTTAACAGATTTGTCTTCTTGAAAAAAATAATAAATTGACTCCCTCTACCTAGATGTGAAGACAAACTGCTAACAAATAGTTGGGGAAATTGCTTATTGAAATAACATTTTTTCTCTAAGTTTTAGAGGTACAACTCCCTCTTATGATGTAATTTAGTTTTCAAGGGCACACTTTTAAGCAAAAAGTAGAAAAGGTAAACTAACATCTACGCATAGCCATGACAAAGATGTGATTATGGATTTGGAAATAAAGAGAAATGAGACAAATAGCACAAAGACTATTCACTTAGTCCCTCACTACAGAAAAATGAGAGGAAGATTTATTATTTTCCCTCCTAGATATATGAATGACTAAAACTCAAAGATTCTATGACAAACATATGCATAATCAAATTAGACAAGAAAGGCATCAAAGAACAACTGTGAAAACTCAAGGGCAAATTTGCAATCGAAAGAAATACACATAAACACAAAGATTTAACATATATCTCTTCCTTTATTTTGATGCAAAACAAATGGCTCAAAGACCATTTTAACCCTGTACAATAATCATGTCTGAAATAGAAAGCACCATCTCTTTCCCCTTTACAAAGCTAAACTAAAATTCCTTTTTTCTGATCAATTCTCGCTCATATATAAAAGCATAATGGGATACATAATTAGGACCCCTGTATTCTCTTTGGATTACATATTTAAAGAATTTCCCTACAAAGTCCTTTTAGTTTTTGTAACTGATTCTTGAAAGGATTACAAAGGTCTAATATAAGATCTTTATCTTCCCATAAACAATAATGTTTAATTCTCCAATGAATTAAACATTATCAATGTAAACTTAATAATGAAAATAAAATATATCACAATAAATTCCATCAATAAGTTCATTCCCATAGAAGTGGTGAGAGTCTTGATAAATTGTTGTCATTGCTGCCCTTAGATGTATGCTACCATCAAATGTAACTAGAGCACATGTACTTAAATTTTTGGATCAGATTTAAATACAAGCACCTGACACTTATCTTCGAGGCACAAACTTAGTGAGTCCTTATAATTGCTTAACGATCTAAGATTACATTTATAAAAGATATAATGTTTAATGATTTATTAATTCTTGAACCACCTTGTTGAGCTTAATCAATTTCTCCTTTCATTCTTTCCCTTTTATCCAAATGTACATTCCTTTAATACCGGTCATTGCTCTTGAAAGAGAGATCACAAGTTCAAATTCCAGATGAAAGGGATGTATGTGAATTTGTAAGAATCAACCTTATAAGCCTATCAACTGCATTTGTTGTGAAAGTTTTTGAAGCTTTTGAACGGGTCTATGTTTTGCAATTCTTGCAATCATTCCATATTATTCCTCAAATGACACCTTTTTTGCGGCATTCTGTCAAGCAATTCACGTGTTTTGTTTATGATTCCACAATTTGCATGCAGTTTTGAGAAAGCATTTCCAACTATGATACCTGACAAAAAGTTTTTATTGATATGATTTGATGTATATCCATACCCTATTGCAATGCTCCCACTTTGGCGTAGCAGGGAGAATGTTTGCAGAGGTTGTTGAACCGGTTCCATACCTACTGCTCGTATATTCTTGAAAGTTTCCAAAAATTATTTAAAGCGTTTCATGCAGTCATCATATTCCATGAGATGACAATCTCTTTGTGAGGCATTCTGTAGAAAAATTCATGTGCTTTGTTTGTCATTCCAAGCACAACCCATAACCAACTTGAATATCTAATAAAAACCTCTCTAATAAATGTGGTTCAATGGATGTTTATAACTTGCTCCAGAGCTTTCATTTGCGTGGTAGAGAGGATGGATGGCAGTAAAGTTTGTAGATTTCGGCTTTATAGATGTCGATTGCATTTGCTCAAAATTCTCTAAAGCCTTTTCAACAAGTGTGTTATGATATGCCTGTAGGGAAAAGAAAGAGTCTAGAAAACCCCTATCGGGCTCCAATACCTTTTTAAGAACTAGTAAAGAAAGCCAACAACATTTAAAGATCTCCACTTTGCTCCTTTAGATTTTTGAGTTTAAGATAAAGCGTCAGGTTGCGATGAAGATTTCAGGACTGTTAAAATGTCACCAATCGTATTTGTTGTCGGAGGAAAGATAAGATTCAAGAACCGCTTTTGAATTCCCATCATGGTTTCAGAACCAAACATAGATGTCGATAACTTTAGCTTATTTAACTTTCCAAAGGAAACCGGTAGGACCAATATATATATTAATTCTTGAACCATCTTGTTGAGCTTAATCAATTTTTCCTTTCGTTCTTTCCCTTTTATTCAATTGTAAATTTTTTTAATATCGGTCATTGTTCTTGAAAGAGAGGTCACAAGTTCAAGTCTCACAAGGGGGTAAGGTATGTACGCCTTGTTTGTAGTGCAGTTAGGTACCTCCCGCAAGGAGTATGAGTAGTCCCATAGGGCTCTAACCCATATGTAGACCCATACATAGATGATTGGCATTGTGGACTATAAAAGACCCTTTCCTTTCCTTTTTGCAAAAAGAAATCACCAATCATCAAGAGCTTCTAAATTGATGGGGCAAAATTTCCAATCGGTCTATTAGGGTGGGGTCTGATGGAGGGGGGCTTCCTAAAAATTGAGCTTCAATTGCTGATATTTTTTAGGAATATTTTAAAGCTACATGTCCCATGAATTATGTAGTGTTATTCCATTTAAAAATTTAAGTTCCTAAATTTAAGGAAGCTTGTGGTCTCATGAATACATAGCTTTGTCTTCTATTCTTTCTGCAATGATAAAAAAAGAAGTTAAAAAACATATTTTTCCCTCTAAAATTATTTTTTAACAACATTCTAAACTTAGATAGGTGACAAGTGGATTATCCCTAAGTTGGTGGAGCAATTTCCAACCCCACCCCAATTTCACCCGCTAAAATATGCAATCCTAAAGTATGGACTACTATTTTTTAGGAAAAGATTCTAAATAAACCTGTAGCATAATTTTTTTTGTTTCATGGGACCTCCTGCTCCATGAAAATAGAAGCTTAATCCCCCTCATGGGACATCCTCATATTTAATGTAGATAATCTCTTTCTGATTTTTTTTTTTAAGTTTTAGGTGATATGAGGATTTGAAGTGATGAATAGTGGGACATGGAAAAATTTTAATTGGGCTAGTTTAAAAGATGGGCCAACAAGTTGCAATGTAGTGATGCAGAGGAATGCACTGCATTCCTTGGCTTGTAATTGGTGAAATGTTGTGGATGGTTGATTAAGTTTCTTGATGTTTTATGTTTGTTCTTTGGTCTTTTGCAACTTTTGTTGGTGGTCTGTATTGAAGTTTGGGTTTGTTGTATTGGCATGAGTTAATTGTTCTATCTTTTGAGGCCGACTTATGTGTTTTTTATCCATGGAGTAGCATATGGGTACATAAGAGTTATATTGGGTATATCTGGAAGGTGTGCCAACATGGTGTGACCCTTCACACATTTCATTTACCTTCCACATTTGTCTTGGAGGCTGTTTTGGGGTGATGGTTATGTATGAACACGTTACATCTTATTAAGTTGACCTAATGGATGTTATTGAGGTTGCAGTTGATATATAAAGAATAAAATTATTATATTGAGAAAATATGAGGTGTGTATGGTGTGTGAACTCATTGTGATAAACTTCAAAGTTTTGGATGTGTAGCAGAGAAAATATGAAGACTATTTCATATGTGGACTAAATTGTACATGTTGTTCTGGTAGATTCTTTTTCTATAGTTCAATCTTGTTGATATCATTGTATTAGAAAAATTGTATCTTACCCTAAAGAAGTGATCTTTAGTGTGTGCAAGTATACTATATCTTTCCCTAAGGTTGTGTGACTTAGCTTGCAAGTTATCTATTAGAGTAGCGAGCTCCCTAACTTTTTGGCCTAAACTCTATAATATATATATAGTGAGATTTATTCTCACCATAGTTTTTCCCAGTTTGGGTTTTCCAGGTAAAAAACTTGATGTTCATGAGTGTTTGGTTTAGTGGTTTTAATTATTTACCTTCATGCATATAGTTGACGAAATGAATGATAAAGTAATAAGTTAAATCCAATCAAGTTTTTTATATATGTTGATTCACCCCCCTCTCACCATCCCGTAGTATTCAACATGACTATCTAACATCTCAAGAAACAATTGGCTAAGTATCATTTCCATTGCTTTATCTTGAAAATCTTGCATCAAACGAAGTAGCAATGTCCAATGATACCAAGGATATCTTTTGAGGTAAATTGTGAAATGATTTAGTATAGGTCTCTAACTCAATGATATAAGACATATCAACTTGTAAACCCAGACTTGTATCAATGCACAAAATAACGCCTTTAAGAGAGTAATTAATGGGCCTGATAATCGATCTCAATGATTGGAGTTCACCAATCAATAATCCAAATGAAACAATTGTTTTGATGTCAATCAGTGCCTTTTGCATAGACATTGTAACGAATAATAAAAGAATCTTCCTTGGATCAATTAATGCAGCATGTCTATGTCATCTTTTCTTGGTGATTGAAGTGTTTCCTCCTCTCTAATATATTTTTATCTTTAGGAATATGGTTTTTCTATGCCTTGTTATTTCTTTCTCAACTTTCTAAGGCAGTGAGGCCATAATCTTCTATTGCTCTCTCACTATAGGGTGAAACCACATAAATGGTTCCCACTTTTACCCACGAAGGAAATTCGCAGGGGTGGGGAAAAAAAATTGCATGGTTCATACGAATGCATAATGTTCGTTCGAACTATCCCTCAAGGTTTGAGCGAACCAGCTTATGTAGGGGTAGTTCGAGAGAACCCCATTCTGGAATGGGATTCACTCAAACCCCCAAAAAATAATTTTTTAATGGGTTCGCTCGAACCCCCCCCCCCCTTCGATTTAACCCGTATATGCCAATTTTTTTTAATTGTCTGTTTGAACCGAAAGTGATAATTCAACTTCTCATCTGGGCTCCATTGAGGCAGTTAAAGAGAACCCTACATGGAGATTTCGTCAGCACCAGTCATTCGACCTACGTTGTTCCAGGTGCACAAAATTACCCTTTTTCTTGTTTAATAATGTTTATTTTTGTATTTTTTTATTTTTTATTTTTTTGTTAAATTTATTTTTAAAATAGTAAATAAAATAGTTTCCGTTTCTTAATTTGTTTTTTAATTAAATAATTGTACATTTATTATTTTTCTTAGCATTTTAGAAAAATGTTAGGAAAAACTTAAAAAACTTAGATACTAAATTAAAACTTAGAAAAATGTTAAATAACTTACATAATAAATTAAAACGTTAGAAAAATTAAATAATAAATTAAAACTTAGAAAAACATTAGAAAACTTAGATAATAAATTAAAACATTAGAAAAATTAGAACCTCTATGACCCCTTTTAACATCCCAATACACAACATGACCCCTTAGGACACCATATGAACCCTTAGGACAATATGATGTTGTCGTGCTCTGTGAAGTGTACCTGTACCTGCAACCACAATGCACTCAATCAATCATTACAAGCAATGGTTAGAAGATATAATCAATGAAACACAAAACCATAGCTAATTGACTTATTGCCTCCTAGTAAATGCGAGTATGAATTTTGCTCTCAGATCTTAGTATGCAAATTACAGTGACTTGACTACACTTAGATGGAGGATTTGAATGCTGAAAATGCATGATCTAGCAAGAATAGCATGATTAAGCTATATGAATGATTGATTATCCTAGCATGATTAAGCTAAGATTTAAGCTAAATTGAGCATGATAACATTGCTAAGAATGATAAACTATAAGCTAGATGCCTATAATAACAATGCAAATGATGAAATCAAATTGGGACCCTTATTGCTCCAAAATGAGGTCTATTTATAGGATTTCCCAAGGCTAGGGGTGAGTTGGCATGAATCAACGGTTGAGGTTGATCTGAAGATATCAATGGTTAAATTGGAGGAAGTTGGCAAAGGGAGTTGGATTAAATGGAACACTTAGTGACAAGTGTCACAAAGGTTCTAGAAGATGTTGGATGAAAGGGGACAAGGTGGTAGGTAGAATGGGTTAGGTTTAGGAATGGTTAGGTTTAGGAGTGGTAGAAGTTAGGAGAATTTGAATTTAGAAATTCAAATATTAGGAAAATGACTAATTAATCTCAACAACTCATAAATGATTTGTTTTAATTAATTAGGGAATTTAGAAGAAATGATTTTGCATGGAGGGAATTAATTAATTAAAGGGGTGAAATGAAATGAACCTATTTAATAAATCCTTAGATTTATTAATAAGTAGATGAAAAGGGAAATTTGATCAAATTGCTTAGTGAATTCAATTAAATTGGGGAGGGAAATTAATTAAATAATTGCTTATTTAATTAATTATCTTCAGACCATTTTTAGGTGTATACAGATGTCATAAGGGGTTCTAACACCATTTGTGGCCACTAACGACACCATATGACCCTTTAGGACTCTATGAACCATTAGGACCATATGATGTCTTAATGGTTCATATGGTGTTCTAAAGGGTCATACGATGTTTTAACACCATGTGTGACCCCTTACGACCCCATATGACCCCTAACGACACCATATGACTTCTTAGGACATTATATGAACCATTAGGACCATATAATGTCCCAATGGTTCATATGGTGTCCTAAGGGGTCATACGGTGTTCTGACACTATGTGTGACCCCTTATGACCCCATATGACCCCTTAGGACACCACATGAACCATTAGAACCATATGATGCCCTAATGGTTCATGTAGTGTCCTAAGGGGTCATACGGTGTCCTAACACCTTGTGTGACCCCTTATGACCCCATATAACCCCTAATGACCCCATATGACCCCTTAGGACACTATATGAACCATTAGGACCATAAGATGTCCTAATGGTTCATATGGTGTCTTAAAGAGTCATACGATATTCTAACACCATATTGTGTGACCCCATATGACCCCTTAAGACACTATATGAACCATTATTACTATATGATATCCTAATGGTTCATTCATATGGTCTCTGAAGTGGTCATACAGTGTTCTAACACCATGTGCAACCCCTAACGACCCCATATGACCCCTTAGGATACTATATGAACTATTGGGACTATATGATTTCCTAGTGGTTCATATGGTGTCCTAAAGGGTTGTACGGTGTTCTAACGCCATGTGTGACCCCTTATGATCCCATTTGACCCCTAACGACCCCATATGACCCCTTAGGACACTATATGAACTAGTAGGACCGTATGATGTCATAATGGTTCATATGGTGTCCTAAGGGGTCATTAAGATCCTAATAGTTCATATAGTGTCCTAAGGGGTCATACATTTTTCTAACACTATGTGTGACCCCTTATGACTCCATATGAGCCCTTACGACACCATATGAACCATTAGGACAATATGATGTCTTAATGGTTCATATGGTGTCCTAAGGGGTCATACGGTGTTCTAACATCATGTGTGACCCCTTACGACCCCATATGACCCCTTAGGACACTATATGAACCATTAAGACCATATGATGTCCTAATGGTTCATATGGTGTCATAAGGGGTCATACAGTGTTAGATAACACCACATTGTGTGACCCCTAACAACCTGATATGACCTCTCAGGACCCTATATGAACTATTAGGACTATATGATGTCCTAGTGGTTCATATGGTGTCCTAAGGAGTCATACGGTGTTCTAACTCCATGTGTGACTCCTTGTGACCCTATAGGACACCATATGAACCATTAGGACCATATGATGTCCTAATGGTTCATATGGTGTCCTAAGGGGTCATACGGTGTTCTAACACCATGTGTGGCCCCTAACGACCCCATATGATCCCTTAGGACACTATATGAACCATTAGGACCATATGATGTCCTAATCGTTTATATGGTTTCGTAAGGGGTCATATCATGTTCTAACACCATATGTGACCCCTTATGACCCCATATTACCCCTAACAACATCATATGACCCCTTAATACATGTTTGTACTATAAATATATTGTTTGAATTAGTATATGATCTAGTCTTTCTCTCTATTCGCTTAATTTGAATGCTCAAGTCATGTGTTTTAATTTAAAATGTTTTAATTTAGTATCATCTTTAATGATCTAAAATGCTCTTCATGTGTCTTAATTTAATTTTTTTTTAATTTAGAATCATATTTAAAATGTTTTAATTTAGTATCATCTTTAATGTTTTAATTTAGTATCATCTTTAATTAAGAAACAATAAAAATTTAATAATTTTAATTTAATGTTTTAATTTGAATGCTCTTCATGTGTGTGCGCTCATGTACACTTACGTAAATTCTTAACGTTATGGTCCACCTAGATAGATGGAGGATCAGGCTCCTCATGCATATCCTGCACAACAGGAACATGTGCCAGATATGGCTACCATATTTCGTCACAATGACCACGAGATGCAAAAATTGAGACCTATATTAGATGATCCACAGACTGATGGCGTGTACAAGCGTACATGCCAATCCATTTACAATAGTTTGCAGAGATTTAGGGATAGTCTAGTGAGCCACACATCATTTTCTCCACAAGTTATTGATTCCATTTTTAGATAGTTGAGGGCTGAGGTGAGGGGTAGACATACCTTGGAGGACATGCAGAAGGCAATCCCCAAGGAAATCATTAATGAATGATGTTTTTCATAGTATCAGGAGAAGAGTAAGGTGAGAACATACTAGGTGACACGATGCATTGATCCACTAGTGGTGGCGCAGATATACCCGCGTTTCTTAGCTGCTTACGGTCGTTATCCTAATAATGACCAGATACCATTACACTTTGCTCAGCAAGTGTACGTTGAGGTTCACTTGGGTATTGTTGACAAGTGTTTTGACATACTCACCAACAGTCGGGTAGTTTATGTGAACACTCACCACCTCTCCTAAAAAGTATCAAGTTTTGGGAAACGAAGTACTCCAAGGTCTCTATAGTCGGGTCTCGATGATGATGGGCAACTCAATGGTTGATGTGATTGTACCTACCAAGGGGCCTGCTGGTTGAAATAATTTCTAATTACCTTTTTTTTTTTTGTATTTTCTGATTTGAATTCTCTCAAAAATAAACAGCAAAAGATAGATCAGGGGAACAAGGAAATAACAATGAAATCAACACAATAACAACTGAATGATCCACATGGTTAGAATTTCATAATCTAGTATTATCAATATCACTAAACCAACATTCAAATGATGAACTCCAAAAAATATATAAAGTCAGACAACCTCACATACCAACAGAAATTAATATCATCAAACCAATAATCACCCTATTAATTTAATCCTCATGTACCATTTACATGCGCAATATGATTTAAAAAATAATCAAGTATCCAAAAGAACTAGTTGTTGATCCAAATAATAGAAGTTACCAGATAATGAAGAACATGACCATATATAACACACAAGTAGATCAGGCAATCCACAAGTTGCTTTTTGTATTAAACTTCAAAGAGTATCACAAAATTTTCTACACTCATTAAAATCTCCATCAAAATCTCTAAAAGAATCTCTAAAATGGACCTCAAATCATCAATTTGCAGACCCTTACAATGAATCAAAATCTCTAATTTATAGAGAAACTTATCCTACTTTCTAGGAAATAAACCTATCTAAATTAAGCACTAAAAAAACAAGGAATTGCAATTGACATGCAAGTCTCTTCCTTGAACTCTAGTTAACTACTACGAAACTATGACTGGGTGAGCATTACGAAAATGGTGTTGCATGAGCCAACACTTTGTAATCATGCAAAACTTGCTCAATAATCAAGGTACATGCTAGAGCAACAGTTGAAGTGCCAGTGCTAGTGTCATGCAAAATTCTTCAAAAATACCATGCTATCATTAGCAACTGTATGTTCATCTTCTACTTCTTTTTATAGTTATTGTAGTTGCTAATGAAGCATGCAACTACCTCAGCAGGAGTATCAACAACATGTTTGATTATGAAGTTGAACTTCTTCAAAATCTCCTCTGCATTCTTACTTATATTCTCTAATTTCTGTATTATCTTTGAATTCTGCTGACACTGAGTTATCAAGTATGTATATCTATCCATTAACTCAACATTAAACTTAGCAGAAGCTGTAAAATAGCATGCCGCATGTGCGTCCCACTGACGGAGTACATTGTCCTCCTCCAAATGTCCAGCACCGAGAATAACAAGCTCAAAAATGCCTAACAACTTCTCTACAAACTTTTCATGTTTCTTTATCGACACAAGGAGAGGATGATGGGAATCTGTTATGTCCTTTCCATTCTGTTGCAACATCTCAATCTTCAATTCTAAAATATATATATATATATATATAAGACTACAAATTTTCAATACTATCTCCTCCCAAGAGATATTCCTCCATTATGATTTATTCCCCAAGATTCAAAATCTCACATTGCTTAGCAAATATGTTGAGCTTTTGCTCCCACTGTTGAGAACTTGAAGCCAAAGCTCCTCCTATATGTGTGGCTTTCCTATATACCTCCATAGTATTCTGCAAAAAAAATCTAATTTTAGAAGCATTATTATGTGCTCATGTTTTTGCAGTTGCAGCCACCTTTCTCACTTCAATGAGTGTCTTCACATCAGCTTCTAGAAGCGACGAAGTTGAAGGTAAACTGTCATCTACACACACGTCCAGTGGCTTACCCATTTCTACCAGTAACTGCTTGTATTCTAATTTTGCCTTAACCTCTGAGTGAGAAATGTGTTATTTCTCCATTCTACTCCTTACAACACTGGTAGCAAGTTCTAAAGTATCCAACTCTTTCCACTTGGTCTGTTTGCCCAATTTTACTTGTGAAACTTGGTATTTCGGGGAGCTCTGAGCTTCAACTTGTACATGAGCTGCAATATCAGCAATCACCTCACCAGAACCGGTTCTAGACAAATTATGTATGGTCTTCAACTTCTTTGTTTTCCTTGGTTCTTCAGTGATTGCTTGTTGCAAGGTGACTTTTGGCAAAACTACGTTCTTCTTCTTCTCAAAAGTGAATCTCAACCACTGTGGCGTGTCTCCATCCTTATCACCTTCATGTGGTATGATCTCCGCAGTCACCTTACGTACCTTTTGTAACTGCTCTTCTCCTTCATCTTTCTCTTCCTCTTCTTGCTCAAGAATCTGAATATCTTGGGTTGAAGTACCCAGTTGAACTTGGCTGGTTTGGAGAGAAATATTAATATTCAACTGTTGTTCTTTGTGTAATTCTCCTAACCTATCACTTACTTCTTCTTCAAACTCTTTATCAACTTTATGTGTTTCTTTGAATTCTCCTTCAGTTGCTATTTCTTTTAACAAATTTCCCCGGTCCTCTGGAAATAGAACCAATCTTTCATCATGCTCATCCTCAGGCTCATCTTGTTCTCTCTCTTCTTCAGTCGGCCGCTTCTTTGGTAGATTCTTCTCATCTACGTCCATAGGATCCACTAGTGAGTGTTTCTCAAGTTGAACCGATTTTCTTCTTCTTTTTCTCAAATTTCTTGCATGCCAATTGTATAATTGGTTGCTTATCTTCCTGATCACAATCAAATTCAATATTATGAATAGTCACCTTTTCAGTGGTAGGAGTTATTAATTGTATTACTCGAGGTGATATTACTAATGTTGTATCAAAAATATCCGTTGGTGCAGACACCGACGTTGTTACAGGGATTGTAGTAGTTGACAATATGGAAATAGGAGCTTGTGTTGTTGCAGTAGGTGTGGGTTGAGTTGACGTTGATATTATATCAGGAGGAGGTTGAGTGGATGTGGATGTTCCTTCTTCAGGCTTCCCTTGCCCATCTTTCTCCAAGGCACCTTCTCCTGGTGTTTGCCCAATAGAAACCCTAACGGGATGCATTTCCATAAGTGGCACGGCTCCTAACGCCTCCCTTACTCCGAAATCTATTGCTTTCTTCAACAACTCAACCTTTTGCATTTGTTTCTTAACTTGTTCCAAAAGCTCCTCTGCGGTTGGCTCAGGTCCAACAGATTCATATGGTTTTGTGGATGTATTCTTCCTAGAACTAGACCTTGTTCTTCGGGCATATTCCCTGTGTACCCTCGACTAAGGATTATCAATGGCTAATTCCTTATGTTTTCCTTTTGAAGCACTTGGCCTAATCCTTGAATTCAACCATTGTTTAGTTCTTTTTATAACACTTTGAGTTACTACATCTCTATTTACATCTTCCTATCCTGACCATCTTATTGGGGAAAGGGGCTTCTTATCAATTCCTTGTTCTTTATATGTTTGATCTAATAACTCACCATCATCACTCAATTCTTTAGGGAGATTCATCTCTATTTCAAAATTTCTTATTTGTGGGACTGAGAGGCAAGAATAATTTTTCTCTCTAACTTCAAAACTGTCTTGGAGGTTGGCCCAAAAGTCTTCTAACCTTGGTTTATGCCCATCATAATCTTTTGGCATCATTTGCTTCAATTTGCCATATGGATGATAATGTTCTCAAGCATAATTAAATTCTTTTAAATGTAAGTCATGTAATTCTTGCTCGGTTGCTTTAGCTACTTGAATTTTTTAACAAGAGAAATAACCAATTGTTATAGAGAAATCAACACCCGTTTTATGCTTTAAACACAATAGTGATTGTAATCCAACCATCTGCCTTACATATTCTAAGAGTATCACCCGGTCATTACAATATTTGGGCAGCAACATGGGATTTTCTGTAAAGCCACTAACTCTGGTATATGTGGAGCGTTGATTTTGGATGAACCAACATCCCCATTCCCTTATTATGCCATTTCCTTTGGGCTTATTCTGTAACCCTCATCACCAATGAGCTTTATAATAATGGGGAAGAGGAAGGCATCATTTATCCTTTTAAAATGTATCTTTGCATTGCTTAGAGGGAGTTGAGTATAATACTCCCATACCTTCTTCTTCCCCTCTTCATCTCCGAGTTGGCCCTCTGTTTGCAGCCCTGGAAACTTGCCTTCCTGAGCAACTACCCAGATAACATAAGAAGTAAAGAAGAACTTCTTCATTTTATGCACATCAACCAGTTGATTATGTATGTTATCCGATAATATTTGGGCCCAATCAAAATATTGTTTCCCAATTAAAATAGTAGTCATATACTGAAACATCCAGGGGTAAAAATGTCAGCAATCTAGCTTACCGAAGACCTTGCTCAACATGATCATTAGGTCCCGTTGCGGTTCTTTGAAATCAGCCATTAGAATTTCACTAGCCTTTTGACCTATCTTTCTCTCCTCTTCGATCCAATGTTCATTCATGTGTCTTTTGCAGGAAGCGGTATCCTTATCCCATACCTCTGCAGCTTCCTCCTCAATAGCCAACAATACTTCATCCCTTGAAGGAATACCAAATACAAAACCTAGCATATCTGCTGACAAATCTATTTCTGTCCTGACTTTATCATCTGTGCACTTCTTGGTGTCTACTTATGAAACTATGCAATAGTCATAATAAATTTTGGGGCTTGGACAAATTGTGGAAAAATGGTTGTCTCCATTAGCCCTGACCTCTTGATCCTCCTATAAGGAGCATCCAACCTTGGCTTGTCCATCTGTATTTTGATATCGTCCAATTCAATATGTCCCACTTCGGTATCGGTCACCCATTTGATCGGGTCTTCCAATTTGGAGGCATAAGTCTGACCTTGGTAGTGGTACTTCATGGTTGTAGGTAGGTTATCCAATTCCTTAACTTTCTTGCTAGAGGTTGGGTCCATTTAATTTTTCTAATTTGTAAGAAAGAACCAAAAATTAGCCTATCACATAGTCAAAATATCAATTTTATCACCCACTTTGGGACTCCAGGGTTCCGAGGTGAGAAACTCCTTCCAAAACAATTAAGTTCGAAACTCCGGGGTTCTAGGGTTCCAAGGTAAGGACAAGCTAAAACACCAAGCCCGGAACACCGGGGTTCCGGGGTAAGATAAAAATATATGGTCCAGAACTCCAGGGTTCCAGGGTAGGTTATTTGAAAGCCCAAAAGGATGGTTATGAACTCCGGGATTCCAGGGAGAAATAAAACAGTAGAGTCTGGAACTCCATGGTTCCAGGGTTGAAGGCCTGGTCAAAGGAAAACAACTTTGGAACTTCGGGGCTCTAGGGTTTCGAGGTTGTGATGGGAAAAACACAAGACCACCTCAGAATCTTGAACCTAGGGCAAAAGAAAACACCAACACGCAAAACGAGAAACAAAAAAAAAGAAAAAAGAAAAAGCCAAAGAAAATATACACTAGAAAACTAGAAAATCTAAACAAGAAAACACGAGATGGAAGAAATCCACCAACCTGGCAGGAGAAAACGCATGAAATCTTGGCAACACGGAGGCACGAACTCGGGAGATCAGAGCTGGAAAATTAGTTAATTCTCCCTATTTATACCCCCCCGTCCCCCCCAATAAGTCATCTATACGATCACCTTAAACACTACCTTGGGAGTCTGGGGTTCCGAACTTCTGAGATGATAGACAACAAACCATGAACACACCTCGGAACTCCGGGGTTCTAGGTTTCCAAGGTTTGTCTCAACAACAAGTAGGGCACCTCAGGTCTTTGCGGTTTCGAGGTTCCAAGGTGGAAACACAAAACAACTTTGGGATTCTGGGGACCCAGAGTAGCGAAGTTCACAAACAAAAAAATGACAAAACATGAAGAGCTTGAAATTTCAGGATTCTGGGATTCTGAGGCTTCAACAAAAAGGAACAAGGCAAAACCTCGAGATTCTAAGATTTTGAGGTCTAGACCAAGGACAAGAAACAAAGAAGGCTACCTTGGGACTCTAGGGTTCTGGGGTGTTAAGGCAAAAACTAAGGAAAACAAAACTACAAAAGGAAAAAGAGAGGGGACCCATATTTTTAAGACAAGGAAACCGACAGGGTTAGGTATGCAGGGCATAACATGTATGATACCCAACTACCTTGACCTTCCAAGATATTATAGACAGGGGAGGGGTAGAGTTTCTGATAGAGATTTACATTGTAGGGGTGATAGACAGGGGCCCACACACATACAGCTTGTTGGACAGAGATTTCCGACAATAGCCCCAACCCTCGCCCTCACAATTGATCACGTTGTGATTGCTTCTCAGAGAGAAGCAATTGATACCATTGGAGATATTGCATCAAATACAACCACAATTTCTTCAGATAGGCTACGTAGATACATGATGACTCGACCACATTTTTTATCATCCATAGGTGCATCTTCCAATCACGGGGTGGTTGATTTAGATCAATATGTTACTGCTAGCATCCCCTCACCAGATGATGTACCAGCTATATCATGAGGTGCTTGACATTTACAGATGTCTTAGTATTTATCCGAGGACCTCTTACATGCATACCATTTCATTTTATCTCGACTTCAAATACCGTTGGTTGATGTCAGAGATAAGATTCTTAGAGACGCACAAGCTACTACATCGACTCATATGCCGGAACATTCTCATCACTCTACGTATGCTTCGGGTGACCCACCTACAGATCAGTCTATTGCTACAAAGGAGGAGATACAAACTAATAAATTCCAAATCACATATGAGGGCTTGGATTCATTTGAGCAGCAGCTTCGGGAGTTGGGCCATACTAGTTATATGGATATGCTACTAGCATCAAACACTTCATCGATGCCCAGTCATCTACATATCCCCTTACACTCCTCACTCATTCGTATTGCCAAAGAGAGATATGTAAATGGAGGTGATGTGGCTAATATGATTGCAGGAGATGATCAGACTATATCTCCTGATACACAAGTACATGTGCACATAATTTTTGATAAATAAAAACATGTTGATATATACATGTGTATATTTTTACTGGATACAATTTCTATAATTTAACTCTATATCATTTATTGTTCAAACTAATCCTTTATGGATTTTGTACATGTACATTACAATATATTTTAATAGTCTATTTGATTTAATATGCATATATATAGAGATATTTAATTTAAATTCTACTTTTGCAGGGGTCGATTGGACATCCATTAGACCAAGACTCTCACTCAAAGGGTCGCTCTGTTCATGGCCGACATGATTCAAATCCATCTGCCACTTTCTAGCATGTGTCAGGATGCAATACACATGTTTATCTTTATATATATGTGGACTTTCATTCTACATATTGTTACATTCAAACTTACTTTATATAGACTTTCCCAAACACATGTTGTTTGTTTAGCTTTATATATATATTTTATATACTTTACATATGTTTGACATTTATACTACATGAGAGTTTGATGAGACATCATATCATATATTCAAACATTTGATATACTTTATATGTTTGGCATTTATGTGTAGATAGATTAGATGTTTACTTAAATGAATATATATATATATACACACACACACACATTTAATATATGCATATAAATTTAAAATTAGATATATATACATCTTAATTGTACATGTCCCCTTAAGGCGTATTCAAATTTACACATACATGTCCTAATTTAATATCTAATTTCATACAAATGCATTGAATGAAATGAATATGTATCCTAATTTACTTTAGATACATATTAAATTATTTAAATAAATTACAAATTATGCATATTTAAATTACAAATTAGTTATATACGTCTTAATTGTACATGACCCCTTAAGACATGTATTCAAATTTACACTATACATATCTTAATTTAATATCAAATTTCATACAAATGCATTTAATTAAATGAATACATCCTAATTTACTTAAATACATGTACATACTAAATTATTTTCAATAACTTACAAATTATGCATGTGCCTTGAAAATTAGATATATACATCCTAATTGTACATGTGACCCCCTTAAGACCTATTCAAATTTAAACACGTCCTAATTTAATATCAAATTTCATACAAATGCATTTTTCATTAAATGAATACAAATTATGCATGTGCATTTAGAATAAGATATATATACATCTTAATTGTGCATGTCCCCTTAAGACATTTTTAATTCATCCACATCCCAATTTACTTTACACACACACCTACTATTATTTAACATGTACATTAGTCATACATCCTAATTTAATACAATTGAAAATTTTATATTTAACTAAACAATATGGTCCACACAATCTATATATATCACATATTAAATTCAAACACTTTAATGTATTTAATAATTTATCCAAGTTTCAAAACAAGTTAAGTTCTGAAGTCTTATTAATTCAATTCATGGGTTCAAACACATGTACTTTGGTGCACTAAATAGTTCATACCACATCAAGTGGCTCATACCGCTCTTCAATAACATTCATATTTTCTCATGATCTTCACTGTTTAGTCTCCACTTTTGAGACCACCCGTGACGTGGAACTGTATGAAAAATCAAGCCAAGGAAAGGTTGGCCATAAATCCAGAGAGTTTGCCTTTGCACGAAAATGAAAACTTTCGAGAACAAAGGGGAGAGGGAGAAGGAAGGGAAAGCGTGCCGCTAGAGCTAGCTAGAAGATGGGCCGAAGAGTAAATCCGATTTCCATGAGACTTCAGCTGAATCGTAGTTCGGATTCAAGTCGGTTTAGTGATTATGATTGTAACCATGGGGAATCGGTGTATCGAGATGTCAATCTTCTACTCGGCCCTCTGGCACTATTATTGATCGGTCAATCAGGACAGGTAGCTTTGGTCTTTGTCCTCCCACACCAGCCTCTATCTCAGGTCTTCAGTTGTTCCTATTTATCTCTTATCTCTTGACCTATCTCTTATGTGTCTCTTCACCATGTAGAAGCCCAAGGGGGATTATTGGGCATGTTATGTTGATATACCTTGTTGTCATTTTGATATTCAGTGAAATGAATCCCATGTTGAACAATTTTAACTTGTTTGAAATATGTCCCTTGCACTACAACTGAGTCTGCATGTACATAAGAAACAACAAATTCCTCTAGGTTCAAAAATTTGTGAGTGTATAAAAATTAAAAATGCATGTGCATAAAATAAAATAATCAAAACACATGAATCAGTTCAAACTTGTGGGAAAGGACATTCCATCATTCATTTCAAATTGTGTTAACTTCTTTCTCTCTTTTGTGCAATGAAATAAATAATAACTAACGCCTGTATTTTCAGCTTCTGCTATGACTGCAAAAATATCTCCTGCAATTCAAATTTACATGGAAAATTAAAACTTCTAAATAAAATGTACTTGATAAAAACTTGCAACATTTTTAAAAGATATATAATTTTTAAAGTTGTATACACGTACATGCATACATACCTTTTTTAATCAATCCTAAAATATGATCATAATCAGTAGAAATCAAAGGAATATCTTCAAAAAATTTGTCCTCATTTTCGTTGTATTTGTCAGTAACAACTAGTGGCACCAAATTCCATTCATTGACATATCCAAGCTCTTGGTTCTTGCAATCAACATAGTTTTCTAAAATGCAATCAGAACAAAAACATGAATAATCCCTACTTTACAATGTCTATGGCTGATTATCTGTACTCATGACACAATGCAAAGATCTTGTCTTCTCCACACTCTTGCATCCATGCATTGATCTTCTATCCACATATGCAAAATGTGCATGTGTACATGCACACATATCATATTTAATGAACTAAATATTTAAATTTAATTTAATTTACTTCTAAGACAATTCTCTTTTTACTTATATTTTGAACAAGACTTTTTTTTTTTTAAAAGAGATCATGTACCTCACATCTCCCAAAACACTCTATATGGAATGTGCATGTATATTCCTAATGATGAACTAGGATAATTTGGCTACACAAAGTGTTTCTTACACCATTCAACAACATCATGTGCATTATATATACAATCTCCTATATAATTTATTTGATGCTTTCTTAGAACATGTTTGATACTAGCTCCTGCACCATCATGTTCACCCTTTTCATTCCCACTCTAAAAAAAACTCCAAACATGTGGTATTTTATCATTTCGATGATATCTACATAGTCCATAAAATGGCCTTAAAGATTTGAATTGTGTCGCACATCCATTAGACCAAACAAAATGTTTGACTATTGTTATGTCTCGCTCTTTCAAATATTAAAAGAAAAATCTTAAAGCAACATTGTACAAAAAGTGTGTCATGCTCCTTATCATCACTAATATAGAAGTAGTACTCTTTCTCAATGACATATTTTTCAAATATACTGTCGACGCCATCCAAATCCCTTTGTGCATGTCGATAACACACATGCACCATAATAGTGGTACTATGATTGAATCTCTTTTTGATGTGTAAAAGAGTAATTTTTTACGAAGTTCACTACTGATAGAATAGTTCCAAGTGGGAAAGTATCTCTTAATGTTTGAAATTGTTGTGCTTGCCACTTGGCAAAAAAACCATGGCATATGTATGGTTTAATCAACTTATGGAAATTTTCCATAAATGTTCCAATAGGTATCTCCTATTCTACATAATCTAACCTTGTAGATTCCTTTCCAAATTTTGTTTCAAACTTTTTGTACTTGTAACTCTTGCAATTTACCATCTTCATCGAGTTAGTGCATTCATCTCTCAAAAGCAATTTAGCCAACTTCCCACATGTTCCAAAAATTCCTTTCATGCAATCTATTTGACTGGTTGCATTATCCTCTAATTATCACATAAGATGGATGCTATGAATTGACTTGTTCATTTAGGAGGAGCATTTTCATAACCATCACTGTCTTCTCTAATCTTTTGAAACACCTGATATTATAGATCAAATTCAATGTGATAACAAAAACAACAAGTTTCAAAGACTTTGTTTACCTTCACATAATATGGCCTTAACCTTTCAAACATTGTTTGTCCAATCTTTATATGAGGGTTTGATTTAGTAAACAACACATGAAATTCATGTTTTGTTGTGTCTAACCAATGTTCTATATGGAGAGCATAATGATCAGGGCCAAACCTATGCTTGACAACATCTCTACTATTTGATGAAGGACGAGTATTATCATTCCAAAAACTTGTCACCAAGTTTCTAACAACATCTTCAATTCTATCAGAATGAGGATCTCTACACATAATTGCCCAGTTCCCTTATGAAGTAGTATCAACTGAAGTCTTTCTCCTTTTCACATATTTTAATATTGTCCTTCTACTAAAACCAAACTTAGATGACAATGAAGAGATTTGTCTTATTTGATGCATTCTTTCATTTACTAAAGATGCCAACATCACTCTTCTTGAAATAGTCTTATCTATTATTCGAGATTTTTACCAATGTTCACCAAACCTTTCTTGACATTTTTAACAATAGATTTTTGTAGTTGAGAAGTTTTCCTCTTTTTACTTGTTGTATCTATACCCAACAATTTTAATGGATCTATTAACTCATTACGAGTACGTACAATTGATAGCAATTGATCTTTCTCTAGTGTAGTATCAAGATTGTTGAAATGAGACATTATTTATTTGGCACTATTATTCATTGACCTCCTGCTGATATGTCTAGGTTCTTCACTGAGACGTTTCAACTCATTCACATCCATTTCAAGTAAATGATCTAAATTTTTATAAGAAATATTCCTCTTCACCTTTTTGGCTAGATCCACAATATGCTCATCCATACCGGTAGGAGGTAAGGAGCCTGACCCCTCTCCTTTGACCTCCATTGATGACAATATTCTTCAACTATAATGTGTTCTTCAGCCTCATTTTCCTCAACAGGTGCTTGAGAAATTCCTTCTTGTTGAGCCTGTTCTACACATAAAAGATGACAATATGTGTATATAAAGTAAGATAAAGGTCCTTAAAAGAGAACCTTAAAAAAGAGATCTAAAAAAGACTTAAGGGTCTAGAGAGAGAGAGAGAGAGAGAGAGAGAGAGAGAGAGAATTTGAGATCTAGTTGTAAGAAGACTTAAGGGGAGAGAGAGAAGACCTAAAGATCTAATTTAAATTAAAATTGTCTATTATTTTTAATCCACCAAAATTTCAAATATATAAATTTCTAATCTAGAGAGAGGTCCTAATAAGAGATCCTAAAATGAGAGGTCCTCGAAATGGACTTAAGGGGAGAGAGAAGGGTACTAAAAAGCAATAAGAGAGAGAGCTCGGTTGGCAAGAAAACCAAAAGGGATATTAAGATGATGGGTGTGATAAGGGAACCACTTAGTGATATGTTGTATTACTAACTTATTATAGGTTCAAGTATGTTAATGTTTTTCTGTGTATGGGTAGTACCTCTAAAATGAAGAATGAATTTAAAATTTCTATGGTGAATGGATTTGAAATGAAAGATCTAGGTATTATCAAATATTTTCTAGGAATGGAGATTTAACAAAGTAAGGATGAAAATTTTATTTGTCAAACGAGTATGCAAAGGATACATTGAAGAAATTCAATATGATTGATTGTGATGGGCATCATCTCCAAGTGCTCATGTGGTTGTGTTGTGCAGAGATAATGGTGCTAAAATATTTGATGAGACAACTTAAAGAAAATCTTTGTTGGGAGTTTAATGTTTCTAACCTAAACCCACACAAGATCTAATAAATTACTTAATCTAGTGTGTTTGCAAGATATGTGATAAGGACAACAAAGCAACCTTTTATGTAGAAGGAATTGTGAATGAAGGAAAATGATCGATTGACTATGTGGGACCAAGACTAGTTTTACTGAACACAGACGTGGTTTATGTTGATACTGACAATGTTTGTTTGAATGTTTTTGTGGCAAAAAGACACAACAAACAACGGAGACACAATTTCAGAAGGTATTTTTGCCAAAATGATCATAATGTGTATGTTCTATAGGCCGAATCAACCCAAATTTCCATGGGCCTGGCATAATCGAAAACACATCAAACACTTGATTACCCTAAGGAAATTGTTCTCATGGTGGTAACCTTAGCCCACAACCTGGAATATTCGTCGACTCAAGTGTAGGGACACCTTGAGGGGTGTATTCACTAATTTTGTCTTTTCCGTGAGAGGATAGCTAGGGGCCTCTAAGACTGGAAGGATGACCTTATCACCCTCTCCACGGAAAGCTATAAGTTGCTTATGCTAAGTCGAGGATTTATGTCTCATCCCACGGGAGCCTTATGGTGAGTATCTTAGGGGGGAAACCAGTTATCCCCTTGCACTGAAGCTATCACAATGTTCGATCAAAAAAGGGTGGGCCACTAATATAAAGGTCTCTAGTCATGTTTCGGGGCCTCTAGTGGCTATACACGCGGCATTTCAATCATGTTAAATGAGGTCTCCCAGTCTGTAGAGGTTACGCTCTACAGGTTTTATCGCACCAAATAGCACTAGAGGAGACAAATATTGGTATAACACATCGGCACCAGGTGATAAGGGACTTTCATCCAGAACCACAATCTTTTGTATAGCGGACCAAAACAAAATACCGTTTGGGTCGTTCCCTCTCACAAGACGGGAGGCAGACCCTCTAAAGATAATAATAATTTCTCTTACACCCAAGATCAAATAGAATGTGAGGGGAGGGGATCCTTTTGTTATCACCTTGGGTTCTAAGCTAAACACAGTGTGCCAAAGGCACAAGACGCATCAAGGAAGTTAATTACCCTCAACAAACAAATAAAATATCAATGAAATCATGTGAGCCTAATTAGACTAGAAATTTGAAATGCAAAGACATGCATTATTTCAAATTAAAATAAGACTATTTTTAATTAAAATGAGATTATTTTTAATCCAACCATTTCCAATTTCAGTAGAGCATCATAGACTAATTTAATTTCACATTTGATTATTTTTTAATTCATTTATTCAAAATGTCTCATAATTTAAAAAAGCACAAAACATACTTAACAACGTTTAATAAAAATAACATAATTTAAAAATAATTAAGATAGAATTATTTTAAAAATTATTAATTTAATTTATTTAAAATAATTTTCATAAAATTATTACATAAAAAATATTTAACTTTAGAATCAAATAAACACAATTTTCGATACGTAATACATGTATAATTAATTAAAAATTAAGTAAATATACATACGTGTGTGATATCTTTGCATTCTTAATTATCGGTATCTTTGTTCCGTCTCTGTTGAATACTTCCTTGAAGCCTTATATTGCCTTGTATTCTTGTTCCCCATGCCTTTAAAATAACCTTTAAATTTCTTCAAATGACTTAAAGTTGTTGCCCACGAAATGACCTTCAAATTGTCACCCTTAAAATAACCTTCAAATGACTTAAATTTGTTGCCCACTAAAAAATGTGAAATACTCTCATAATTTATTTTTGAAAAAATGAAATAAATCATTTCTATTTATATGAGATTCATAATTGTAAAAAAAATAAAAAATTGAGTCAGCCTGGGTTCGTACGAACATCGATCGTTAAAAAAAACATGTTCATATGAACCCATTAGTTACGTCGGTGTTTGTGCAATCCATGTTTGAGCGAATAAGGATTCAAGCATCGTACCTAGGGTTCAAGCGATCCCCCTTTGTTCGAACCCCTATTCGCATGAACTTGCTTCCTAGACATCTCTCTCCCAAATTCTTCAGATTTCTTCAAAATTTTGGCCTTGAAACCTCTGGTTGAAGGCTCAAATGAAATAATTTTGACTTCCCAAAAATATAGGATGGTAGTGCTCGAAGCAAACTTTCCAACAACTATAATTTTATTACATTGTGAGTTTGTTATGATATTGTTTTTAAAATTTTATGAAATACTGTTTTCCAACAAACATGAAATTCTCTGTTCAATGCATTGGAAAAAATAGTAAACTAATTCAAAAAAATTATGAAAAATATTTATGCTCTACATATTGATGTCTTCTTTCTAACAAAAAAATAATAGTTAAATTTTGATATATATAGAACAAGTAATGTGTTCAAACGTACACCTATGTCTAAATTATAATTAGTTGGACTTCAAAACTTAATAAAATGAAAAATATTTAACATACCACTATCAAACCAACTCCATGCCCTGGATATTGAAGTTAGAAACCAAAATTCGAAAGAATTGAGTTTTTATCATCTATAGAAAAAAAGTTATGTGTTTCAAGAGGCACATCACTCTTAAAAAATGTTATTTTCTATAAAAAACTACTTTTCGAGGGAGATGAAAAATAAAAAATAATTTTCTTCAAAAAATGTTGAAAAAAATAAAAAATAAGAATCTACAAACAAGATGTTACAAATCACTAATTTACATCATCTTCAAGTTCTTAATGGTTTAAAATTTATAGGTGTCAGAAAGTGAAGATTATTTTAAAAATGTTCATCTGAGTGTCAAAGTTGGCAAAAAAGTGGGAACCATTAGTTTGAGTTCGCCCCTTAGCAAGCCCGTCGTGGCATACTTAATGATGAGAAGAGAGTTGTTGCATCTGGGCTAGAAAACTTGGCCGAGGTTGCTAAGAAGGTAGATCAAGAGGAACAAAGAGCAAAGGTTATGGTAAGTAAGCACAATCCACCCTCTTTTTCCTGGGCTTCAATTGCTCTTGAGATATTGAAATTGTTAGAAAATAAGGAAGAAGAATGGAAAAGAGAAAATGAGGTATTAGAAGGAAAACTGCAAGAGAAAGATGTAAAAATAAATAGGCTGGAGGATAGAATAGATAACCTAGCTACTTTGTTGCCTCAGGTAATTGAATGCAGATCTCCCCCTAGAGTATATTCTCTTTATTTAAAACAATTACATCTTTCTTACAAAATAGGTAGGGAGTTGTTTGGGTTGAATTCATCATTAATGACTCTTGAGGAATTTATCGATGCTTATAATACCTCTTCTCCTGAGAAAAAGAACTTGCTTTGTGAATTTTATCTTCACAATTATGCTATTCCATACACTTCGCAATGGAATCCACTCCTCTCTATTGGAGATGTTCATCTCAAGGCATTTATGTCCTATATTCAGAATGAGAATGCTAGGCCTGAGCAGGCCAAGGAATATATGGACATGGAACAAATTGTTCCCTTACCATTGAGGGTCAAGGTAAGAGATCTAGATGAGATTTATTATAGATGGAACTAGCTTACCACTGAACCAGAGGTCAAAAGACAGATATTGTCACTAAGGGAAAAGGTTTATAATGAATATGAACAGATGGCAGGGATGATAGCAAGAGCGGTATATGGGCACCTTGCTTGAAGATGGAATTGGTTGATAGAAGATCTGAAGAGATTGGAGCCTCATTCCTTGAGCAAATCTCATATAACACTTAGGCATGCAACCACCTATATACACTTGAGACAGACCGAGCAAGAAAAATGGATTCCCTTGATCTTTCAGCCACCTATGATATGGTGGTTTGTTCCCCATTGGGAGGAATTGCAGTATTATGATGTGGAGCAAGAAAGAGATCAATGGGAGAATTTCAAAAAGGATTAAGGGTTCTATTGGAGACCTATTGCCAGGACCAAAGGGGAGACTTCTGCTACTAATTTCAAAATGTTGACTTGGAAGGGAAATCAAAAAACCTCTATGAAGGAAACATCTATTGGTGGACCAACAAAGCCCTCGATTGGGGAGCATGATGAACCATAGTTTTATGTTTCTTCTTACAGACATTTTGCCATCTTTAAGAATCTTATGCTTTGATGATGGAATTTATAAACATACTTTAGCTAACCTTATATACCTATTTTGATAATCATATCGCCTATAGTTGGAAACCTTTATTTTGACAAATACCCTAAACTTTATGAATGCAATTATGAGTATTTATTGTTTTTATGTGACTTATAAATGTGTACAAATGAGTGGTCATGAAATATGGATGAAATTCTTGCTCTAATCCTTGTGTTGCAGCTATGTGGAAACAATCTTTGAGATGGAGCAAGGCTTCATTCATAACAACATGGCAACGTGGGCAATGGATGGACAACAAGGTGAGAAGAGATCAAAAATTGGTTCTGACTTGGGCATTGCTGATCAAGCTCATTAAGGAATTTGCAGATTAGTTCTGATCCATTAATGAATTATGTTGATGGTCATGACAGATGTCAGAGGGGATATAGGTAATATCTACAAATGTTCAAAGGAAGATTGGAGTCCCGATTGTCTTCGTTTTCCTAGATTTCATAAGTTTAAATAAAAGCTTCCACCTAGATATTAGGAAGTGGAGCGAATGTTATGGGAATTGTTGTGAGGTTGAATTTTATAAATCCCTCTCTCATTCCTTAGATAGTTAGCTATTGATTTTGTATTAAGTAATGTTATGTTGTTGAATTAGTTTATGAATAAGAAGAATATCTATTTTCTGAAGCAACTTATGGTATTTTGATATGGGTGTGTGAGCTCGATCAACTAATTTCTGTTGTAATTCTCATTTCAGGAGACTCACCCAAGGGGGCCCACTTGGTGAGGATTCTGTTTAATTATCTTTTATGTACTTTATCCCTCAAGTTACTTAGTTTTGTTTTATCAATTTTCTCTTTGTTCGCTCCTACAGTCATAGACTGTTACACTGTGTCTGTTCCTACAACCATGACAGAGTAGAGTAGTTGTTTCTGCATAAGTTGGAAGAATTTATATTTTGGTAGTAGAAGCTAGCATTGTCTCCCTGACTTATGATTCAAAGCAATTTCCTTTTCTGTAAAGATTTATCTAACACTTTCCTTTTCCTAGAATAAGATAGACTTGTTACTAGATACTCTTAGTGCATATATTTTATAGTTCCATTTCAAGTTACACATTCTCGAATTGATAGATAAATTAGTTAGAGTAATGGATTTTGGATAGCTGCTCAGTAGAAACTCATGTCTCTAAGTCAAGTACCAAGTTGTGTGAATATCCATTGTTTTATACCAACAATATGTAGCAGCTCAAAGTCTAACTACATGATGCACCTCTTACGCACAGACATAAAAAATAAAAGTGGCACAAAGTCTACAAGTTACCCCCTTTTCTTGGGCGTCCTACAATAGTTTCAAATGTGACAAGCAACTCAAAGTCTGCAGTGTCAAATCTGAAAACCAATATAAAACTCCAAATGCAATAAGCAACTCAAAGTTTGCAAGAATGAGCTTGAATCCCTCTTGTATAACACCTCAAAACTCACAATTAATCTCTAGGAAATGTTGTTGCATAACACCTTGAATCAACACAAAGTTTGAAAGCAATTTGCCTCTTTTAATTAACTGCAATCTGATTTACAACTAAGCTCAAAGTCTTAGAGTGTACATACAAATTGGCAAAGTCTTGTTGTATTTCTAAAAGATATAAATTACAATAGACCCCCTCAAGTATTTATAGGAGAAGAGATTGGAGAAAATGGTGGGAGGATCCCAACTAACTTGAGAAATTCTCTCAACCACCATGAATTATTCCAACTACAGTCCTAATTTAACTCAACTTGTAGTTGCTTTACATATAATTACATTTTACAAAGATGCAAGTGAAAGTAACACTTGCAATTACAAAACTTATTTTTACATGTAACTTGTCAAAGTAAAATTACAAATACACAATTGAAACTATTCTATGTGTGTGAAGACACGACTCTAACTACATCATCCTTTATTTATGATGATCTTCATGTTGCCAGAACTTGAAGTATTCAGGGTAAGTGAAGACATCTCTAACTGGAACAAGAATTCACATCCTTAATGATCTTTGTGTCCTTGGCCAACAAACTTCAATCTTATCTTCTTGCTTGGGGTAGTACTGGCTTTTCATGAGGGAAGTTCTTTGCAAGGCTAAAGTAAGAGGCCTATCTCTGTCTTGAAAGCATTCTATACTCTCAATCATTCATATCACTTATCCATATCCTTGTGTGGCTCCATCATGTTGTTGTTCTTTCTTTGTATCATCCTCCAATATTGGAATCTGCTTGCAGAATAAATCCTATGCCTCAATTTATTGATTTGTTAGGTCGTGTGTACAAACAAGATTGACATGGGTGAGACAAAGGGACTGCAAAAGTGGGGCCAAAGCTCAATTTTGGGTTTCGAAGATTGCATTACATGTGTAGAAAAACAAGAGCATTGACTTGCAATTGTGGAGAATGAACATGCAACTTCATATGTGTAATGGAAAAATACATGTTTGTGCTTGTAATTGGATCCTAGAGACTCATTATTCAAGTGTTTTTGAGTGCATTTTGGACCCATTTCGGGTTTTGGAAGGCTGACTGCAAGTGCAAGTATTCACCTGAGGCTAACAAACCTGAAAGCAAGCATTTTCCTGATGGGAAAAGCATAGAATTGTTAAATATCACTACTTGTAATCGGGTTTCAAAATCCCGATTACAAGTAAAATGCAAATTTTCTTGAAGGGAAGAGCACAAGATTGTCTTATTGGGAATGCACATATATATCTCTAATAGTCATGGCCATGATTGATATGAGAGGCAAATTTTACTTGTACTGCAATGGAAAAAAATTGTAAATCATTCATGGGAGTGAAACAATGGAGATGAAAAACTTTGACATTTGGAATAAAAGAAACTTGCAGCTGCCTTATGGAAATCTGATCATGGAGGGAAGATACAAAAGTTTATTTGGAAAATAATTTTAGTTTCTTTTACTTTTGGATAGAAAACATTTTCAGCAAACCCTAACTGTTTGGGCAAAGAAAGAAATGCATCAATCAACAATAACAAAAATCTTTACCATGTCTTAGCAAATTTGCCCCTGTAACTAAGCAACAAAGACTCGACACTTCCTTAAAACATGAAGAGAAGATGAAAGCGTAGACCAAAATGCCTCCTCTACACACATGGCCATAAAAAAGAGGAGAAAACCAACTAAAAATATGCCAAAATGTGGTGTGAATATGGCAAGAAACAAGGATTCATTGAAGTTGCAAATTTACCAAGTGTTCTTCATGCCAAAAATATCTCTAATCGGGGTTCATATGAGTAAGAGCAAGTAAAAATCAGTTACAAAACTGATTTCAGGTTTGGAAAGACTCTTTACAAGTTTAAAATGACTTGTAATTCTTTAAATGAAGTAAATCGAGTTTTTTCATAACTCATTACAAGTTACTTTTTACAAATAACTTGTAATAGGGCTTTTAAAATCACTTTACAAGTTGCTTTTGAGAAAAATAAATAAAACTCACCAAAAGATTTGTAATCGGGTTTCAGAAACCCAATTACAAGTTTTAAAACTTACAAAACAAAGAAAAATAAAGGAAAGAGTAGGAACTTTAAAGGGTAATTACAAGTTCTTATAAACTTTTAATTTTAAATTCACTTTGTAATATGATCAAAAAGTCCCTTGAAAGTAACTTAAAAGACAAATAATAGGAATGGAAAAGAAACAACAAGTTACAAGTTACACATCTTCAAAAATATTTCACTTGTAATTGTTTGAAAAAGTTCCTATTACTTTGAAAGCAAAAGTCTCTTTTACTTGCAAAAGAAGGAAAATTCCCCACTCATAGTTCAGAGATCAAAACCTGATTTTGGAGGAAAGACCAAACAAACAAACTCAAAATGCGATGAAATTTGAAACGTGGATCAAGGATGAACTGATTAGTCCAGTTTAGAAAGAAGCAAGAATTTTGCCTCAAAAAGTGTACCTTAAAGTAAAATCTGCAACTTGTAGTTATTGCTCTGAAACCTGAAATTGCACCCAAAACTAGGAAAATGAATGCCAAAACTCACCAAAACCTAGAAAACGATAGCAATGACACCCCCTAATGATTTGACACTAACAAATATGAGTTTTTCACCACGTAAAATGTGGCTTGGAGACAATAACGACACATTTTAAGCAAAAATTTATAGGGGTTGTGACATTTTTGAAAATTCAAAAATGAGGACAACAAGCTGGTCAGTATTCCAAGGAACTGATAATAGATTTTGGTGAACTAAGGGAAAATAAGTATGAAAGCCTATGGTTAGTTTTAATCCAAATAAACATAAAAAATTAAATAAACACAATGTAGATCATTGTACCTTCATATGATCTTCTCTTGCTCCTTGGATTGAGCCTTTGATGAAGTGGAATTGTGCCCAAGCTCCACTTGATTGGATTGGCTCTTGATTTGGATATGGAGTGCTCTCCACTACAGAACAACAAGGTAGAGTGATGACATGAATGAAATGATGGATGATAGTGACTAAGTATGGAGGGGATTTGACTATAGTGTGGATGCTAAGGACAATTTCTAAGCTTAAAGTGGCAACATAAGATTGCATGAAAATGAGATATGGAAATGAGGGGAGGAGACAGCGATTTATAGATTGGAGGAGGCAAAAGTGGAGGGCTAAGATCAATTTGAAATGAAGGATGTATATTGAAGGAAAATGATTGGAAGGATTGAGAGGACATGGTGTGGAGACTAAGAGATTTCCCTAAAGGAATTTCTTGTTTCCACACTCCTCAAGGTTTATAGGGAAGAGATCCCTAGGCACATTGGAAGAATAAAATAAATTTAAAAATTCCTTCGGAAAAGATAAGGGAATTAAAATTCTGAAATATAAGATTGCATAGAAGGAATAAAGAAGAAAATGAATTAAAATTGGGAAGAGAAGGCATGGGAATGTGCAAAGGATTTGAAATCCTTTGACATGACCAAAGTAGGTGCATTTAAGGTTTGGAGGATGGGGGGGACAAACCATTTATGGGAAATGGTTGACTTGTTCCTAATCTTAAGGATTAGGGTTGTGCAAATGATTAAGAGAGGTGATTAGATGGGTTAGTGAAAGATTAGACTGCAAGTGGGAAAGTTAGGAGGATGTGACATGAGGAGAGAGAATGAGTGGAGGAATATAAAACTAGAGAATATAATTAATCATGATTCTAAAAGAATTAATTAGGCTAAGTGAGGATTAGGAGAAGTGATTTGTAGGAATCACTTAGTTGAGTTAACTAATTAGAATTAATTAACTAAGAAGAGTTTTTAGAAGAATTAATAATTTGGATGACTTTAGGAGAATGGAAAAATAATTAATTCATTGACAAATTAATTATTGGACTATAGTGAAAAAATTGATTAAATTTGATTTAATTAATTTTGAGAGGAATCAACATAAACATAATTAAATTAATTAATTATGTAGAAAGGCTAAATTAATTAAATATTTAATTTAATTAATTTTAGATGTCTACACTTGGCTCCATCTTAGGATTTCTTGGGCAATCACTTGGAAACACCAACACTATGACGTGTTAATTTCAATCGAAAGGATATTACAATATTTTCTCCGATATTCAATGGTTGACATGTGTTGACGACTCCAACTTCAAACCAAGCCAAGTTAAATAGTAGCTCTAATTAGTTTAGAACTCATCAATTAATTTTAGTACCTTCTACCAAATCTAGAGTTTTGCTTAAAACTCAACCAACTCTTTATCTTAACATGAGATAGAGTTTCAAACCTTCTACATACAACACACCATAGGTTTTAGCGAGGAAGCGGCAATGGGAGAGCAAGGAGGAGTAGGAAGCGACAATGGGAGAATTCAAAATTCAAATTCTCTGCAAGGTGGGAACTCTAGTTCCAATGGTGGGAGTGGCCAGAACAATGTTGTTGTTGGTCCCATAGGAGAGAAGGATAAGCCTCCGGACATTCCAGAGGCTGTTGTCATACCACAGATAGGTGGTACTCTACCAGAGAAGACACCGAGTTCCTCTGGGCTTCTAGGGGAAGGGTCCAGCGGGGGGCCCATCCCACGTGATGACTCCTTGGAGAGCGAAAAATAAACAAAAAAACGGTCTTCCCTCTTTGGAACTAGACCATCTGGTAAATCCTCTCTACCTCCTGTCAAGAATATTTCTGATCCTTTTGGTGGAAAGTTCGCTATCTCTATCCCTGATCTGGTCCTAGATCATAATATAAATAGTATGTCAAATTCCTTGGTAGGCAAATTTATGGGCTCACGTCCTAATATTGAAGTTGTTAGGGTTTATGCTAAACAAAAATGGGTCCTGAAGGGTAATGTTGAAATCTCAGCTTTACCTAAAGGCCTTTTGTCTTTTACTTTTTCATGTGAAGAAGATAAATTAAGGATTCTTTGTGGGAGCCCCTGGATGGTAGGAAAGACAGCTTTGGTTCTTCGAAAATGGCATCCGAACTTGAATATGAACGACTCTCTCTTGGCACAAGTTCCAGTTTGGGCAAAGCTACCAGGTTTGCCTCTTGAATATTGGGCAGAAATCATCTTCTTAGGAATTGCAAACTCCTTTGGTGAACTCCTCTCTATAGACCCAGTCACAACTTCAAAAAAGAGACTCACTCATGCTAGGTTATGTGTAGGGATAACCCATGATGCAGATATGTCGGAACAGATAGATCTAGTATCAAAGTTGGGAACATGGAAACAACATATTGAATATGAATCTATTCCCTTTTCCTGCTTCCATTGTAAAAAAGTAGGTCATTAGGCAAAATCCTGTCCAATCAAGCCGAAGGCAGAAGCCAAGCAGTCTAAACCCCAGACTGAAAATCAAAGGGCTCCCAAAAAATGGTATGGCAAGTTAAAAACTTAGAGAATAAGGAAGATAACTTTAATCACTTCAATCCTTTGGGGAAGAAGAAGGAAGCACCCTCAACTTCTTGCCCCTCAACCCAGGAAGTATTGAGAAACGAATCAACCAAAGTCAACACCTTGGTTACTACTCAAATAGAGGATCTGAAAGATTAGACTGAATCTTCAAATGATATAGCTGAAGTAGTAGCTGACACTTATGAGGGAAAAGAATTGCAAGAGAAAGATGACCAACCTGAGAAAGGGAAGATCCTTGACTCCCAAGAAGAAACGACTGACTCTTCACTGCTCATGCCAAGTTTTGAAATACAAGAAGCTCAAAAATGTGCAATTGTAGGTATGAACCTTTCAGACTCAGACCAGAGCTCAAAATAGTTAATAGTGATTCAAATGCTTCCAGAACCCCTAATTGGGGTAACGAAGAAGAAATCTCCAAAATCCTCAGCAACCCAGAAGCGGCTCTTGAGATAGATGTTGAGTGGAAAATACCAAAACACAGGAATAAGAAAGGAACTACTCCCTCAACTTCTCTCCTAAGGAAATCTAGCAAAATAGCTCAAGTTGATGTTGGGTATATCTCCTCTTCCCCAAGTCGACCCTCTAACCATAAAGTCAGAGACAAGGAGGCCAGTAAGAACATTACAGATGGGACCCAGAAGACTCTTAAGGAGCTAGGAATTGGTAAGTAACTATGAAGATTATCTCTTGGAATATAAGGGGACTCAATAATCCCCATAAACATGACATCATTAGGAATATGATAAGGGACAATAAACCTGATATTTTTCTAATTCAAGAAACCAAAATAAGTAGAGAAAAAGTTGAATCTTTGAAGTTTTTCAAAAATGGTAATGTTAGTGGTGGCAGTTCAGAAGGTGCTTCTGTAGGCATAGCTACCATCTGGAACCTTAATACTATCAAAGGACATGTTATTATTCAGGAAAATAATTTCTCTTGTATCAAATTTGAGCATTTAAAAGATGGTACTTCATGGGTTCTCACTAACATTTATGCTCCCAATACTTTGAAGGCTAGAAATTCCTTCTGGAAAAAACTTATACAAGCCAGGGACAGCTTCATAAATCTTAGCTGGCTGGTTATGGGAGACTTCAATACTCCTTTGAGAGAGGAGGAAAAATTTGGAGGAAGTCCCCCTCAGCTGGAAAATAGGTTGGCCCTTATGGATTTCATTAATTCTCAGGCTCTGAATGATTTGGAAATACAGGGATGCAATTACACTTGGACTAACAAGAGAACTAGTAATGATCTTATCCAAGTTCGCCTTGATAGGACTCTCATCTCTGATGATTGGTATAGTCATTATTTTTGTTCTCTATCGGCCCACATTTGGGTTGGATCTAATCACTTTCCTATCACCTTCATTGCTGACTCAATTAATAGAAGGAGACACTTCCCCTTCAGATTTGAAAAAATGTTGACCCTTCACCCAGATATCAAAAGTAACATTCAGAAATGGTGGAGCATACAAGCTGAGGGAACTGCTATGTATAGAGTTGTTAAGAAGCTCAAAAGTGTAAAGGATAATATAAGACTCTGGAATAAATCCAGCTTTGGGAATATTTTTGAGGCCAAAGGTAAAGTCCAGGAAGACCTTAAAAAAATATAGGCTCAAATCCAGAAGGATGGTTTCAGTACTATGTCCTTTGTTGATGAAAATAAGACTCTCAAAAAATACCATGATATCATTGCTAAAGAGGAAACCTTCTGGAAACAGAGATCTAGATGCACTTGGCTTAAGGAAGGAGATAGGAACACAAAATTCTTTCATATGTCGATGATCAAGCATAAAGTTGTTAATAGGGTAACCAAACTAATGGTGGATAACGGGGAGTTGGTCAACGAGGATGAAATAAGGAATGAAGCTAAAAGGTATTTCTCGGAACTGCTCAAGAGGGATTACAGATTGGATGCTGAAGCTCAATCTTCTTTTCTTCATAACATCCCTTGTCTCATTGATGATCAAATGAAAGTCTCCCTCTCTTCCATTCCTTCGAAATTGGAAATTAAAAATGTTGTTTTTCCTTTGATGGTAACAAAGTGCCTAGCCCAGATGGCTTCCCCGTGTTCTTTTTTCAAGATTTTTGGGATATTTTTGGGAAAGATGTCTCCAATGGGGTCAAGGAATTTTTGGGGGCTAGAAAACTTTTGAAAGAAATCAATGGTACTTTTATTGCTCTCATCCCCAAAACCCAAGGTGCTGACTCAATGGACAAATTTAGACCTATCAGTCTTTGCAATTCTTTTTATAAGCTTATCTCCAGGTTCTTACTTCTAGAATTTTGTCTATCCTTCCTACTTTAATTAATCACCAGCAAAATGGTTTTGTCCCTGGAAGACAAATTCTTGACTCTATTATAATTGTCCATGAGAACATTCATTCTCTTGTTAGAGCAAAGAAGCAGGGTCTCATCCTCAAGCTTGATCTCTCCAAAGCCTATGACAGGGTTGACTAGCCTTTTCTTGAGAAGGTTCTTATGTCTTTTGGTTTCTCCTCTAGAGTTATTGACCTCCTCAACCAACTTATCACCTCTACCTCTTTTTTTGTTCTTGTCAATGGTTCACCTTCACCCTTCTTCCAAGCTTCTAGAGGTCTAAGGCAAGGGGATTCTATTTCCCCCATCCTCTTCATAATTATGGCATAATGTTTTGGAAGGACTATGGAAAATATGGTTTTGCAAGGCTCCTTTAAGGGTCTCCAACCTTCTTTTGCTGACCTTATCTGTTCCCACCAACAGTTTATCGATGATACTATTATCATGGGGGAATCTAGTATATCTGAAGCTAAAATCTTGAAGAGTACTCTTTGTAAGTTTGCATCTGCTTCTGGGCAGCTTATTAACTGGGTCAAAAGAAAAAAAAAATTCATCAACACTCCTGAGAGAAGACAACAGAGAATCAACAAAATCCTGGATTGTAGGATTGCTGATCTTCCTGCGACCTATCTTGGTCTCCCCATTGGCACTGCACCTCCTGATCCCTTCTAGAGTTCTCTAGTGGATAAATTTCATAAAAAACTAGTTGGTTGGAAAGGAGCCCTTTTAAGTCAGGCTGGAAAGCTCCAATTACTTGAATCTTCTCTTCAAAGTATTCCGATTTATGCTCTAAGTCTTTTCAAAATTCCAGTTAAGTATGCTGACGCAATCAAGAAAATTCAAAGAAGATTCCTATGGTCTGGGGTTGAGGACAAGAAAAGAATGTCTCTGGTGGCTTGGGACTAGGTTTGTAGACCGAAAAGTAAACGAGGTCTGGGCCTGAGGAGAATTTGAACCTTAAATGAAGCTCTCCTATCAAAACAGGTGTGGAGAATGTTTCATTCAGACATTGAATGGTGTAAAATCTGGTGAAGTAAATACTCTCTTCTGTCCTCCTCTCTTTCTTCTTTTATCAATTCGGATCTTAGTATTAATGGATCCCACATATGGAATCATGCCTCTAAATGCCAAGAAAGCATAGCCAAAGGATTGATCTGGAAAGTAGGAAATGGTTGGAAAGTTAAATTCTAGGAGGATCCCTGGCTTTTTGATAAACCCTTGACTGAAATCAATGAATGGGCCCTCCATGCTCCCTCCTGTATTAGAACTTTTGGCTCCTTAGTTGCTGAGTACTGGTCTGGTAACAAATGGCAGAACATTAAAAGCATTTACCCTAGCCTTTCTAAGCTCAAGATCCATCTGTCTTCGGTCTGGTTTAATAAAGAGGAAGACTCCCTGATTTGGAAACATGAACCTAAAGGTACTTTAACTGTTTCCTCTATGTATTGTATCCTTTCCCCCACCCCTTCTGGTAATCCTTACTGGTCTAAAGCCTGGATTAAGAGTCTTACCCCCAAGATTAATTTTTTCTTCTGGACCATCCTACAAAATAAGATCTTGACCCTTGACAACCTAAAGGGCAGATGCTTTGCCTTCCCTAATAGATGCGCTATGTGCCTTTAGGAGCAAGAGTCTATGGACCACCTTGCCATCAACTGTTCCTACTCAGCCTCAGTCTGGGAAAGATTTCTTAAAAGTCTTTGCATTGATTGGGTGTTTCCTAACACTATCAGTGATCTGTTTTCTTCCTGGAACTTATATTGGACTAACTCTTTTTTGAGATCTTTGTGGCAGCTATCTCTTCCTCACATCCTCTGGGGACTATGGAAAGAAAGAAATAATCATATCTTCAGGGATGTCTCCCTCAATCAGGATATTGTGTTCCCGAAAATTCACTGGGCGATTGTGGAAAATATTGGGATCATTGAGGGTCCTTGTTTCTTGAACAACCCTCTGGAATCAAATATCTTAAGTGCATGGAATTTGAAGATTGCCGACAGTTCTGACCCCAATCACAATAAAAGACTTGAAGCTAGATGGAAAACCCTCCCTTATGGTTGGTTTAAAATTAATTTTGATGGTGCTGCAAAAGGTAACCCGAGTCCTTTAGTTTGTGGAGCTATTCTTAGAGATGACAAAGGAATTTGCAAGGAAATGGTTGTTGTCCCTATTGGAACCCAAACAAATCATTAAGCTGAAGCAATGACAGCTCTCTAAGTTATTCTTCTTGCTAAAAAATGGAATTGCCCCTACTTATGGATTGAAGGGGACTCAAACAATATCATAAAATATCTTAAGGGGATCTCAAAGCCCTCATGGTCGATCAACAACATCATTAATATTGCTATAGACCTTATTAGCGTTTTTTTAAAAAGTTACATATCCCACATTTACCAAGAGGCCAATGGCTCTGCTGATTGGGCTGCCAACGCGGCGGTTAACAAAGAGGAAATATTTACGTGGACGGGAGAACAAGGACTCCCCGAAAATCTCAGGCAAATCATTTTTAATGATCAATATAGAAGCACTCCAAAGATTTTTGATGGACAGGATAATAATGAAAAGGATTGATTGGAGTACTTCAAGTCATTATAATAACGAGAGCCTCATTTACTATAATACCTATTTCATTAGTTCCCACGCTTTCTGGGTAACTTTGATAGCTCCGACAAGCTTTCTGGTTAATTTGCTCTGCAAGTTTCAAAATTTGGCTCTGAACAACGAGAACATGGGTGGTAACAGGCGGCAATATGAACCAAGCAACTGCAAAGAATGGAAACAGAAGGAGGAGGTCTGGAGCATCTTGCAGAAGGGTGGTTTTTCGAAATTCATGGAGAGACTCCACAGACGGGATGGCACGGTTACCAGTTTTTTTTGCAAAAATTGGAGAAAGGGTATGCTGAAAATGGGAGACTAGACTATTGAAATTGATGAAGATCTTAATGCCCAAGCCACGGGCCTCAGAAGAGAAGGTTGTAACTTCTATAGAGATAGGAAAGTCAACAAGGAGGCTATTGAGAGATATCCGAAAATTGAGAAGAAGAAAAAATGACTGGTAAACCTGAGCAAAACCTACTACCCTCCTAGGGCTTTTGTCAAACCCTGGCGGGAGGTCCTCTTTGTTTTAATGTGCTACATTACATTAGATGGTAGGTTTACAAAAGTTTATGGTTACCATTTCGTCCTGCTAAATCATTTTAGGCACGATGAAAAGGTTAATTTTCCTTATTTTTTGCTCTGCTCGATGAATGCCACTATCAAGGCCTAGAAAGATAACCCAATGGGGGATACTGCCATGCATCAAGGCCTAATGGTCCTTATTTATGACCATCTCAAGGCCAATCAAATAGCCCATATGCAACCCTCTGTAGAGTCTGAGGAGGAGGGGTCTGACTCTGCCTTCTCACTAGAGGAGGAGTCTGACAGTGACCCCTCGAGTGATTCTGAGGAGAGCATGGATGTTTCGGAGTATGAAACTGGAAAGAAGAGGAAACACATCAAAGCAAGACCTTCTTCCTCTAAGGGTAAAAAGCCTAAAGGCAGAATCCCCCAGATTAGCCTTTCCTTGGAGGAGGAGGTCTCGGAAGACTCAAAGGAGGAGAACCCTCAAGGGTTGTTGAAAAAGAAGACAAAAGTCCACACCCAGACCAGAAATAAGCACAAATGGAAGGAGGAGAATGTTAAGGAGTTGGAGGTCTATAAGCAGGAAAGGACCTTGGAAGCCGAACAAAATCCAGAGAAGGTGACCATGGACGAGGCTCTTAGGGTTGAAGACACAACTAATTTTTGGGACACCCCAAAAAAGGAACAAGATATCCCTGATAAGGCCGACCCCCCCCCTAACCCTCCTCCAGAGGGTATGCAAGGTTTCATGGATACTATGGAGTGGCTTATAACTGGTTACAAGAAAGTTTTGGATGACAACAAGAAACTCTGCAACAAAATTCTGATTTTGGAAACCATCAACACCGAGGAAGGGAAGACCATGGCTAATTACATAGAAGACCTAAAAAATACCATTGCTAAAGCTGAAAACATAAGAGATGCCTTCAACCCCAGGTTTGAGAAAATAGAGAAAGATTTGCTGGAAAGGAAAAATCTTGCTGACGCTAATGACCAAACTATCTCCGATACTGTTAGTAAAGTCAGGAAAATTGAGGAGTGTCTGAAGAGCATTGCTAAACAGAGTTTAAGCATCCTAAAGATTTCTGCTAGCAACACTAACACTCTCATAAGCAAACTGGATGAAGAAAAGGAAATCCTGGATATTGACTTGGACACTGAAGGAATAGGGGAAGCTCAAGGTCCCAGAACCCGTAAAAGAGGTAAAAAGAAAGAAAAGAAACCTAACAAGGACCTGGAAGATCTCAAAGTTGTTGGGGCCACCTATGACCAGCTGGTGAAAAAAGTAGAGGACCTGTTGAAGACTATAGCTGTGTAGCGCCTTCCTTGTTTCTTTACTGTTGTTTTTCTTTGCTATCTTTTTAGTTTGCTGGTTTTTTTGCTAGTTGTTTTGTACGTGCTTCTTAAGCACTTAACTTTTTGGTGTCTTATTTTAATCTCCTTTGTTAAAGGTTTCAGGTCCTGAAAACCTATTTTTCTAATTAATCAGAACATGAGATAGAAATATAAAGGGGTATGAAAAATGTTAAAGAAAAAAATGATACATACAATATCTGGTAAAAATAGGGGTTTTTAATTTGGGTTGTGTATTTGGAGCCTGGGTGACAAGAAAAGAGTTTAGGGAAATATTTTTGGAAAATAGGGGGATTCTTTAGTATGCCATGAATGCACATGAAATAACCCAAGCTCACTAAGTGAAGCTCCCATGCACATAGTCATATGTTGATGCCTTATAGAAAAGAACAAGGAATAAACACCTTTATCACCAAGGAGATATTCTTTAATTGACAAATATAAAGAGATCCTCTTGAGGGATGTATAACGAAAGAAGGAAGAGATCTTTGTCCAAATACATCTACCTTCAAGAGGAGATCTTTAACAAAGACAACATCTTTGACCAAGGAGATGAGGAAGAGAGACAATGATGCAATTTCAACACCCATGCGAGATCATTTATAAAATCACTTTCAAGCAAGGAAGATGTCCTAAACCAAGGAAACACACCTCCAAGAAAGGGTAAAATCCATATAAAGGACATACAATTTTATGCAATAAAGGAGATTCATATAAAAGATACTACTCACTAAAGGAAAAGTGAGTCCTTGAAAGAATATAAAATTTAAAAATTATCCTTTCCCCCAAGCATGGAGACAAGAATAAGAAAGGCTATTATGTTGCTACCCAAGTATGATTACACATGGAATTTTACCACCATGAATGAATAAGAGTCGCCAAAGGGCAAACTATTGATGTCACATAATAGGCGAAGGGAGTGCTAATACACTACTTTCATATTTGGATCAAGAAAAGGTATGAGATCCAATGTAATATGAATACGAGCTCTATCATGTAAACCTTGAATGAATTCTTTGAAAGCTCTACAATAAAAGAGAATGAGAATAATTTTGATGAAAGAGACAATGTGTGTTACTATCACTTGGCTTGGAATTCCTTGGAAAATGTCTAGAGGGGAACTTGTTGTTTTTATTATATTTGAGTTTCTTGAATTTTTTTCACTATTTTCAAATGGTCCTCAACAAAGATGAGCTTTGTTTCTTGTTGGGTAAGAGGATTGGACTTTGGTAAAAGAAATTGTGAAGGGGACTTCATTGAAATTTGTTGTGTAAGTATATGTTGAAGGGCCAAAGGGATGAATGTATGAAGAAGGAATATCCTTTGCAGGAAAATTATTTTCTATCATTATTATTCATGTCCACTTTGTTAGTTGGGAATAAGTGTTCTCATCATCTAAAACTTCATATTTACTCAATATTATGTTAGGAGATAAATCATGAATAAAATCCACAACATCATCTTGTCTCAGAATATGTTGATGATTAAGATAAGCTCTTGAAAAATAAGGAGGATATGGAGCAATATATATACTAAGATTAACATGTTTACCTTGCCCCTCTTGTAGCAAAGTACCCTTGTGAGGAGAGAATTCGTCATTACTCTTCCATGTTGCATCTCCATTAGAGAGTTAATTGATATGAGCATTAGTTATTTACTTGTGAATTAAAGATACTCTATAAGAAGTAGAAGTGTGAGTCATTTCAATACCATCTCTAGGATAAACAAGGGTTCCATTTAAAACATCTACCAAAACTTCTATGAAATCCAAATATTCCATTATCTTCTTTAGAAATATCATCATATAGCAACATAAAATATGTATGAAGCTTTGCGAAATGAATTGAACGAAGGAGAAATATTTGAAACCCTCATAATGCAATACATTAAAATTGTATGGATGAATGCAATCAACATGAGGTGAAATAAGCTATTATCCAACACATGATTTTGGTAAATATAGCTAATAAATAATGTAATCACAAGTGAAATAGAAAACCAATAAGATTCTATAAATTTTTTTATGAAAATTAGATCTAAAACCACCCAATCAGAAATACGAAAAAAACATTGGAAGCATCAGGTTCACCAAAATGTAATGGTAGGAAATGAGGATCCACTAGTTCATCTATGTAAACAAGAAATTAACCCACTTCCCATGTATTATATTGATAAAGTTTACTAGCTTAATCATATTGTTATTAGATTAAATCACTACATAGTTAGTATTTCTAAAATGTCATTTACCAAATTATTTCAACATTTGGTATCGAAGTTTTGGTTAGATTGTAAAAGGGAATGTCTTTCTTATAGTCTTGTATTTTTTTTGGGTTGCAATTGGAATACTATTTTACTTGTTTTTCATATTCAAGTGTGGTTAGGGAAATCATAGAAGGCACATCATGATTGAAGATTTAGAAGTTGAATGGCTCTAGACATAAGTTGTGGAAACTAAAAATAGAGGATCTCTTAAAGGAGAAGATCAATCAAGAGTAATTTCAAAAGAAAGAAAAAAATATAAAAATGTATGGTGCAAATTGTGGAAAGATAGATAAGAAAAGTTTGGTTCTTTTGTACAAGAGGATATTGATTTTATTTTATGTAAAATAAGTGACAAGGTCTATCAAACAAAGAGTCTAATAAAAAAATATTTTTTCAAAAAAGAAATTGTATTCCTAAAAATGAAGCAAATTTTATAGGTGATAATTTAAATACATTTATTCTCATTTCGAGTTGTAGTTGCCTCCTATTTAACATTCAACCTACACTCTCAGATTCTATGGCTTTGATATTGTTATGATGAGAACCAACCTGCAAATAAAATATCCCTATATAGATTTTTGAACTAATGATAGACTTCTTACACCAAAGGTGACAAGAATAGCTAGTCGTGGCAACAACTTTTAATTCAGACAAGAATTATGTGAAGGCAATAAATTTATCATATGCACAACAATTATCTTGCGACAAAAAATAGAGCAAAGAAACTACACTTGATCATTTATCATATTTCAGTAAGATATAGGCAACTATTTACATTCATTGATTGTTATTGTTATCTAGTCATCACAAACCAAAACCTGACATTGAACGCCTTGACTCGATTGCAACTCATATATTTTGTCAACATAAACAAAAAACCAAATAAAAACAATCTCTACTCTCCATGTTGATTTTGCTCTAGTCCATTTTCTATATCAAACCAGTCAGTGCTTCTCTCCATAATGTCTATATTTCTCTTTTATTTATTTATAAATTCTATTTTAACACTTATCACAAAAGAGAAAAACCTCCCTCTCACCCAAAAACATTCTAAGTGACCTTTTCCCCAAAACTCGTTTTATCAGTCCTTCCACCCTCTTCTTTTCAACACAAAACCATTGCAAAACTTCTTCCTTCTGTCGCTTCTCTAACCATCCATAATTGAATCTTGAAAGGAAAAGATCAACGATTATGCAAAGACTAGAGATGATATGGAATCTAAGATTCCCTTCCACAAAAACAATAGGAATAACAAAAAAACACATCTAAACCTTCGCAAGCCAAAATTTAGAACCAAAAACACAAAGTCATTGATGCTCCTGCATCATAACCTAATCATAGAGTTTATGCACTACAACTCTAAGCTCATTAGGAATCCCAAGTTCTTCCATTTTTCTCCAAAGTTTGTCCCTCAGAATCATGTCAAAGGCTTTCTTAAATCAACAAAGCATAACAAAACTTCTTTCCGTTATGCATCCCAAACTTTCTCAATGAAGTGTATAAGAGTGATGTAATGGTCAATGGTGGAGTGTTTTGTCTAAGACCTACTTGCCCTTTCACTCTTTTTATTTCTCCTTTTTCCCAACTATTTATTCTACACTGTATCATTCTCCCAAAAAGATTTCCAAGAAGTGGATTGATCATAATTGTACAATAGCTAGAAGGATTATTTATGTCTCAACTTTTGTGCACATGAATCACTAACTTGTCCATTTTGCCAGAAAGCCACTTTGAGTAACTTTGTTAAATAAATTCTTGATGTGGGTACTTAGAATCTCCCTTCCTCATTTTGAAAATTCAACTAGCAACCTGTTAATGTCTTGAGCTTTACCACTTGCAAGATAAGTTTCTTATACCTTGCTTGATATCTTCTTTTGTGAAGAGTTATTTTGAATCACTAATTATAGGAGGTTTGTCCTTATCACATGCTTGCTCATAAAGGCGCGTCACATAATCTAACCACTATGCATCCATGACATTGTTTTCTATTTTCTTTCTCTCTTGCTATAGCTCCCTCTAAAATCCTCTAGGGTTGTGCTTACCCAAAGATATTAACTATTTCCTTCTTTCCATAACATAGTTTTATTTTTTCAATTTCATCAAATTCTCATATTTTATTTTGCTTTCTTTGTTTGACTCATTATCTTTGAAAAGTCTTTCTGCAACCTTGCACTCTTCATCAAACCAAGTGTTAGATGTTTTTTTTTTAAAACCCCTCTCTTAGGTCTTTTGCACACCTTTAGTACCTTATGAATTACCAAGATCAACATATTGTTGCAAATGTGGTCCATTTCTTCATTGTTTTCCTTGCATGATATGCTATTTTCTACTATTTGAAGGTGTTGTTCAAGTGTTGTAGCAAAAAGTTCCCAATTTTCATGATTCACAAGGATTTTACCTTGTGAATGTACGTTTCTATGCTTGTGCATAATTTTCCTTTGTTGTTGGTTGTTTGTATGGATGAAAAAAACAATAAGGAGAAGAAAATGATCTAATTTCATCTCACTAGGACAACTCTCAATCGTGAACTCTAATAGCCTAAGAATAGAATGTTAAGAACAAATTACATAATCAACCACACTTTGGTCATTGTAATTTTTACAGGTAATACCTCTAAATCTTGGCTAATTTTTATACCATTGTAGATTCCATGTCATACAAGCTACATAAACCTAGCAGCCCCACCCCAAAATGTGAGACACTCCAATTTCCATCTTGTGAAGTCCTCCCTCAAAGTTGGTCCTCATTTTCCTCTAACCTAAGGGTTTTTTTGTCTTCCCCTTCTTCTCTACCCAATTGAATAGACTGGTTATTGGCTATCCTTGCATTAAAGTCACCCAATAAAACTATTTTCTCCCGAAACATGGAAATAAGAAATGTCTTCTGCATATGGGTCTTCATTATCTAGATTTCTCTTCTTATAGGTTCAAGAATTTTTTGGGACAAAGCAACATGCAAGCACCTTGATAGTAATGCCTCATTGTTTACTATTTTCAACCATATGTATTGCTTATCTGGATCCTCTTTTTCTACATTTACTATTATGTCCCATGTTTCTCTTACCAAAACTATGGTCCCCTTATTGCCCTTTACCACTTTCAATCCCTTGATTCCAAATTGATATTTTATTGTATCCTACAAAGTTTGGCACTTTACAACCAAATGTTCATGTGTTTTCATGAGAATAACAATGTACTCCCCCTCATCTATGCGCCCAAACTCAATCCTCTCCTCCACAGATAACTTCTACAATTCCAACTTATCATATTAAGATACTTCCATGAAGCCACATATTCCTATTTATTGTGTGGAAAACACTCACTAATTTGAGCTTTTCTATTCTTTAACCATGCCCATTTTCTTGCTTGTCTTGCTGATTTTACTTTTTCCCACTCCTTCCTTCTTTTGTCTTGTTGGGTAAGTGTCAAGTCTTAATTGAAGTGTATATGAGTACCTCTAAGAATCCCTCTATTTTTAGGATCACATTCTTGTCTTCCATGCTTCTTAAGGCAGCTCTTACATGTCTATTTCTTCCTTCTTTTTTTTTCTTTCTAATCTTGTTTACTTGTTGGATACAATGTGTCCACTTCAACTAGTCCTTGAGGATGTCTCTAGTTATTGATCCTCTCCTTCTCCTCGTAGTCTTTCAAATCTTTAATGATGATATTTATAGTTTTGTTTTGCTTGTCTTTTTCTTCTTTTATTTGCCTCTTGATCAATTTCTCTATGATTTCCTTTTGGTCAATTGATGACCCATTTTCAACTTGTGATTAGGATTTGGCCTCTTCTATTTGGTCTTTTAGTTTGCTATCTCTTTTCTCCATGCTTGCAATCGTTATTTGGATATCTTCTAGCTATTTTATGCCACTTTTAGTCATTATTTCTCCTCTTGTTTTTTCTACTATTATTTGTTTGTTCTCATGCTTTATAATACTTAACTCTTCTTGTTCTCTTTTCATACTATTTTGTAAGCTTCTTATTTGTTCTTTAAACAACTTATTTTCTCTTTCAAAGTTCCCATTAGATTTTATAATTGCTTCAGTTTGATATCCACATGTTGCCCCTTTGGTTCTATATATATTCAATCCACTTTTTCAAGTTCATGAGCTCATTATTGAAGACCACCACTAGGGGTAGTTTTGGGGTTGTATTCTTGGGATTTTTTTTTTCTCTCTCCCCCTTGTTCGCTAATACAAATTTGGTATTACTTTTTAAAACCTCTCGATACGAAAAAACCTTTTTCTTTTTTCCTTTTATCATCACCTTGTCATGATCGAGTCATTAAAAGACCAAGGTATATGCGAATTTATAGCGTAAAAATATTCAATTGGAGGCAAAAGAGCCTTAGAGCGATGTCATACTAAACATACAAAATCCTAAGTCCACACAGGTATCGATTTTCTATTCATCTCCACTGTAATTCAAAAATCTGTGCGAAATGGAGGTTAAGGCCAAGAGAAATGACGAAAAGAAAATGAAGAGACAGAGTGTAGCTGCAGTTGCAGTGGTTGGAGCAGCTGCCATTGTTCTCATCGCCGGCAGGGCCCTTCTTTCTTTACTCAGGCGTCGCTCCAAAGGTCCATTTCATATCATCTTACATTATTGATGTATTTTCATTTTTGGTCGCAGAAATTGATTAAAAAACAAACCATCTCGATCAGGGATTGAAATATATACGATCCTCTCATCTACATGCTTAAATATTTCAGACTAGGCGATGCTAAAATATCAATAACTGGCCGATGCCTGTTGCCAAAACGTTTTCTTTCAGTCATATGGACGTGCATTTTCTTCTGCAAAATGCGTTTTTTACATCCCTCTTTGCCGAGAGCGTTGGATCAGAGTAGGTGCTGAAGGTGCACTTTTTTTTATTAAATACTGCATTTCAAATCAGTCGATTCCTCTCCGTTGCACAAGAGCCTGGAAAGATGCTAAACAAACACATTAGCTGAAGCAAGACCCCGGGACCGATTAAAAGGACAGGAAAAATGTTTCGAGAAACGGGTTAAAAACCTAATTTGATTGATATAGGATGCAAAGCATAGTTTCTCGAGGAAGTAGAAGATATAGAATGATACATGCAATATATTCCATGTGATTATTCGTCTTTTCATCAGGGAACTTTTGTGCGTGCAAGTGCATGAAAATATCTTAATTTACATATCACTTATTGTTTTGACCCTTGGGGTATTGCTCAAGTATTGCGTAAAGAAAGAGCATGGAAGATGGTCACTCAAGTCAAGGTCCGGAATGAATTCAATGATAAAAAGATTCAGTGAGTCGAAGAAAATGATTGCTCATGATAGAAGCTTGTTAGACACATATGTGAAAAGCATTCAAGATGCCTTATCAGAAAAGTCCCGTCTATCACTTTCTAAGTTTGTTGATGTGATTGAGAAGCAGATTAAAGAAAATGAGAAACAAATAGCTGATACCTCTCAGTCATTTGATCCATTGACTATCTCTGTGGCCAGTCAAGAAGCTCAGTTCATATCTTTGCTAGACAAAATTAAGAGCTTAAGTCATGATAGGGAGAAGATCATTGGCAAAGTTGGTGAACTTCGGAATCTCATTACTCCCAAGATGGACACAATGCTCAGTGCCCTGAAGGAAACTCAGGATGCCATAGCCAAGAATGAACCTTAAGATTTTCAATCGATAGAGATGCAAACATTCCTTTTTAGTGGTCTCATATCAGTTCTAGAGTGTCTCAAGAAAGGTTGGGACAACCATCTGAGCTCATTGAAAAACATTTTTGCAGATATCTTCAGGCTTATGTAAGTTAGTAAGATCTGTGTGTACATATGCTACTGTATATAGAGTTTTGTGTGAATTTTTGGCATGTGGATCCCTACCTTTGCCATTGATGTCAAAGGGGGAGTGTAGGGAAGTAAAAAATGTTGCATTCATCTTAGGGGGAGTTCCAAAATTTTGAGTTTTGGAGTTTTGATGCTAAATTTTGCAGTGTCTTCATATGTTGGTATGATTTTGACATTTAGTCATTTTTCACTAAGTGTTGCCATCAATGCCAAAGGGGGAGATTGTTGGCAAGAGACACTGTACAAGTAATCCAATGTTGTCATTGATGGCAACCGAAGTCTGTGATCCCATCCGCAATGCATGATTTGCTTTTTCCGGAAGTCTGAGAGAAGAGTTGGTTAAGTCCGGTAAGTCAAAACAGTGCATTTGGTAGAGTTCAGTATTCTGGTTTGCATTTCATTTCAGTTGAATATTTTGTGTTGTGGAGTTAAGGGAAGCTTGATAGATGTTTGGGGTACCTTATTCCATGATTTTAGCCTCTGGTGATAATTGTTGTGCAAGCTAGAAGATCCGGTATATTGGTTTTTCAGGTTGAACAGTGTAGTATGGCCGACTTGTATAATTGATCATTGTGCGGATTTGATGGAGAAGTCTTGGTGATTGTTTTTGTGTTCGAGGTTGTTTAGCCGACATTTGGGAAGCGTGTGGACAATTCTTTTTGGTTTGCATTAGTATTTGAGATCGGATTTTGTTGATAGGGTGTACACGTTTGGTGAATATGTTAAATGTTCTTGAGCCGACTAGTGATGGATAAGATTTCATATTGTGGATATATAAGATCGATTGTTATGATCATTTTGGATATCGGTTGGTATGCAAAAGGTGTTGGTGATCGATTTTGTGCAGTTTCACATGCGCAGGGCAGAGATCTATGCTTCGGATTTGTGATAGAACAATGAAATAGAGTAGACTGAGAAAAGTGTGATTATTGAGCTTAACCGAAACTGCATCAGGCATTTGTAGATGCTACTTTTTAGTTCATATACTTCAGTAATCTATTGTAATAGATTTTTAGGCAGTGAGCCTTCTTTATTTGAGCATTGAGCTCTAGGTAGTGTGCCTGAATGCATGTGCATTCCCCTTTGTAATATTTCTATACTTCTACAGAGTATATTTATATTGTGGATTCATCCCCACTGTGATTTTTCCCTTAACCGGGTTTCCACGTACAAAAATCTTGGTGTTATGGTGTTGTGGTTATTTGCTTTATGTTCTTGCATCTTTCTTTTGTTCATATGCATTAAGTGGTTGAATGAGTAGTTAAATAAAGTTAAAAATTGGAGAACATTGATTCACTCCCCCTCTCAGTGTTCCTTGATTCCAACAGTATGGCCCACATTGCAAGAGTCTGAGATTTTTGTTTGGGTCTTGAAGCCTCTCTACCTCAAGGTGCGATTGGAATTTGTCTCCCACCTAAACTGATGTAGGACATAATGCTCATCTGGTTGTTGCTTCTATTCCTCTCTGGTTTGCTGCAATATCTTGTGAACCTATTGCTAGGTATGGTTAATCTATTCAACAAATTTGTTGTTTTATCCACTTGTTCCTTTGTGTGGGGTGATGTCTCTTCCAACACGATAGACAATGCTACATCAATGAATGCCAATGTTTGAAACTTAAAGCAAGCCTGAAATGGGTTGTGTCCCGTGGAACCATGAAGAGCTTGATTATAGCTGTGTTGGACATCTAGAAATCTCTTATTCCATGTGTGAGTATGCTTCATGTGGTATGCCTGAAGAATGTGCATGAACATCCTGTTTACAATCTCTATTCATCCAATAGTTAGTAGATGGAATGTTGTGGACTTTGTAGTTTTGTGTCTATTCAAGAACCAAAAAGTATTGAGGACCATGTAATCCCTATTTGTCACAATGATTGCACCTTGCGGTATGATAATTAAACCTTACATTTGTGAAGAAGAGTTTGGTAGTTTCTTCTAAGAGATCTTTGTGGAAAAGTATTAAGGATCATGTTATCCCCGTTTGACACATGGTTTGCACATTTGCAAAGAAGAGCTTGGTAGTTTCTTCTGTAGAGGTCCTTTTGTTACTGGTCATCATTAGTGCCATATTTGAGAATCTAACGACCACAATATATACACACACAATTGTGACCATGCTTGATCATGGGGAGACCTGACATGAAATCTATCGAAATAGATTGCCAAGGTTTGTCAGGAATTGAGAGGAGTGTATAGGTGTTGTTTTCAGTTGGTTGGCTTTGCAATGGCTCATGTTGTGAAAACGGTGATGCATATGAGAACATCATGCCATAAGTTTGACAAATAGGAATAATTATTTTATATTAGGAATCATATTCAGAAAAGTGTTTTACGATATGAGGAGCTGAAACTTTGCCAAAACTAGCTAGAAGTAGCCCAGATTATAAGTGGATCAAAGGTCCAACTTATAAACATTGAATACACATATCCAAAAAGGATTGGAACCATACAAAAATGAGTAGAGAATTACTCCCATCAGCACCTTTGTTTGTTGCTAACCTCATGTGGTTCAATATCATAGGTACCAATTGGCAGATCAGCCATTTCATCCAAGTTCACATCCTTCACAACTGGTTCAAATCTGGGTCTAAAAGTCGGCTCCTTCTTATCAATCTTCTCAGTTTTTTCAATGTTATTCTTCTCTATATACTTCTTTAGGATAGCCAACTCCTCTTCGTTTAAATTGTTCCTCCCCTGCAGGAAGAAATGCCGACTCTTGGATCTCTTTTTTGTATATATAGTTTGGCCTTCTTGCATCAGGATCATAAACCTTTCCTTGGGGATTTCCAGAATCATGGAGACTTGCATCAAGATATTTAAAAAGTTGAGTTCCCTGTGAAACTTAATAAGGCACCTTCTTTTGCCTTGGAAGACCTCATTTCTCTTCTTCTAGATACCACTATGATGAACCCTTGTTGGTTCAATTTTTCAACCTGCTGTAATTTGTAATTCTTTTTGTATTTTTGATTATTAAAGATGGTCTTTCAGAAATAGACAGAAGTTGCAGAAGGGGTTTCTTTAATCTTCAACACATATTGAAATAATACATGAAATAATCAGCTAAAACAATAAATTGGAGAATTTAGAAGCATACCCGTAGGTCCTTAGCCAATTTATTGAAATGAAAAGATTAAATCAGCAACTTACAAAGTTCTGATTTTTATTCTGGAAACAATCCAGATCTGCTCTTATTTAATAATAAGACGCCCAAATAGTAAGAAGATGGCGCCAATTAATGAGCAAGCTGTGGGTTTGGGAAAAGAGGCTTCCAAACCACATAAAAATAACAGCAATAACAGCAAATAAGAAAATCTACAACAAATCTGCCCTGTAAGAAGCCAAATCTGGCTGCAATCATCACCAATTTGACTTCTGAATGAGGCCAACTACAGCTGCAATAATTCAATTGATCTTTCACAGTCTCACCATTACCATGCATTGAAGAATAGACGTTCTCCAATGAAGAATCCAGTCTGAAACCCTCAAGCTCCAAATTCCAGAGAGGAATGAGATATCAAATAATCAACAAATTAATGAGTTCGATTTCTCAAGGAGGCGACTTTATGCAAAAACCCACGATTTTGATTTAGGGTTAAAGAAAATATCATAAGTGTTAAAACACTTTTAATATAGGCGCCCAACTATAGAGAAAAATAATAAGTTAAATAAATTAAAATGAAATATTTTATTAAAAAGTCAATGTGACTTTATAATAACGTCCTTCGTGCACGTGCATCGTATTGAGGATATTGTTGATGTGTATTTTGTACACAACCAAACACAGAATAAAATACACAAATGGTACCTTATCCTCTCTTGAGTAAAGTCTCTGAATGCTGAAGATATCGCGAAAAGGATCAATCAGGGTGACTTCAAGGTTCTTCGTTGTAGGATCTCTACATGTGGATAAGCACCAGTGGTCGTTGTGAATGCTGTTTCTTCAAGGGGCCTTACGTATTCTCGATTTGCAGGAACAGGGTTTTCCCAAATGCTAACAGGTTCTCAAAAAATAGCAAAAGATAGGGTTTTAAGGGATGGATACTATTCTAACCCTAAGAATGACTCAATGTAGGCTAGACTTGGTAAGATTCTACCAATTTCAGTATTGCCAAGGAATTACAACTCTACTGGAATTGATGCGATCTTCTAAGGTGACTAGTGATTTTCAATTCATCAAAGATATAGACACTATCATAAAGATACATATCAATATTTCAATAATGATTGATGGTTCAAACAATCTCAATATCTCCAGTTGACCACACACGGCATCCTTACAATCAGTAAGAAGCTAGTGGTTTGGAACGTGAATCTCACCAAAGATCAAGCACAACACTTAGTCCTTCAAACTTAAATACTATTTCGACTGAGAATGATTCAAGAAGATAAACAACCATGAAAATAGCCACAAGAATAGCAATAAAACACCATAACTTCAATATTTTATTGATCTCAAAGCCAAATGGACAACAATTGTTCAAAATTCTTTCTTCACTACTCAATTTTGCTACAAAATAACTTTCTTCTCTAAGCTCCTCTAATCTCTAATAATCTTCTTCTAATTGCTAATCATCTAATGACAAAATGAAAATGAGTGAGGGTATATATAGCATCCTCAATTACAATGAATGGCCCAGATCGAAAGAAGATCAATGGCTGATAATTTGACACCTAAACCCTAATTAGGGTTTGTTACAAAAAGTTCCCCTTTTAGATGAACATTATTAAATGCATAGCCAAATATTTAATTGGCACAAAAGTCGAGGAAACATAGACCAATGAGAATTAAGATGCCACATCATCCTATAACAACCTTTCTTCTAGAACTTTGTTCCCTTTCCTATGCTCTTTCTTAGCATATCCAACGAATCTGGACACAATTCCTTCAATCTTAGCAATAGGAATCTCAGGAAGATTCCTCATTTGTTCCTCCAAGTGAACGACTTGATCAAAAGCCGTGAGAAGAGCCGTTTCCCATCCAGGTTCGAGTTCTTTGATCTTCTCAATCAGGAGCATGGTAGTGAACATTAGGTCTCGTTGCTCATTTGTGATGACCTTCACATCTTTGCAAAAGATGACCTTGACTCTCTCTTCCAATTCTTGGAGGTCCACATCTGTCTCAATCTCGATCCGCCTGCCAAGAATGGTACACAACACCTCAAACACCTTATCTTGAATTGGATGGATGACACCTTCAATTTGACTGCATTTGGTGTTGATGCTTTCGAAAAGAACCTCTTTCATTTGGAGTAGAGCTGACCACTGTATTAGGTTGTGAGTTCCTCCATCCATTATCTTTTCTTGTGCCAGGATCCTCCTTGGTGTTTGCCTGATTACTTGCAGGACCGGAATGATAACATCTCTAGTGTGAGCGAAAGCGGCTACAGTTATCATTAGATTGTGGATAATCTCAAGGACTTGGATAGCTCGATGGATTGTCTTCATCATTCTTGTTGCAAATTCAACAGTTACCGTGTGGGATTTATCAATCCAAGAGCTCATAAGTTGAACCAAGCTTTTGACCCTTTCTGCTTCGCCAACTGATTCAGGAGGAAGTGCCTGCAAAGGAGATACTGCTGGATCCTGACGTCTCAAGGGCTGATTGAGATGACTAAAATAGCCCCTCCAAGCACCGATCTCTCTCTCAAGCTTCCTGTTTTTTTCCACTTCTTCCTTAAGTTTATCTTTAAGTGCTTCAAATGAATCAGTTGCTTCTTCCATTGCTTGCTCAGTAGTGAGTGGACCAAGCTCAAATGTTTCTAAATCATACTCATCTGCAAGAATTTCACCTTCATACTTGTCCACTACTGGCGTAGCTATCTGCAATTTCCTGGATCCTGTCTCATCTCTGATCACCTTGGACATCTTGGTGGCCTTCTTCTTCTCCGTTACCTCTTGAGAATTTCCTATAAGGCTCTCTAAGTCAATCACATACTCATCTGCAAGAATTTCACCTTCATACTTGTCCACTACTGGCGTAGCTATCTGCAATTTCCTGGATCCTGTCTCATCTCTGATCACCTTGGACATCTTGGTGGCCTTCTTCTTCTCCGTTACCTCCTGAGAATTTCCTATAAGGCTCTCTAAGTCAATCACATCCTCTTCTTCTTCAATCACAATCACCCTTGTCAGTCTCTCTTTTAACCAATCCGGAATGGTGGATCTTGTCTCTCTCACTTGTATTTCTTTAGGTAGTGGTTCATCTTCTCGGAGAGGAGATGTCGCTTCATCATCATTCTTCTCTTCATGTAGCTCATCAACTTGGGGAGATTGACTTGATGAATGCTGAGGTGTCTGCCCCTTTTCAGGCTTATCATTCTGTACCATGGACTCCATAGATTCATCAACTTCAGGCACCATCTTCCCTTGACCTTCTCCTTGGCTTGCCTTCTTTTCATGTCGAGAAGATGTGCTTGATGGGTGATCTCGATTGGCCTCTTGCTTCTTCTTGGAAGACTCCCTTTTTTCAGGTCTTTCTTTTCTCTTTGCACCTCTAGGATGAGAAGTGTTCTCACTCACGCTTGCTTCTCCTTCTTCTGGTCTTGCCTCCAAAGTAAAAGTCATTGACACGTTCTGCTCTCTCAATTTCTGATGTTGTACATCCACCCATCTGCGAGTACATGATAAAACAGGAGCCATCAAGGCTCTCAAATCCAAAACCTCAGGTTCATTCCAATCTATCTTCACTGCTTTGTCTTCTTTGTCATAAGATGACTGGAGATGTCTGTCGCTATCCTGTGCTTGATCAGCCACTCTATAAACTTTGCATTTCCTGATGAGATCTAAGGGTAGCCTAGAATGCATCTTTCTTTTAACCTCTAAATCACTTGAGAGATTCATCCAAAAGTCCTCTACCTGAAATTCGTGTTTGTACTTCTTACCAACTGTCTCCTCCATATAACCATGAGGATCAAAATTCTCCCTCGAGGCAAAGACTGTGAATGAATATAAAGCCAATTCCTTCTCTGCATCATCCAAGGCTTGAGTATTAGGACATACCTCAACTGAATTCCCCAATATGATGGGCACGGGAACTCCATTTCCATGCTTGTGTCTGGATGCCTTTGCATAAGCTGCCAACTGTCTGGTCACTTCAAGTAGCACTATTTTGTCTGTCGGATACCTCGGCAACATGTAGCGAGGTGAAGGACACCCATGAACTCTGATATATGTAAACTTTTGAAACTGGATGAACCATGCACCATACTTCTTCACAAGTTCTTGTGCCTCCAGAGATAGTCGATTATGAATCCCACCTTGCAATATCCTAGTGATGTTCATCGTGAAGGTGTCATTGACTAACTTGTAGTCACCTCTAGGAGGATGATGCAAATGAACATAAGAGTCACAAACTCTCACTTCTCCGGGTCCTCTTCCGATCACTCCTCTGTGAGGTAGCCCTGCATACTCGAAACTCCTAATCAAGGCATATATGACATATGAGCTCATGTGGAATGATTTAGTAGGTCTTCGCCTTCTCAACTGCACATTCAGACAATGGCTAATAATTCTAGCCCAATGAATCGTTCCTTTTCCTTGGACTATCACTTGGATGAAGAAGAACATCCACTTTTCGAAGTAGAAGGCTTGAGGAGCCCCTGTAACTCGATTGAGCAAAGTTATCAAATCTCTATACTCCTCCTGGAAGTCGATCCTATGTGGTGTGTTGGGAATCTTGCTCAGGCGAGGACGACTTTTGAGCAACCAATTCTTATTGATGAGATTCAAGCAAGTGTCGGGATCATCTTCATATATTGACCTGGCTCCTTCTAAACTTTTGTAAATCATATCTTTATGCTCTGGAAGATGAAGAGCTTCACTTATAGCCTCCTCTGAAAGATAAGCTAAGGTGTTCCCTTCCTTGGATACGATCGACCTTGATTGTGAGTCATAATGGCGGGCACACTCGATCATTAGCTCATGACACTTGACTGCTGGAGGGAAACCTACCGCCTTGATGATGCCACTTTCAATTATCTTCTTCACAACAGGTGATGGCTTGCCAATGTAGGGGACTTCTCGAAACTTTTTTACATTGAAGTTTCCTAAGTTGGTGTCTCCGATATTACTCCATTTGGACACGATCCTGGTCTCCAATTCATCGTTCCTCTGATCTTCTTTGATGAGAGCTGAGCGACTAGTAGATGCTCCTGCCCTTGGAGTCGCCATCTTGACACCTACACAACATTTCAAAATTAGTTCTTAAGCATTATATCTTGAAGTATAGAAATTAAGACTCAAAAGGAAGATTAAAGATATTAATTAGGAAACTTCATGATAAGTCTAGAGTTATCATTTCCTAATTAACTAATCAACACTTAGACTTCTCCAAAAGGTGTCCAAAATCAAATCTTACACAAGGATGCTAAGATAATTTCGCCATACCTCTTCTTGAGTACTAACTCTAAAAAAATGATGCAAGTAATGGATTTCGCTAGGCAAAGTTTAGATCAAAGCCCTCTCTTGGATGAATTGCGTCTCCTCTAGTTTGAAAAGAATAAACTCCACCTTAATTAGCCTTCAACACTTAGAAGAAATTCGCTCCAAATAAGTTCTATTTCGCACCTCCAATCAGCTCTCCAATTTCGCACTTAAAAGGATGATTGAATGAATGATTAAACTTGATCAAAGCATCCCTATTATATAGAGCGCTTAACCCTTGCTTCCTCTAGGCCGACTTGACAAAAAAGAGGTAAAAAATAAATAAAATCTCCAAAAGGGGTGGCCGACTTGACAAATAAAAGCAAAATAACACCTGAGCGCTTATTAATTGAACTTTAATTTAATAAAAATTAATTTTAAATGCCTCCAAATTAAAATTTCGGTTTTCTCAAGGCTCAAAATTAATTTATTAAATGCCAAAATGCTTTTAATTTAATGCGAATTTAAGTTTAATTTTCCAAATGCCTCAAAATTAATAATTTTGGCGATCAAATGCAAATTGGAGAATATTAATTTTTTAAAACAAGGCTTAATGAAACTTCATGATGATTTCGCCTTGGACCCTCAGAGAGGGTCAGGAGCGATTTTCCATTTTAGGCTTATACTCCACCTAAATTTGATTGTTGAACCCGCATCGTTATTTCCAAGATCAATTTCCTTGCACAATTGAGTAAATTCATCGAAAATCTTGAAGGCAAAAAATGTCTTTTGGAGGAATTTCGCCCTGGACCCTCAGCAAGGGTCAGGAGCGATTTTCCCAATTTTGCTCAAAACTAGCATTTTTCAACGTTCTAAATCTTTTCCAGACATTCTAACTAGGCCTTCTCACTGACTTGCAAACTTAGCTCCATCAAATTTTGGAGAAAAGGTGTGATTTTGAGGTTTTTCGCCCTAGACCCTCAGCAAGGGTCAGGAGCGATTTTTTCATTTTGACTACAAATCCTCATTTCCTTATCAAGACACTTTCTCAACTAGCTAGACCGTGTTAATGCCTCCAAAATAAGCAAGAAAATCCCTTTTCAAGTTTTTTTCGCCCTGGACCCTTAGCAAGGGTCAGGAGCGATTTTTGCAAATTGGGCTTAATTCTCCATCACCTTTCATTGAAATTCTATTCATCACTTGGCAATGTCCTTGCTTTATCCATCTCACCCAAATTGGCTTTGTTGTTTCAAGGTAAAATGGGAGTTTCAAAATTTTCGCCCTGGACCTTGAGAGAGGGTCAGGAGCGATTTTTGCTTCCTGGCTTAGCATCATCAACTTCTCTAGGCAAATCATCATTCATCATGTTTTTGAAAGGGCTTCTTCCTTAGCACAATCTTGCCTTAGTACAATTTTGAAGGAACTATGTTGGTTTTATGATTTTCGCCCTGGACCCTCAGCAAGGGTCAGGAGCGACTTTTGGTTTTAGACATAGCCCTTCATCCTTTAGACTCCAAATCACCTCTAAGGCATAACACATTGCGTCCTCTTTCTATCCAAGCAAGATTTTGTCTTAATTCATCAAAGAAAGGAGAAAAACTTAGAAATTCGCCCTGGACCTTGAGCAAGGGTTAGGAGCGATTCTGATAATTGCCTTCAAATCTTGCATTCTTAACATTCCTTCTTCACTTTGAGGCAATTTAAACATCATTTCAAGCTCATGTCTAGGCTTAGATTTGTCCAACTCGGAGAAAAATGTCCAATATTAGGCTTTTCGCCCTGGGGCCTCAGCAAGGGTCAGGAGCGATCTGGCTTGATTGCTTCCTTGTTGATTGTCCAAGTTATATTCAATGGGTAGAACACACTTGCTTTCATTTATTCCAATTATAAAAATCACTTTGACTTTGCAAGAAAATGTGCCTTTTGAAAATTTCGCTCTGGACCTTCAGAGAGGGTCAGGAGCGATTTTGATCTTCTTGGGCAAAACTCCTTCAATTCATCATCTTCAATCAAGTCTGGATACTTTATCACGCTCATTTCATCCTCCACCATGCCTTTGATATCTCATTTTGACCCAACAAGGTCAGGAATGACTCCAATAAGCTTTTTCGCCCTGGACCCTCAGCAAGGGTTAGGAGTGATTTTGATGATTCCAACAAGATCCTTCATCATTTCAAGTTAAAACTCCTTCAGGCGGGTGGAGAAAGTCATTCATTTTCCATTCATGTTCGACACTTGGTCCCTTTTTCACTACCAGATGAGGGAAATCAAAATTTCGCCCTGGGCCCTCAGCAAGGGTCAGGAGCGATTTTTCCCTTAGCCTCCAAAATTCATCATTTTTCATGCCTTCAAATCTTCAAAAGCATCAAACCATGTCCAATCATCCCTCCTGGAGACCCTGCACAAAACAAATTAGAAAAGTCAGTGATAAATATGCCTTAAATAACATTTTCGCCCTGGACCCTCAGCAAGGGTCAGGAGCGATTTTACCCTTTCTGGCTAAACTATTCAAAATTTAAGTCTCCAATCACTTCACAAGGCAGAGTCAGGTCATTTTCAAGGTTAGGAACCAGTTAGCAAGCCCATCAAAAACAAGAAATTGCACTTAGGATAAATTTCGCCCTGGGCCCTCAGCAAGGGTCAGGAGCGATTTCTCTGTTTCAGGCATCATCTTACTTCCAAAATTTGATCAAAACTTACCTAGGCAAGAACACACAATTTCACCTTCAAAATGCTAACACTTAGTCAAAATTGGATTTTACCCTAAAAAATCTTGATTAAACCTAACCTAAGACCCATTTGACTTCCCTGAAAGGCTTACCTTATTTCAATCATCTCGATTCTTCGGGAGGACGCTTAACAACTTTCAAAATTTGACTGGACTCAGCTCGAATAACATCCAAAAGAAACCCCTAAGGTTTAGCCCTAGCCCAGACAGACAACTCACTCACTCAAAACCCTAAAAGCAGAGAGAAAAACAAGCAAAACAAAAGCGAAAAAGAAGGGGGTCCCCATTCTAATGGGGCGATGTGTGAAATGGTCACAACAGATATTTGGGTAGATTTCTGTACAAAAGTGGAAATTCTGAAGATGGATTACTGCAGGATTACTGTTGAGCAAGTTGTTGATTTGAACTTGGTGGATATTACACAAGGGATGATGGGTATGTGCTTGATCCTGAATATATTTCACGAAGGGTTGAGGAAGCTCCACTTCCTTTAATCTGTTGGTTGAAAATTTTGTACACTTGGGGAAATATACAAAATTGTGGTTTCAATCACAACGTGTGAGTAAAATTCTCCTAATTAAGGGAAGGCTCCCCCTATCTAACTACAACTTTGAAAATAAAATAAGATGGGACAACAATCTTTCTTCTTCTTTTAAGAAAGACAATATCCTTTTCTCTTCAGAGAAAAGAATAGCGATTGAATATAAACAATAGTAACCACTTTCAAATGAAATGAGAGAAGGGAAATGAAGTTTCCTGAAAGCACAAAGACTTCCGTCACTTCCTTCGAGACGGGACAGCAATATCAAGCTCAAAGACTTGATTATATGAAGTCCTATCTACCCTTTTCTATACTAATGCTATAAAGAACAAATTATAACAGCTCAAAGACTTATAGCTATTTCTCACAAAATCTACTCCTAAATTCTCCTAAGAACAAGTGAAAGCACAAAGACTTGCAGCTTCTCTCAACAAAATATTTATTTTAATCTATATTAACCTCAACTACTTGTAGCACAAACACTGCAAATCAGATGTAATTAAGCTCTTTAAGGAACACTTGCAAGAAAGATAATATAGAACATAAACTCAAGTATGTAGCACAAAGACTCAAAGCTTGAGCAATTTTCTTCTATTCCTTTCAATTCTTAAATTTACATATGAAAGCTCAAAGACTTCTTTGCTGTAAATTTGGTAGAGTTTTTGCTTGCTTTCCAAAAGATAAAAATTACAATAGACCCCCTCAAATATTTATAGAAGAGGAGCCTTGAGAAAAAGGTGAGAGGATCCTAACTAACTTGAGAGATTCTCTTAACCACCAAGACTTATTCAATAACTAACTAAGACTTCAATAACTACCTATGACTTATTCCAACTACAGTCCTAATTGAACACAACTTGTAGTTGCCTTACATGTAATTACAAAAGTGCAAGTAATGAGTTAACTTGCATTTTACAAAAATACTTTTACATGTAACTTGTCAAAACAAAATTACAACTAGAAATTACAAAAGTGGAAAAATACAACTAAGTGTTGAAAAGCACGTAAGTTGCAGCACTTGAAGGCACGAATCCTTTAAAATTCTGGATGATCATTTGTAGTTCCTCAGGATCCGGTTCATGGGTGTTCTTGGCAACAACCATGGTCTTCACGATAGTATCATGACACCGAAGGAGCGCAGAGCTGTTTTTATCCAGGATGGATTGGATTTCATGCAAAAAGACTTGGTGTTTCATCAACATTTGAATTGAAGTGGCCGAGAATTGTTCGCTCCATTCATTATGAATCCTCATCTGTAAATCAGCAAGAACTTCTTCTTCTGGAATCAGCTCTCCATCCTGACTTAATATGTTGCAAGAGGCCCTTTCACAATGTGAGACAATATCTCGGAAAACTTCACCCCAAAATCTCTTTGCATTACCGATCTTCTCAATGAGGGATTTAAGAACAAGGGCCTTGTTTTCCAGAAGCTCTTCAAATTCCAAGTACATGACCCTGGAAGAGATGATGGCATGCTCCTGTAAAACACTCAACTGTTGTTGGGGCATGGTACGCCAGATTTGGCCAACTTTCTTCAACACTTTCCAGATTCTTTTTGAAAGTATCAGAAGTCTGATCCAGTTTCTCCTCAATGGTTTCCAACTTAGACATCATCTGAAAAATGTCTTTCATTACCTGTGCACATAGATCATGAAGCTGATCAACCCAGGAATCCAATGCTTTTACCTTCTGAGCAGCCCTTTCCACTCCACGAATTGATTCTTGGGAACCGGAAGAACCTATGGAGTTACTCCCTTCAGCAACAGGTTTTGTGATTTTATGAACAACTACCATAAGTTGTCGGTTTTCCTCTTCTAGCTTGTCTTTCTTTGCTAGAAGTTCATCACATCGTTGTACCAATGAAGCTACAGAAAACTGAGCATCATGTTTAATAACCTCATGCGTTTGTTTGCCCAATTCTATCCTTGTAACTTTATAATCAGCCGCTGACATTTCTTCAAGTGGCTTATCTACAATGGGTTCTACAATTTCAGCTACCTTCATCTTGTTGCTGTCAACATTTACTCTGGAGATAGTCTTGGCCTTCTTAGCAACTTTGGATCTGGACTGTTTTAGTTGCTGATAATCAAAGGCATCAAGTGAGATTTCTTGCTTCTTCCTTTTTGGAGTAAAAGAGCTAAGCCATGGAGGCAAAGTCATTAACACCCCTTCAGTAGCAGCTGTAGGCAAAGGAGAAGCAGTTTCTGTTTGAATCACCGTGGTCATCCTGGGAGGAATATTTGTTTGGATAGCGACCACGGTTTGCTTAGTTACCAATGGGCATGTAGATTGCCTCATAAACTCTTCAAAATCAGAAGTGGAAGTATCAATTTCTGACAACTGGATGCAAGTAGGAATATCCTCAGGAACTTCCAACACACTCTTTTGTTGATGATCAGGAGGTGGCTCGTATGCTGAAATGGGAATAGCATTCTGAGGAGATTCATCCACAAGCAAATCAGGAGGAGAAAGAGGCGTCTCAATGGAAACTGGAGGAATGATCTCATGAGGCGAGTCTGAAAGTGGAGACTTAGGAGCATCATCAGATTGTTGCCCTTCTTCTGGATTATCTAGATCAATCACCTGAACATGAAATCATGATTTTTCTTTCCCACGAATTGTCGTCTCCTCAAGAGGAAGCACTACAGCCCTACTAACTCGCAACTTGATCCTTGTGCCCGAAGATGATGCACCTTCCTTGTTGTCAACCTGAATCTCAGACTTACGTCTAAGAGGCTCCGTAGAATCATCTTCTTTTCCAACCTTGATTTTTATGAGTCTAACAACATTACTTTTCAGCCATGTGTTGGTGCTAGCCAAGATAGGCTGAAATCTCTCAAGGATGGATACACACTCTTTGTGTGACCATTGGATCAAAGAAAGTGGAGCTTCCTCAACCCTTCGTGAAATATATTTAGGATCAAGTACGTGCCCATTGTCAATCATTCCTTGTGGGATATCTACCAAGTTCAAATCAACAATTTGCTCAACAGTGAGCCTGCAGTAATCCATCTTCATAACTTCGACCTCTGTGCAGAGATCTATCCAAATATCCTCAATGCGATGCACGTGCACAAAGGATTTTTTGATCTTCTCCTTCATACCCTTGTAATCAAAATCAACTCTAGGTTTATACCTTTTGAGTTTATTTTCCTGCATTTCAGTCTCCATGGCCTTAGCTTTTACGGATGTGACAAGAGAATACCGGCCAATTTTTAATGGGTTTGTTGTAGAGATCCCCATTCCAACCTTGTGTTTAGTAGACTGAAAAGTGTGGACAGCCATGATCTGTCTTCCCAACTCCATAAGAATGATCCTATTAGTTGGGTATCTAGGAAGCATATATGGCTGACCACTATAGCATCCAATTCTCATATAGCTAAAGGTGGGGAACTGTAGAAACAAGCATCCATACTCGCTCACCCTTTCCCATGCCTCATCTGATACCCTTTTGTTCCTCAGAGTTCTGTCAAACTGACACATGAAGTAATCGAAGAATGCATCTTGGACTCTTCTGGAATGCAGTCTGCTAGGTCTCAAAGGCAACTGATCATAATATTCCCAAAATGGTATAAGTGAGCGATCACCCTTGGTAGAAAGACTTGGAAAGTGTCTAAGTGATGCTGCCAAGTATACCAAATATGAGTTCATGTAGAAAGTCATGGTGGAAGGGACTGCTGCAAGTTGTTCACACAAGGCATTGCTGATGACTTCTCCCCATGATATATGATGAGACTGCCTTATGAACATGATGAACTGGTACATCTAGGGCTCAAAAACATTAGAATGTTCAAGGCCCATCATCCTGCTGAGAAGGGTTATGGTGTCTCCTATCTCCCATTTGAAATCACAGGGGTACAACTTAGCCCACCTTGAGAAGGAGGCTCGTGGCTCTTGGATCCACTTGTTGATATGCCGCTTACAATCTTTTTCTCTCTTCACCTAATACTCAGCTGCACTTTCTTTGGAGATTTCCATGTAAACAAGTGTGGGAGGTATTCTGAAAACCTTCTAGATCGTATCTGCATCAAGACGAATTATTGCCTCACCATCATCATTTTTGATGACTCGTCTCTTTGTCAAAATGATGGGCGCAGGCGAGAAGAAATTTAGGTTCTAGGGCAGCCACCGGGAAGGAAGACGCATGATGGATATGGCTGTCCAACAGCCGCTGCATGTTGTTATCTTGTGGATCTTCCACCCTCTTGACAAACTCTGTCATATCCACGTGCCCTATTTCTCTGTCTCTGATAGGATCCAAAGGGGAAGAAACTTGGGAAGGTGCCACCTTGTTCTGATACTTGTCATGTTTGTACTTCATCTTTTTTGAAACTGGAGATGATGACAAATCTGACATTGATTGGAAACTTGGAATACTGTGATGAAGATTTAAAAGTGTTAAGGCAACATCATAGTCAGCTGTAAATAACATTCTTCCTTCTTCAAATGGGAAAAACTTCGATTCTTGAACTTCACGATTTTGTGAGAGGAAGAGGGGAAATATATGGAAATGGGAAAATCTTGACTTTGACCAATTTCGGATCTTGGAGAAATTTTTGCGAGTATACAAGTTGGAAAGAAAATTCATGCAATCGGATCTTTAAAACCCAAATGCAAGTACACTTGTAAATTTGCAAATGGAGAAATGGATGGAAAATGAGAATTTGACTTGCGGAGAATGACGGAAATGGAAAGTACGGATATGGGAAACATAAATAGATAGAAATGGGAAAATCCGGGAATGTCATTTTCATGAAAATGGGAAGAACTTTTCAACATGTAATCCGGTCTTTTTAAAACCCGAGTTTGAAAGGGGGGGTATTTCTCATCTTTTCAACTTGGAATTTCAACCATAAATGGTTAAATTCATTAACCGTAAGGGAAGAACAAAAATTTCGAGCCAACTTGTAATCAGGATTTAAAATCCTGAATACAAGTAAAGAGGGAAAATGGGGAAGAACAATGCAATTCAAAAATTGCATATCAAGGGGAAAATCTCTCTCACAAAACCGATTTTTGGGGGAAGAACAACATATTTACAAAAATGCAGCTAGAAAGGAAAACTAAGAAAACAAGAAAATAAGAAAAATGAAAGAAAGAAAGAAAGGAAAACATACCTTGAATAAAACTGAAAATGCTTCTCCAAAAATGCAATCAATCTTGGAATGAAGAATACAAACCAATAAATAGAGAGAATCCACAATGCCAAACCCTAGCCACGTTTTTGCAAAAACACCTTGTGTGGAAAAACGTGGCAGCAAATGCAAGGGAAATGCCATGAAAGATGTTTGAATCTCCTTCAACCCTCAATGCCTTATCATTCCAAGCAGAAACGATTCATAACATTGCTGATTTGTGGCATTCCAAATGGCAAAAAATGTGGTTGTTGTTATAGAGCTAAAAACTAGCAATCTTAACCTCCATGTGGCATGAAAGGTGTTTGAAAATGCATGGAAATAGGAAGGAATCCTAAACGCCTTCCTATTCCAACAAATTCTCCACAAAATTTTGCTAAAAATCCTCAAAAACGTTTTTTCCTTGCAAATCGGGTTTTTTGGAATCAATAACAAGTTCGAAATGCATAAAACCATGAAAATCAGGTTTTTTGGAGGATATAACAAGTTTAAAATTGTCACTTTTTCAATATGTTAGGCAAAATCAAGATTTTTTGACCAAATAGCAAGTTTAAAATGTCAAAAATGCACTTTACAAGCAAAATCGGGTTTTTGGAGACAAAGTGCAAGTTTTAAAATTGTCACTTTTTCATACACAAGGCAAAATCGGGATTTTGAGAGAGAAATGCAAGTTTAAAATCACTTGCAAAGGGGAAATAAAACCCCTACAACAAGTTATAATTTACTTGCACACATAAAATCCCTATTTTAACTAAAAAAGCCAAAAAAGCCAAAAAAGCCAAAAAACAATAAATGGGAAATTTAAAACAAATTACAAGTTTTCACTTTTAAATAAAGTGCACATGTAATAAGCTAAAAATTTCCCTACAAAGACCAAAACAATGGAAATCATTAAAACTTGCAGTTCAAGGAAAATTCTCCATCTGTAGTCGGGATTTAAAAACCCGAAATTGAAGGAAAGACATAGCAAATGAACCCAGAATCCGACGAAATTCAAAACGTAGTTCAAGGATGGACTGAAAATTAAGCCAGTCCAAGGATTAGTCGAAATTTGCCTCGGGAAGCGTGCCACAGAGTAAGTTTTTTTTTTTCATTTTTTCACAAAAATTTAATGTAATGGTCCTTCATTTTTGAAAACAAAAATGAGGACAACATAATCCAATGGTCACACAAGGAGTGCACATCCATTCTTGAGAGATTTCAGCCTATCTTGGCGAACACCAACGCTTGGCTGAAAAGTAATGGTGTTAGACTTATCAAAATCAAGGTTGGAAAAGAAGATGATTCTACGGGGCCCCTTGGACATAAGTCTGAGATTCAGGTTGGCAATAAGGAAGGAACATCATCTTCTGGCACCAGGATCAAATTACGAGTTAGTCGGGCTGTACTGCTTCCTCCTGAGGAGGTGACAGTTCATGGAAAGGAAAAATCACGGTTTCATGTTCAGGTGATCGATCTTGATAATCCAGAAGAAGGGCAGCAATCTGATGATGCTCCTAAGTCTCCAGCTTCAGACTCACCTCATGAGATCCCTTCCTCAGTTTCCATTGAGACGCCCCTTTCTCCTCCTGACATAATGGTGGAAGAATCTCCTGAGAATGCCGTTCCTATTTCAGCATACGAGCCGCCTCCTGATCATCAACAAGAAAGTGTGTTGGAAGTTCCTGAAGATACTCCTGCATGTATCCAGCTGTCAGAGATTGATACCTCCACTTTTGGTTTTGAAGAATTTATGAGGCAATCTTCATGCCCATTGGTTACTAAGCAAACCACGGTCGCCATCCAAACAGTTACTCCTCCCAGGCTGACCACAGTTGTTCGAACAGAAACTGCTTCTCCTTTGCTCGCAGTTGCTATTGAAGGAGAGTTGATGGATTTACCTCCATGGCTTGGTTCTTTTACTCTAAAGGGGAAGAAGCAAGAAATCTCACCTGATGCCTTCCATTATCAGCAACTTAAACAGTCTAGACTCAAAGTTGCCAAAAAGGCCAAGACTATCTCAAGAGTAACTGTTGATAGCAACAAGATGAAAGTGGCTGAAATTGTTGATCCTGTAGCAGATAAACCACTTGAAGAGATGTTAGCTGCTGATTACAAAGTCATAAGGGTAGAATTGGGCAAGCAAACGCACGAAGTGGTTAAACATGATGCCCAGTATTCTGTAGCTTCACTAGTGCAGCGATACGATGACCTTCTAGCTAAGAAAGATAAGCTAGAAGAGGACAACCGACAACTTGTTGTAGCTGTTCGTAAAATCACAAAATCAATTGGTGAAGTGAGTAATTCTACAAGTCCTTCCGAGGCACGAGAATCAATCCAGGGAGTTGAGAGAGCTGCTCAAAAGGTACAAGCACTAGAATCTTGGGTTGATCAGCTTCATAATCTATCTGCACAAGTCTTGAATGAGGTTTTCCAAATGATTGCCAAGTTGAAAACCATTGAAGAACAATTGAACCAAGTTTCTGATACTTTCAAACAAAACTTGGAAAAGGTAGAAGATAGCTTGACTATTTGGCTTAAAATTCCTCAACAAAAGTTAAGCATTCTTCTAGAATGTCAGGTAATTCCTTCAAGAGTTGTATACTTGGAATATCAAGAGCTCTTGGAGAACAAAGCTCTTGTTCTTAAGTCACTCATTGAAGACATTGATGATGCTATGAGGCTGCAAATGGAAGTTTTTCAGGATATGGTCTCTCATTGTCAAAAAGCTTCTTGCACCATCATGGGTCATGATGGAGAATTGTTGATAGAAGAAAAGGTTCTTTCTGATCTGCAGTTGAAGATCCGTCAAGAGTGGAAAAGCCAACCATTTTCAGCAGCATCCATTCAAGCCTTAGTGACTTATCAAAGTTGCTTGCGGGAAATTCAGTCTTCCTTTGAGAGAAATAATGCCACAATCCTTTGTTGCAGCGATGTTGTCGTGAAAACCATGATCGTGGCCAAGAACACCCATGAACTGGATCCTGATGAGTTGCAAATGATCATCCAAAAGTTCGAAGGATTCATGTCTTCACATACTGCAGCTTAAGTGTTTTTCAACACTTAGTTGTATGTTTTCAAAATTTGTAATCTTTTATTTGTAGTTTTTCTTTTGACATGTTACATGTAAAAGTCTTTTTGTAAATTGCAAGATAAGTCATTACTTGCACTTTTGTAATTACATGTAAGGCAACTATAGTTTGAATTCAGTTAGGACTGTAGTTGGAATAAGTCATAGTTAGTTATTGAATTAGTCTTGGTGGTTGAGAGAATCTCTCAAGTTAGTTAGGGTCCTCCCACCTTTTTCTCAAGGCTCCTCTTCTATAAATACTTGAGGGGTCTATTGAAATTTTTATCTTTTAGAAAACAAGCAAAAATTCTGCCAAATTTGCAGCAAAGAAGTCTTTGAGCTTTTGTGTGTAAATTGAAGAATTGAAAGGAATAGAAGAAAATTGCTCAAGCTTTGAGTCTTCGTGCTACATTCTTGAGTTGGTGTTCTATATTTCCTTCCTTGCAAGTGTTTCTTTGAGAGCTTAATCGAATCAGATTTGCAGTCTTTGAGCTGCAAGTGTTGAAGATTAATTTAGTTAAAGTAGAAGTTCTATTGGAACAAGCTGTAAGACTTTGTTCTTACACTTGTTCTTAACAGAATTTAGAAGTAGATTTTGTGAGAAATAGCTGCAAGTCTTTGAGCTTATACTACTTCCCATTGTTTTATGTAGGAAGGATAAGATATTTCAGTCTTTGTGCTGTTATAATTTGTTCTTAATTAAATTAGTTTAGAAAAGGGTAGATAGGACTTCACACAATCAAGTCTTTGAGCTTGATATTGCTGTTTCGTCCCGAAGGAAATGACGGAAGTCTTTGAGCTTTCAGGAAACTTCATTTCCTTTCTCTCATTTCATTTCGAAAGTTGTTAGTGCTGTTTTATATCAAATCGCTATCACTTTTCTGTGAAGAGAAAAGGATATTGTCTTTCTTGAAAGAAGAAGAAAGATTGCTGTCCCATCCTATTTTATTTTTAAAGTTGTAGTTAGATAGGGGGAGCCTTCCCTTAATTAGGAGAGTTTTACTCACACACTGGTGTTGAAACCACAATTTTGTATATTTATCCAAGTGTACAAAATTATCAACCAACACTTCTGCAGCCTACTCTTCACTTTGATCATATCTTCAAGCTTTACTCCGGATCCTTCATCCTTTGGCTCATTTCCAATGATGTTAGTTTGTAAGGACAAGTAGCTCTTATCACCATTAAGCTAGGGTTAGCATTTGTCATAAAATAACTCTCTCTTGATCAACCATCATATACAAATAATAAGACCCCATCACCTTGTTCTACTTATTGAAGGATTTGTCATTTCATAGCTATCTCGCTTTGATGGAAAGGATAAACTTGGGCTCTCAATGGACCTTAAAGCAACCTGGACTTAGGAAAGTCCTTTGGAAACCTTAGCATTTGGAACTTGAATTTGGAATGTCACTGAAAAGCCTGTCTAGGACTTGTGCTTTGAAAAGTTGGAATCTCCTCTTTGATTAGGGAACTTAGATCTAGGACTACACCCAAATCTTTAAAACAGATGTGGAAATGAGGTACTTGGAATGCATAAGAACAGCATTTGGGAATTCTACTTGGCTCTCATCAGACATATTTTGATGAATGATATTAGGAATTCAATTCTTGGAGAAGGATTCGGAAACGTAGTTTTAGGAAAATGGCTTTGAAAATTTGGAATCTTGGAAGATTTTGAGATTCTCACTCACGGAGGTCATTTTGGATTTCATCATTGGAATTCAGACTTCTAAGGTGAACTAGAATCTCTGCACAAACTTAGACTATGGAATTGATGCATCTGAAAGCAAACTTGGCCCTAGGAACACTTCTTGGATTGTGAGACTTGGCAACTCTTTGCATTGGAACAGGTCTTGCAAACTCAGACTTAGGATTGTATTTTGGATTTTCTGTTTTAAGAACTCAGACCTTAGATTGCCTAGGAGAAACTTGGAGGTTGGAATGTCACTTAACTTTGATGCTTGGAAAATGAATTGGGAACTCTGCAAACTTGGACCTATTATGACCTTTTCACACATCACCCCATTGCAAGTGGGGACCCCGCGAGGGGCGTTGCCCCTCGACCCCGCTGGGGCGCTGCCCCATACCTCCTGGGGGCACTGCCCCTAGACCCCTAGTTTATTTTTGAGCGTCAAAACACTTTTTGGAGTTGGGCGAAGGGCATCCGAGAAGTCACGGTAAGTGTTGGGGTTGTTCCGTACAGTGAGAAAGAAGCCTGAAGCTAAGCATTGGCGGGGAAGCCATAAGCCGTAGAGGGAGATGAATTATCAGCCTTTGGGGAGTGTGATGGAGGATTTGAGGTGTCTCCTAGCCTTTGTGCCAGAGGGTTGTGGCCACTTCCCGACATGAATGGTACACTTTGAGGAACTTGGAGTATGTCTCGGCTGGACGAGAGGTTGCCTTGGTGGCTGCACGGAGGGCTCGGGAGGAGCTGACCACTGGGTTGGAGGCAGGAGTAGCGTGAGACTTAGCTCAACGTACCCAGGAGTTGGATGCCGAGAGGGCAGCGCGGGTGGCTATCGAGGACAAATTGGCTAGGGAGACAATATCATTTGAGTAGCAGTTGGTGGAGGCTGAGACTAAAAAGCGTGTTTTGCAGACAAGTTTGGTTTAGGCACAGGAGGAGTGTGATGTCAAAGGAAGCACTAATGGTGACATCCGCACTTGAGCATCGGATGGTAGCAGAAAAAGGTTTTCAGGCGAGGACGCAAGAGGTGTATGAGTTCCACGCTCGACTAGCGTTCGCAGTTCCTGCAGTTCTCTACCTTGGTTTTGTTTAATGTCATCTCTATTTTGTATTAAGTCGTCCGGAGACGACTTCTTTTCTTGGGGGGGATGATGTTGCTGAGAATAATCATTATGTTATGTTGTCATATTATGTTTATGTTGTCGTCGGTAATGAGGAGTTACGACAGTCAGTTAGTTAGTCGTCCCGAAGGGCAATTGGACGCGACGGTTGGTCGCACCCCTTCGGGTATTATATATTGCATGCCTTCCCTTCGTAGTGGCATCATGATAGTCGTGTCTGATGTAATGTTATAAGCACTTGATGTACATGGACTGTTGAATGAATATAGAAATTGGTTCTTTAATATATATCAATTATGTTCTATGCATTTACTTTTTGCATTTAAGGTTTACCCGTATGTGGCAAACACTCATTTCGCTCGCCTGATCGTTTGCTTTATGTCTCTTGGCAGTATCTTTATGGCTCACAATTTCAAGTCTTAAAGGGGAATGCAAATAAACTGAACATCATCAAGTTTAGAACATCATCAATTTTAGGGTTTTTGTCTTGCCGGTTTTGAAAGAAGAGGCTTGTGATCAAAAGCATTTGATAAGGTGAAATTTGAGTAAGGGAACTTTTTTCAAAAAAGTCTTACTAGTGAAATTTGAGTGTTTTTCATGAACTTTCTATTTTTAGCAATGTCTATTTTTAGCAAATTTCACCGTGTCTCCAATTGGCCTAATTTTGCTTTTGGACAAACTTACTATTTTTAGCAGTGTCTTTTTTTAGCAAATTTCACTGTCTCCAATTGGCCTAATTTTGTGTTTGGACAAAGATTCTATTTTTAGCAAACATGTGAGTGTTGACTGTAAATGGAGCAAGTATCCAAATTCAAGTCCAGTAGAACGAAGATGAAATGTAGAGCATAAAAGGAATAAGTGCAGAAGAAAAATCCTTCCTCCAAGCTAAACTGCGTCTACGAGGATAAAAATCTAACAAAGGAGGAATTTGTTGAAATGGAAAAATCCTCCACTAGGCCAAAAGTGCGCCTAGGAGTGCAAATTTTCTTTAGAGGAGGAATTTTCCGTGAGAGCAAAAAATCCTTCACCAGGCCAAAAGTGCGCCTAGGAGTGCAAATTCTCTTCCTTTGAGGAATTTTCCACAAGAACAAAATCCTTCACCAAGACAACAGTGCTCCCAAGGAAGATATGAAGCATGGAACAATAAATAATTAATATTTCAATGCTTTTTTTAATGATTTTGAGGAATGGGGTCCACACATGGAGAAAATTAATTAGTTTTTTTTTGAGCAAAGTTGATTAACCCTAAATGAAACTGATTGTTTTCTCCCTTGGTCTACCAATAAGGCAAAGAGGTGCAAATTCAAGAGGCAAAATTACCTATTAAGGTAAGTTGGTAATTCATTTTAACCTCACAACTTTGAAATTCACAGCTAGAAGAGCAGGTGTGACTTTGGAAAGAAGGGTAATTTGGAGCGAATTTGACCAAGGTGTTTTTTGATTTTCTTCATTATTTTAATTTGGAATTCTTTCCTGGCAAGGTTACTTATTTATATTTTTTGGAATTTAGGTATGCAGTCGTTCCAGCCAAAATCACGCTAAAGGCTTGTTCATTTTTCCTTGCAGTCAAAAATTTTGAATTTATATTTTATTAATTTTTGTGACGATGGATTAAACCATGGAATGGATTGATAAAATTTCCAAGTTAAAAAGGAAATAATTTTAACATTACTTATCCTTGGAATTCGAGGAAATTGAATGGCTGAAGTCAAAGTCGCAGCTGAGTCCAGATAGGCACTGATCAAAAAGGAGATGATAGTGTTGCCATACCAAAGAATGCCTAGGCTTTTGGAGTTACCATCCAATTGGACAAAGTTGTCCTTCCATTTGTGTCATTTATTTGTGAATGCCTCTGCTTCTGCCATGCTCAACTTGGGTTTTTGGAGGAGAATTATGTCTGATTTTTTCAGGTCAAGTTGATGCTTGACTAAGTGTTGCTTGCTAGGATATTGAGTTCTCTTACTTGGAGGTCAGGATTTTCTTGTGCGAGGGGACTTTCATTCCTTGGCGTTATTATTTTGAGCTTGAGAGTTGATTGTGAGCCTGCTTTGATTTCCTCCTGGTAACTTTTGTTTACAATTTTCTCCCCATGCTTGGTTTTAGGGCCAGTGTTAGCTTTGAATTTCAGGGATTCCCGTTGAGAAACTGTGCACTGTTCCATGGAAACTAGAGAGTCTTTTTCTTCTAGGTTAGGAATTATTTCTCCTGGTTTGAGGTCAGGATCATTGAAAATCTTCTTTGCCTGAGTGTCCACATTTGTCTCTGTCGTGTGTGAGTCTAAAGCCTCCTTGTTTTTTTTATCTCTGTGAGTGGGATGTCCAATGCCTTGGAGATCTGGTGGTTGGAGTTGCCCAAGTTTCTCACCATGTTTGTGTTTGAATTCAAATTTCTTGATTTGCAGCTCTGGGGTCCTTGCTCATGTTCAGAGCCGTGTCCTTTTTCATCCCATTTCCATACAGATTTCCTGCTAGTCTGGAAGCTGTTCTTTATTAGATGATTTCTTGAGTTGCAGTTGTGGCAGAAAATTACCAGCTTCTTTATTTTGATTGATTTCTTTGAAAGGCTGGAGTCTGAATTGAGCAAAATGAGTTTTGGCATGGATGTCGATAGATTTCTTTATATGCAAATTCACACATAAACCCTAGAAGACAAGCCGATTGGAAAATTGAAAACATGTTTTAAAGTTATTTATTTTGGCACTACCACTTGTCAGGGTCATTATTTTTGCCTGGAACTGCCACTGAGATGATTCGAGATGCTCTTTGAATCATCATTTCTTACATCAATACTAGATCTTTTTGTGGGATCATAATCCAGTCCTAGGAAAAGTGAACTAAATAGCATCTCTCTTAAGAATTTCGATTTTATGGCCAAAATACATATATGGAGAATTGCACTGTCTATGCACTATAATAACAAATGCTTAAAGGTGCTTGTGTATTATTTGTGGGTCTGATTATCTTGTAATTATTCATCAGTGCACATAAGTTGAAAGGAAGTACAGAAATGAATACTCTGACTTGAGTATCAATATATTCCTACATGGTGAAAATCTTACAAAATCAAATACTAAATAACACTACACTATGAAGTTCTCATTACATTATTGGGTATGTATCCCCCAATGGTAATTCCTGTGAGTAAAATTGTAATGTCCCCACTTTGAAATAGAATTTAATTGTAAATAATAATAATAAAATTAAAATTCAAAAGAATAAAAATAAAATTTAAATTAAAATGTAAAAGAATATGATTAAATATAATTAAAATTTAATTAAGTTAATGAATGGTCAACAGACATGCAATGAAAAGTTGTGACTCCCTCATACATGAGATATAAAAGGGAGAAGAGAGCCTCTTTTGGTAATCAGAAGTGAAGATCTGATTTAAATAAGAAGTGGAGATCTGACTCTGAAAGGGATAGGGCAGAAATGATGAAGAGTTGCACTCTTTCAAAGGGTGCTAATGGTGAAAGGGTGTGTCTCTTGCCAAAGGGCACACATGATGAAGAGATTTGACCTCTCCCTCACATTGAGAGATATAAAGGAAAGGAAAAGAAGAAGCATACACAGTGGAGATTATCAAATCAGAATATCATCGAGCATTCACTCAGACAAAAGGAGCAAAAGAAAGAGGAAATTAAGAAAAAGGGTCAGCAGTCCCACGGTCTGTGCTGGTAAGAATATGATGAACTAAGATTATAGTAGGATGTTACTAATATAATAAGATGCTGTTAATAAAATAAAATACTGTTAACACAACATGATGCATTAACATGATATAATTCTGCTATCACAATTAATACTGTTAATATGATATATGAGGAAAACATTAACATAATAATACTGTTAATATTGGGTAACAATATAACATAATGATGTTAATAAAATCTGAAGGTAACAGAGTTAATAAATTCTGATATAATATTACTAATATAGTATGATTTTATCAATGTAATATAACTGCCAATAAATATCGAACTGAAACTGTTTGCAAATACAGTAGCATTGTTTATTTATTTTCATTCCATATGAAATGTATGCAATCTGTTGTGACATCTTGTGGGAAGGATAGAGATATAATCCAGTGGTAAGGAGGGGTTCACAAGTGGTCATAAGGACCCTGGGAGTCAAGGAACCAGATTGCACTCTCTATGCCAAACTCACAAGGTGAAGTGTGTAAGAACTGTTAATGGACTTGAAGGGCAAGCAACATGGGCCGCCAAGTCTAGCAAGGAGGTGAGAAGCAACCATTCCTTGGGCTTGGTAGACAACGGACCCGCGCAACCCTTCTCATGTCTCATATACCAACTTCTGTCTGCCTGCATTAGAATGGATTAGGACTGACGTTGATTGAACATGTATGTATGTGTTTGCCTTTCCTTTTGGGTGAAGGTCATCCTTGCAAGACTCCACTCATCTCACATAGGGTAAGTCTCAAATCTTAATTTATTTACTTCATAATTTTCAGATTATAATCATACTGCAGTATTGAGATAATAACTGAGTTCGTAGTCACATTAAGTAAGAACTGTTATTAAAAGTTAAGTATAGAAATTGTCTCCGAGTTAAATTAAGTCATATATGTATTAAAATATACATTAATTATTGTTAAACAAGCCTATATCTAGTAGGGGACATTACAAAAATTGGGCTTATAATACATACACTTTACTAAAAGCTTTACAACTGGGAAAGAGGCTACAGAGTGAAATGCCCAAAGCATTAGATTTTCTAAAAATTCTCATCTCCATATTAATAGATGCTTATAGGTGCTTGTATGTGTTTTGTGGATCTCCTTGCCTTATGATTACTTATCAATGTAATGAGTTGAAAAAGTCATAGAGAAATGATATCTCATGGAAAATAGTCGTAAAATTGATGACTTGAGTATTAAAGATTGGGCAACACAATTTGCTTGATTTCTAGTAGTTTATTTTTTGTTTGTAGGTTCATGTCTAATGCTTTACCAGTGAACTTACAAATTCGCTAAAGGAAAATTACATTACATTGGCAAGCTAGCTGCAAAGTGATTTCTGCTACTGAGTTAATAGTCGCAGTCCAGTGAATCTGCACACAGGTTTCTGGAGTGTTTTGTTGCATTAAACAAATAATATAATCCTGTTTTCTGGTACAACTTGTGGTTGCTTACACTATGGGCTGTAATCTGAAAACTATCATGAGAGCATGGGGATTACATCAGAAGAAAAAAATATATAACATCATGAATTGTATCCCATTTGCATAAAAAATTGTGCTATGCCAAAATCAACAGATTTTCTACCTTAAACATCAAGTGTGCAAGCAAGAAGGATTGGGGATGATCTTCTACGAGAGGATTCCTCTTAAGAAATTGTATCCAGACCTTTTTTAAAAGATGTCATATCATATCATATCAGTTTCTGTTTCTGTTCCTGATTCATGTGGTGTTTTAGTTGGATTTGAAGGCACACTTGAAGCATGAAAGCTAAGTGGGTATTTTTTCTGATGCCAAGAGAGGGCCCCATGCATGGATCCTTATTTGAGATCATCTTTACTATTTCTGAAAGATTTACAGCATTTCTACTCTAAATTCAACTGAGCTGTAACTTCTAAGTTGTATAATAACTGTGTATAATATACAGCAATCCTTAAATCGTATTCATATTTCCCTAGACAAAATTTGATTTAAGTCAGTAAAATAGAGAATATATTCTGTATGCCCTCTTCATAATTTTTCTTTTAACCAATAAGATGAGAACACTGCTCCAATATTGCTATTATGATCCAAATATCTCTGATAGCAGTCTTGTGATCTGGAAATCTCTGATTACATTATTGTCATCCAAGAAGATCTGATACCATTGTTGTGATCCTGAAAGCTTTGGTGTCATTACTATGATCTGAAACGCTCTGGGGTGACAATTGTGATTTGAAAATTATCAGTATCACTGTTAATGATTGGAAAATCTGGGTACCACATTTGTTTAAAAATTTCTGATATAGCACTTTTGTGATCCAAAAAGTTCTGATGCCACAGATTTGAGCCAAATAACTCTGATACTACAATTCAGAACTGAAATACTCTGATGCTTCTCTTGTATTTTGAAAACTTTGAGACCATTTTTATTGTCAGAAATCTATAAAAATTCTTGTGATCTGAAAATTGATCACATGTCACTGTTGTGATTTAAATGATTCTGATATCACTGTTTTGATTTAAACTATTCTGATATGACTGTTGTGATCTGAAAAGCCCTATTACCATTTTCGCGATCTGAGTCAATTCTCAGTTGTCCACAGTTGTGTTCTACTTGGCAATCGTCAGGTACTTCAAATATATTTGTCGTAGTCAGGGAAGGAATTCTGATCTTTGGCTGATCACTCCTGGTCTACTTATATATTAAGAAATTCAATGAACAAAGCTATAATACTTCAAATATATTTGTCGTAGTCAGGGAAGGAATTCTGATCTTTGGCTGATCACTCCTGGTCTACTTATATATTAAGAAATTCAATGAACAAAGCTATACATCTGTTACTCGATCTGCTATGCATTTTTTTATGTTAATGTGAGCAAGTATTAGTCTTATTAGATGAAGGATTAAACAAAAAGCATGGATGCTGACAGCAGCACAATTTAGATAAGTATGCATGGTTGCACTTGGCTTTGAACAGTGCTTTCCCAGGCTGTCCACCCAATTCAAGAGCAGTATTGTTGATGCACTCAGGTGAATCGTTCCTTCCACAAACTGTTCATTTGAAACCATTCAAAAGTTTCCAACACATTCCCTTTTCTAAGACTTAAATCCTTTTTTGTAGTTTGTTTCTTTTGCATATGTGATGGTAGATATTTGTAACTCTGTTTATTTTTCCTAGTAAATATACTTTGTGACTCTATTATTGATGTTTTGGCAAGCTACGGATCCTTTATTTTTTGAGATAAAAATGTTATAACACCAGATGAATTAGTGTTTCCAACTTTAGATTATATTTCAATTTTTTCTGAACCATTTATATAAATTCACGATGATAACTAAAATGAAAAATCTTAGAAATCAGTGCATGCTTACCACAATGAAAATATGCCCGTCATTGTAGAATCTTTGTACCCTTGTTAATTGCTAGGAGTGACTGCTAAAATATGAATATGCTTCTTACATGCATTTGGAATGTATGAATGTCAATAGACTTCTCATTTTTTTTTATGGATTTGATGCACTGAATTACAGGATATCCTGGAATCAAAATCTGTGTCAATCTTACTGCATCAGAAATCCTTAATCTAGCCGATCGTATCATGGCCAAATCAAAGCAAATCTATGATTCTGTAGCTGCTGTACCGCCTAACAAGGTATTTCAGTTAACTTATTAGTAAATGCATTTTTTTATGTTCTATTCACTGTTTTGTGGATTGATAATTTATTTTGAAAACCTTAGATATTGTCTCAATGCTATTTGTTTTGCTTTGCCCTATGGCAAGCTTTAAATTCAAATTGTCCTTTTGAGGCAATACATTTGGCTCTCTACTAAAAACATCTGAAATTTCAAGAAGTAAATCTAGTGTGTTGAATTTGCAAAATCTTCCCCCTTTTTGCTATTTAGTAGTTTTAACATTTTTTCCTTCTCCTTTACAATTTTTTATGCAACAAATGGTGGAGGCTTTTCCTGTTCTTGAAAAGAGGTACATTCCCTCCAAATTAGTAAGTCCTTGGTACATCTTGGATGCCACCTAGGTTCCTAGGGAATGTATTCCTATGGACCCTGTAAAAACATAGTACCTAATCCTAATGACTAAACATGCAGATGCAATAAAATATAAACACCAATATAGATATTGTTGCAAGTACTTAAGGATGATGTATGTTATCCTATTAAACCCCCTTAATATCCAACTAATGTATTTACAAAGATTCCATTTGTTTAACTTCTTAAATTTTACTCTAGACAGTTGCAATGCAAGTTCATGTGCAAGATGGTTGTAATGTCCCCAATTGGGATATTCCTTTATTTTGCCCTAGAATCACCAAATGAGATATGAAGTGTATTAAAGAAATGTAACTTGCCAACTTAGAGTCTTGATTTAAGGCCAAATACTTGTAAATATATAAATCTGCCAACTATTCTTATTAAATCTGGAGAGGATTGTTTCTTCTTGATTGATTACTCTTCTTGTGCTTTTCAATGCCTTTCCTTGCTGATTCCCTAGATGGTTAGATGAGTGCAGATTATATGATAAACCTGATCCTTTTTCCCGATCTGGAGTTGTGTTCTTTTACTGATTGCCGCAGGTCTTGAATTCCATCTTGATGCCTCATTGAATGGTCAGTATGCTGCTTATATATATCCCCCTTTATTCGATGAAAGGGTTTGTCTCATCCACCCTTCTTGTAAAAGTGGTGACTCAATCATGTGACCCTTGCTGGAAATTAACAATTGTTATTCTGATCGCCTCTCTTCAAGGATTAGTAGCACTCGTCAAACTAAACATAATTCCTATCCTTCTTAATCCCTCCGCTATGCTGACTTGTATTTGGATCGCTGCCTCATACATATTGACCCCATGCCTCTTCATCTCACGTGGCCTTTGGGAATCTATCTTGTTGTAGACATTAAGTTTCCACAGTTCATAATTGCTATGGTGTATTTGAGCTTCTGGATTTGTCTGTGTGTCTTTTTCTCATCAACGTTTCAAATCATACTTTATGATTCATCATCAAGATAGTGAGCTAGAGAACATAATAAGTGTGAATTGCAGACCAAAAACCACTTAAATAGTGTAGGGGAGGGGGTGGAAAGGAGGGAGGGAAAGGCACAAGAATCAAGAGAATGAAAAATAATAAAGTCAAATTAAGAGACAAAAGGAAAAATAAATAATAATAATAAGAATGAATATTAAATTAAAAGATAAAATAATATTGAAGAACCCACATACAAGCATACAACCAAACATAAAAAAAAGTAAATAAATAAAATAATATATTAATAGATAATAACAAAAGAATCACAAATACAAACAACCAAAAAAAAAGTGACAAGACCAAATCCAAAAGGACAATAAAACCAAACAAGAAAATAATACTAAAAAGAATAAACAAATAAATGAAAAGATTAGAAACAAAATAGAGAATAAATAAATGGAATACAAGAACAAAATACAAAAAAGAACAAATCAATTGTAAAAAATTTGAGCAATTAAAACTAAAGAAAAGGACAGACCAAAAAGGTATAAGAAGAATAATTATGAATAAAAGAAAACATTGATAATATACATACGTACACCCAAAACAAACAAACCAACAAGAAACAAATCAATATTATATTAAAAGAAGATTATTAAAAGTTAAAAATAAAATACAAACAACTAAACATAAAAATGACAAGATGGCCACAAAAAAGGCAAGAAAGCAAGTAAGAAAACACTAATAAAAAAAAAAAGAAAGAAAAGAAAAGAAAAACAAGGGAAAAATGAACAAAAAGGTAGTGAATAAATAAATATTAAGATCAAATAAAGGATGGTGAGGAGGCGGAGAGGTACGGGATTACATAGAGCAAACCCCAATAATGGAGACAAAGGCCTTGTAACATTGGAGATCAATCTTGCTGACATAGTCGATTGAGACATTCAAGCCTTTGCCCAAACAGCCATTATCACGTACGTTTTGGGCAAGCGCAGATCAAGGCTTGACGTTAGACGATGGGTCAAAGTTTCATGGCCAAATGTTAAGGAAATTTATTTCATGCAGAAACAATTTTTCATGGTAAAATTTGAAAATTAGGAGGGAAGGGACTTGATCTTGCAAGGACCTTTGAAATTCGATGAATGCTTTGTTTTCCTAAAAAAGTGGGAACCCAACTTTGATCCAACAACCATGAACCCAAGAGATCACCCCTTTTGGGTTCAACTTTACAATCTCCCCTTTGAGTTTTGGAACGAAGATAGCCTCAGAGCAGTAGGAAATCAAATTGGATTTGCCTTAAATTTTGATATGGGGGAGGATGATGTTATTCATTATGCAAGAATTGAGTTAATTTCGGCTATAAATGTCCCTAAGAAGATTAAACTTAAGTCTTCTGCAAGCTCATGGTTCCAGACAGTTGAAATTGAAGAACCAAATTTTTTTTGTCTCCGTTGCGGAAGGAGAAACCACAATGAAGATAATTGTAGAAGCCCCCCAAAGAATATGTGGAGACCAAAAAGGGAAGACAAAAGAACGAAAGCAGTTGAAGACATAACCGTCAACAAAGAAAAATTAATAACTTCAAATGAGATTGGTTGGGATATCCCAAGGACATTGAAATAGAAAATCTTGCTCAAGAAGAGGAGGCTTGGATCATAGACAATGATGAATTGGCTTCAATGACCCCATGAAAGAGCCTTTTGTAGAGGCAAGCATGAAGGAACTAGACGTCATTGAATCGAGGACTGTCAGTTAAACTCCACTCCAGGAGGCAGGTACATCGAAAGCCAAAATGGTAGGAAGACAAACAAGAAGAAATGGGAAGAAGATGGGCTCCTTCCTGATCGAATGTCTATCAAAACCTATATTTTACGACCTAGGGAAGGCAATTCCTCCCTTGGGAAGAAGTGAGGGTCCTCACTTGGAATGTTAAGGGACTAAATGCCCCTAATAGGCAATGCATGATCAAATGCCAATTGGAAAACCAATTGATTGAAATAGTCATGCTACAGGAGACCAAGTTATTAAAGGAGGTTGCGGATGCTTTTGTCAAATTTTGCTATGGATGGAAAGGCTTCTCGCAAGAGGTGGAAGGCTTCTCTGAAGGATTGAGTATTTTATGGCTATCAAGCAAGGTAACAATCTCGATTATGCATTCCACTCGCAACTGGATCGAATGCGAGGTTAGAAGCATTCTTTTAGATCTCAATTTCCTGACCCCATGAAAGAGCCTTATGTAGAGGCAAGCACTGTTGATACATGATAGCTTCGGTAATATAAATGATTGAATGAGAGATAAATGAAGTCTCTCATTCAATCATCTATCTCATCAATAGACTCTAATAGACTTCACTTATTATTCCTTTGTTCTATCATATGATATTACTATTATAATTGTTCTCCTTACATATATGGTGCATTATCGGTTTTACCGATTATAATCATGCAAACTGATGTTAAATTTACGATCATGCTAGGATCGTATTTCACGATCTGTGTTAATATATAAACATTGCAATCTAACAATAAACAGTAACCTTGATATCCCGATTGTTATCGGGCTTCATTGTTAATGCCATCGATTAGTTATCGGGCTTCATTGTTATGCCACCAATTAGTTATCGGATTTCATTGTTACACATTGACACCGATTAATATCGGCATTAGATTGGTTACGTATTGCAAATGAAAAGGCACGATCAAGTGGCATCTTGATCGGCTATGTCTAATAGACATGTTCGATCAAGGTGTCACTTGATCGTCCCTATTTTTTTTTATATATATATATATATACCGATCAATGATAAATGGAGAAGACATCGAAATTATTAATGCTCTATCTCCACCTGCAATACACATAATATAATTAATCACCAGAACAATTATATTGTGATAAACATTTACATTGAAATACAACAACATTATATATATACCTTGATCATTGAATTGGAATTTGAAAAACATTTACATGGTATCAGAGCGCCGGTAGATCGAACTTGCAGCTTTCAAATTTGTGAAAAATTCAAGTCAAGAATATATCTAACATCGCATTTCTCCAACTGGCCAACACTATCAGATTTGAGGATAGGCTCGAAGGAGGTGACAATTTCTCAGCATGGAAATTCAGAATTAAGATGATTCTAAGAGAGAATAAAGTTGAATCATTTGTAAAAGCTGAATCTAAAGAACTTGAGAACGAACCTGACAAAACAACATGGATCGAAGGCAATGAAAAGGCCATAAAAATCATAGTTGATGGGGTGAGGAATAATATTATGCCTATCATAAAGAAACATGAGACGGCCTACCATATGGTCAAAGCACTTGAAAATGCATTTGAGATATCCAATGCAAGTAGAACCTTAGCCTTAAAAAGAGAAATAAATCATATAAGTATGATGAAAGGGGAGTCGATCAATGCCTACTTCATGCGGATATCAGCCCTAAGGGATGAACTAGCAACACTTGGATATGAGATCCAAGGCAAAGAGTTAACACTCATTGCCCTAGATGGGTTGCCTAGTATATGGGAAACGTTCATCCAAGGTATCAGTGCAAGGGCTAAATATCCAAAATTTGAGAGGCTAAGAGCAGATTGTCTTCAAGAAGAGTCAAGGTTAAATAAGAAAGGGATCAAACAAAAGAATATAGATGAAGATCTCCAAGTCCTAAATACAAACTCCAATAAGAAAAGCAAGAAGAAACAATTTAAGAAGAGGAAAGGTCGTCAAGGCAAAAATACCTCCAAGAAGGATCTCTCCCATATTCAATGTTACAGGTGTGACAAATTCGGGCACTATGTTGCTAAATGTCCTGAAAGGGCTAAACAACAAGCTACATTTGCCAAAGCTGGAAAATCAAAGGGAGAAGATGACTCCGAGAAATATGTACTCTACCTAGCACTTTCAAACCAAGCATCAAACAAAGCTAACTCATGGTTGATCGACAGTGGCTCATCTAGACATATTACAGGGTTTAGAGAAGTGTTAGACTCCATGATAGAGGAGACTGATGAGGAAGTGACAATTGGAGATGACTCTGCACATCCAGTCAGAGGAATTGGAACCTGCACCATTAGACGGAAGTCAGGCTTATCATTACAGCTTACAGGAGTACTATATGTCCCAGGCATCAAGAGGAACCTAGTCTCCATCTCAGCACTAGAGGATAATGGGTATAGGGTGACCTTCATGGACAACAAAGTGTTGGCTTGGCCAAAGAATTCGTCCATTAAGAAAGCCAAAACCATTGGTCAAAGACAAGGCTACCTGTATGAGCTGTGCACAGAGCTCAACCTATCCCTAATCCATGAAGTTGCAGATGCTAATGAAGTTTGGCATAGAAGACTAGGGCACCTAAATTTCAGAGCTTTATCATCTATGGAAAACCTTGGCACAGGTTTACCCAAGTTAAAGCAGTATCATTCAGGGGCATGCAAGGGATGTGCCCTAGGTAAAAATACCAAGGGTTCTTTTCAAAATAGTACTAGGAAAACAAGTAATGTTTTAGAATTAGTCCACTCTGATGTATTTGGACCTATGTCTGTACCCTCTTTAGGAGGATTTTTGTATTATGTAATATTTGTGGATGACTACACTAGAAAGACTTGGATCTACTTTCTGAAATGTAAAGAATCAGAAGAGATCCTTAATAGGTTCAAACAATTTAAATCACTAACAGAAAACTCCTCAGGAAATAAAGTTAAAACCTTAAGAACTGACAATGGGGGGGAATACACCTCAGATCTGTTTTAAGGATTTTTGTAAAAATGTTGGGATTAAGAGGGAGCTTACTATACCTTATAATCCTCAACAAAATGGGGTAGCTGAGAGGAAAAATAGGACAATTGTAGAAGCTGCCAAAGCTATGCTCCTTGATCAAAACCTAAATACCAATCTTTGGACAGAAGCCACCAGCACTGCCGTGTATATACAAAATAGATGTCCTCACTCCCATATTGAAGACAAAACCCCTGAGGAAGTTTTAACTAAAACAAAGCCAGATATCAGCCATCTTAGGATATTTGGGTGCCCTGTTTATATTCATGTACCTATAGAGAAAAGGTCAAAACTAGAGCCTTCTGGAAAAAGGGGAATACTTGTTGGGTATAGTGAAACCTGCAAGGCTTACAGAATCTATATACCTGGTCAAAGGCATATTGAACTTAGTAGGGATGTAATTTTTGAAGAAGACTTAGCCTTCAAAAGAGCCCCAAGTTCCATGGAACTTGAAGTCCATGTTCCTGCCCCTAGCATAGATGAAGATCCTGCCCCTGTGCTTCAGAGGGAGAATCTTGAGGAAAATGAAGGTGAGATTCAAAACCCACCTAGAGAAAATCTCAAGAAAAGTCCACTGTGGGCCACCAAAACTGTAGAAGAAGCTCAGAAGTATGTTGCCCCTTCAGGAACCTTCAGAGAAAGCAAAAGGCTTAATAAATTCACCAGCTATGTTGCCCTCATGAATGATCTTTCAAAAGTTGAACCTACCAATGTATCAGATGCACTTAAATATCAAGTATGGAAGAATACCATGTCTGAGGAATATCAATCCATTATGAAAAATGATGTTTGGGAGATTGTTCCTAGGCCAGTTGGAAAATTTGTGGTTTCCTCCAAATGGCTTTTCAAGATCAAACATGCTGCAGATGGCAGCATTGAGAAACACAAGGCCAAATTTGTAGCCAAAGGGTTCTCACAAAAGGAAGGAATTGATTATGAAGAAACCTTTGCACCTGTAGCTAGATACACCTCAGTAAGTGTAGTCTTAGCCATTGCAACAACAAAGGGATGGAAAGTACATCAGATGGATGTAAAGACAACATTCCTTAATGGAAAGATTGCAGAAGTAGTATATCTAGAGCAACTTGAAGGGTTTGAGATTCATGATGCAAAGTCTCATGTGCGTAGACTCAAGAAAGCTCTTTATGGGCTTAAATAGGCTCCCAGGGTCTGGTATGAAAGAATTGACACTTATCTCACAGGGCTAGGCTTCTCAAAGAATGATGCAGATCCAAATCTCTACTATAAGCAAGACAAAGGTGATATGCTGATTTTGATTCTATATGTTGATGATTTGCTAATCACAGCAGAAGATCACCTCATGGATCAGTGCAAGAAAGACCTTGCTAAAGAATTTGACATGAAGGACTTGGGACTCCTTCATTACTTCCTAGGATTGGAAGTATGGCAGAATTCTGATGGCATTATACTAAACCGGGGTAAGTATACCTTGGACATTTTGAAGAGATTTGGAATGTTGAACTGCAGACCTATGACTTCTCCGATGGAAACAAACCTTCATAAACTTAAGGAAGCAGCAACAGAATCAAAACCCACAGATCCTACTCTATACATACAAATGATTGGGTCCCTGATGTATCTGGTAAATACGAGATCAGATATCTGCTATGCAGTTAATGCTTTGAGTCAGTTTATGTGTGATCCAAAGGAGATACACCTGGTAGCAGTAAAACATATCATGAGATACCTACAATGTACTCTAAAGCTTGGTCTCAAGTATGAGAGAGTTGATTTGAATTTACACGGATTCACAAATTCAGATTGGGTTGGAAGTGTAACTGATAGGAAAAGCACCTCAGGATGCTGTTTCAGTTTAGGTTCAGCCATGATATCCTGGATCTGCAGAAAGCAGTCATCAGTAGCACAGAGTTCCACTGAGGCCGAATACATTGTAGCTTCCATGGCTGTTCGAGAGGCAGTATGGCTTAGGAAGTTGCTTGTGGGATTATTCGGTGAACCAATGAAACCTACAGTTATTCATTGTGACAACCAGAGTTGCATAAAACTTTCAGTGAATCTGGTGTTTCATGACAGATCCAAGCATATTGAGATTCCTTACCATTATGTGTGAGATATGGTAGGCAGGAATTTGATCCAGTTAGAATACATTTGTATAGAAGATCTAACAACAAATATTCTTACCAAACCACTTTCTAGAGCGAAGGTTGAGCACTTCAGAAAAGGTCTTGGTATGATTAAAAGGTAATTTGCTTTGTAATCTGTACTTATATATTAATAAGATGTTTAATGTGTAAACTTCTTTGTTGTGCTATGACTTTTATGGGCTCCACCCCCTGTGTACATTTCTAAGAGGTGACGATCTCGCAGATAATGAACACTTGTATGAAGACATTATAAGGTGACGATCTTATAATGATCAAACCAGATATCATGTGTGATTCCTGGTATGTCATGGATGTGCCATGATTATATTGTGGTAAAGACATTTGAAAATGTCAGTGCACATACCACAATTTGGATAAAGTGATGATTTAATTATTCTCATGCATTTATCCTTAGTATTGCTTGCTTTGCAATACTGATATCACGTGCTCAGGTGATATCTTGTCATCACAAGTTAATGAGGTGAACTTCTTGTATCATGTGTTTAGGTGATACTTCATGTCACGTGGTTAGGTGATATGACTTCTTGTATCACATGTTTAGGTGATACTTCATGTCAGGTGTTTTAGGTGATATGATCCTTTGGAGTGTGAGATTATAAAACTACATAAGGAATATTGATCAGCATGAGAAATGTGATGCTAGATATGTTGTTTGTCATTCATCTTCCCGAGCTAAGAGGGAGTGTTGATACGTGATAGCTTCGGTAAGATAAATGATTGAATGAGAGATAAATGAAGTCTCTCATTCAATCATCTATCTCATCGATAGACTATAATAGACTTCACTTATTATTCCTTTGTTCTATCATCTGATATTACTATTATAATTGCTCTCCTTATATATATGGTGCATTATCGGTTTTACCGATTATAATCATGCAAACTGATGTTAAATTTACGATCATGCTAGGAACGTATTTCACGATCTGTGTTAATATATAAACATTGCAATCTAACAATAAACAGTAACCTTAATCCACCGATTAGTTATCGGGCTTCATTGTTAATGCCATCGATTAGTTATCGGGCTTCATTGTTACGCATTGACACCAATTAATATCGGCATTAGATTGGTTACATATTGCAAATGAAAAGGCATGATCAAGTGGCATCTTGATCAGCCATGTCTATTAGACATGTTCGATGAAGGTGTCACTTGATCGTCCCTATTTTTTTTTATATATATATATATATATATACCGATCAATGATAAATGGAGAAGACATCGAAATTATTAATGCTCTATCTCCACCTACAATACACTTAATATAATTAATCACCAGAACAATTATATTGTGATAAACATTTACATTGAAATACAACAACATTATATATGTACCTTGATCATTGAATTGGAATTCGAAAAATATTTACAAGCACAAAGGAACTAGACGTCATTGAATCGAGGACTATCAGTCAAACTCCACTCTAGGAGGCAGGTACATCAAAAGCCAAAATGGTAGGAAGACAAACAAGAAGAAATGGGCGGAAGATGGGCTCCTTCTTGATCGAATGTCTATCAAGACCTATATTTTACGACCTAGGGGAGGCAATTCCTCCCTTGGGAAGAAATGAGGGTCCTCACTTGGAATGTTAGGGGACTAAATGCCCCTAATAGGCAGCGTATGATCAAATGCCATTTGGAAAACCAATTGATTGAAATAGTCATGCTACAGGAGACCAAATTATCAAAGGAGATTGCGGATGCTTTTGTCAAATTTTGCTATGGATGGACAGGCTTCTCGCAAGAGGTGGAAGGCTCCTTCGAAGGATTGAGTATTTTATGGCTATCAAGCAAGGTAACAATCTTGATTATGCATTCCACTCGCCACTGGATTGAATGCGAGGTTAGAAGCATTCTTTTAGATCTCAATTTCCTCCTATATATTATATACAGGCCCATCAAAATAGCAGAGAAAAAGGAGTTGTGGTATTCTTTGCAAATGGATCTCCATAACTGTAAAAACAAAGCAATCTTAGCAGGTGACTTCAATCCCATTTTGCATCCTAGCGAAAAGATTGGTGAGTTAGGGAAAATGGACTAGTCGCAAGAGAACTTTAGCAAATTTGTCGGGTCAAGCAAATTGGTGGACATACAATACCACAAAATGGCAGATTCACATGGACGAATTGGAGATTAGGTTTCTCTAATATCCTAGAAAGATTTTATAGGTTCCTCATGATTGATGATTGGTTGGGAACCCCCACCCCACCAAGTACTCTTATCAAGCCAATCCCAATTTCGGATCTTTTCCCAGTGGAATTGAATATCTTGGAAGAATCATGGCTTGTCAAGAGCCATTTAAGTTCGAAAAGATGTGGTTTAGGTGGCCGTGTTGAACAAAGTTAATAGAAGGTTGGTGGTTTGATTCCAGACATATGACAGGAACAAGAATGTTCACCCTCTGTAAAAGATTGCAATTGCTAAAAGAGAAACTTAATCATAGAACAAAGAGGTCTTTAAGAATATCTTCGAAGAAAAAACCGGATTGGAGGAAGAACTAAAAATGTTGGGAAATCAAGTTATAGAGAAGGGTATGTCTTAGAATGAATACCTAAAAGAAAAATAATTAATGATGGAATATTAAGATATTTTGGCCCGTGAGGAGTGCTACTAGAAATCAAAATCCCAAGAGAATTGGTTTGGGGGTGACCAGAACACAATTTTTTTTCACAACTCCACGAAGATGAAAAGAAGTTGGAGCAAAATCTCGCAGATCATCAACTTTGCAGGACAAATTATTGAGGAAGCAAACATGAAAAAAGGTGGTGTCAATTTCTTTGTCAATTTCTTTGTTAGCCTTATTGGTGTTGAGGAAATTTCTGATAGCTTGAAGCAGGATCTTTTCAATGACATATTTTCCCTGGTCAATGAAGATGAGAAGAAAATGTTGATGTCACCAACCACCTCGGATGAGGTCAAAGATGCCACTTTTCAACTAAACTTGGACAAGGCCGTGGATCTTGATGGCTTCACTGCCTTGGTTTTTAAAAAATGCTGGAGATTTATGCGCAAGGACATTCAGGGGGTGGTGGAGGAATGTAGAAAAAAGAGACTCATGCTCGAAGAACTGAATAACACCAACATAGCTTTGATTCCCAAAAAGGAGGTATGAACATAAGTAATTACTACATATCAATGAATAGTAGGAATATATTTTAAGAAATAAATGTGAATATTGGATAATGAACATTTTTATGAATATATGTTAGGAAATACATGTAAATGAGGAATATGTAAATGTGGATTGTGGAATGGAAAATAGTAATTAAATGCAAAAATGTATTATAAATGTGATTACCTGATGGAGGCTATAGGGGGGAAATTCCCTTAGTCTAAGGGAGGGATTATGATAATCCCTAGGGCAGTATATATACTGAATATCTATATGCATATATGTATGGCTTGGTTGACTAAGTTCATCCAAGAAGAGACGGATCTAGCCGGTCCCCTCTGAGGACTTGGATGATGAGATGCATCATCCAAGGCAAGGAATTGACATATGGTCTTCCTTGGATGGCTTGGGTGTAAGAAATTACACCCAAGACAGGAATCGAATTAACCTTCGATTTCCTGGATGGCTTGGGTGTAAGAAGTTACATCCAAGACAGAAATCGAATTAACCTTTGATTTCCTGGATGGCTTGGGTGTGAGAAATTACATCCAAGACAGGAATCGAATTCACCTTCGATTTCCTAGATGGCTTGGAACCAAGATGGGTTCCAAGAAGGCGAGCTTCACGGCCACCTAAGGACATATCTTCCTACGGCATTCGTATCCTTTTTATTTAGATGAGAGTTGTGATTTTGTTAATTAAATATTTTAAAGTTTAATTACAAATTAGATTAGTTATGTATATAATTTGTTGTGTTCTAACAATCTGTTTTGCAGGACAATGATCTCTAACTAGTAGGGACATTACAGTCATCTACATAATGTTTCCACCGCTTGGGCTTGAGGGGGAAGGAATGGAGAGCCATTTCTTCAAAATGTTCCATGTAAAGGTTAGCTATGATAGGAGAGAGAGGGGAACCCATCACAACTCCATCAATCTGCTCATAGACAACATTATGGAACGACAAAAAAGTGGATCTAAGGCATAAATCTATTTTGTTACTGATTTGTTTGTCTCACAAACTGCCAATTAGGGGAAAGATTTTAATATGTAGTAATCGGTTTAGGAAGGTCATTTTCTGATTATTGTTGTGCATCAACATGTTTGTATTTTTCTCTCTTTTAGGTACAATGGAGATACATCATGGTGGGGGCATGACAATGGTCCTGAGTGGGGTGATTCTAGAGCGCTATCTCATCATTTAACACCTTCTCTCTTTGATGAAATGGCAACAAAATTCTATCTACCTACATTGGTTTTTTATAATGTGACTTTTCACTGTGTCTAAAGCATGATAATTCTTTCCAAAGAAAGTCGTTAACTGACACATTAGTATGACCATATCAGATTTTTTTTGGAAGTGAAATAGATTTGCACATTTTCCAAACAAAGTTGTTAACTGACACAATAGAATGACCATCCACACATTTTTTTCAAGTGAAATATTTTTGAACATAGCTCCTTTCACTTTCTTGGTTCTGCTTCATGGAAAAAATAGCATCAGTTGTTTGTTTTTAACTAATTCAAGAAAGTACTCTTGAGTTAATGTCAAAAGCATATGTAGGTGATGACCACTGATTGTCAATCGAGCCTGTCTGATCTGTATCTCTATAATATATCATGCAGCTGTTAAGTTCAGTTTACTGTACTCCCTAGGTCAATATCTCAACACCTGCTTGACAACCTTCTAATGGACCATTCCAGGTTTTGTCTCTAACTTGTAGAAATAATTCACTTTACCCCAGGTCCCGAGAATTTATTACTTTGAAGTGGCATATTCCTATTAAGGGGTTTTCTTGTGCATTAATACTCTTATCGTCATGTGTTTGATTCTGTGGCCCATTGTTTGCAACAAATATCCAAGAGTATCAGATCAGATGGGGGCTGGTTTTAGAGACTTGAGGTATCCTTGATACCATTTCACTTGAAGAATGGAACACAGTAAATGACTGAAAATTGTTAGTCTTCTTATAGTGGTAGTTGTTTCTCGGCAGATATTCTCCTTCAGCAGGGCAGATTTTCCAAATATAGTGCAGCAGTTTTAGCCGGGTGCAGATCTCCTGTTTTTTAGAGTATGCCCTTTGCTTTTTTCCCCTAATATTTAGAATGGATTCTAAATTTTGAGAGAAACTGCTGTTATTATTTTAGATCAAGGTCTTTTTTACACTTTTGCATTAGATTGTTCTAGCCTTGGCATGCAGTTTCGGAGTTCATATTTGTGAGTTTTTGCTATTTATATTTTCAGTAGTAAGTGTTTGTAAACTAGTGTGGTTTGATGTTCTGAATAAGGTATTCATTTTAAGCTACTTTGCAGTTATGTTTGATTTTTTGAGTACAGAATCTGTTTAACATGGTCTGAAAATTTAACAGATATACTTAGTCATTTTAGTAGTTTAAAGAATACAATGTTTTAGGGACACAGTTCCTCTTCTTGAATCCTTTTCTTTCATTACTGTCTCAATACCTGTAGTTTTAATTGTAGTTTTTTCTGCTTGGGTACATAATTTTGTAATTAGCTCTAATATATAGCCTAGAAGTCCTTTTGGCTTCTCATCATGGCAATAAACCATTCATGATGATGAGTAGAATGCTTATAGCTTATTTGTGTGTCTTTAACTGGGTAATCTTTGCAGGTTTGCTATTCCAATGTTATTGTTCCACTTGCTGAATTAGAAGCAGAACAATTTCATCTAGTACAATCATGCGTGTTTCCAAGAATGGTGTCCCCCTCAAAGGATGTTCGGGAAGCTAGTATTGAAGCAGAGAGAAGAATTGACGCCCACAATTTGAATTGCAGGTCTTGATTGTCAATACATTATTTTTATATTTGCTATTAGGTAACTGTTTTGGTTTGTTTAAATTTGGTTTTCCACTTGAAATCTAGAAACTTCACTTAACATATTTGTCAAACTTAAAAATATCTATATATTTTAAAAAAAAATGGAACCAACTGTAAGTGGATGACAAGATTTTCATAAGATGTCTTAAAATAACAATGAATGCTTGGCTTTACCCATGACAAGAATCATCACTGACTTCATTTAGTAGCAAAAGTACGTGAAATTAATTGCTCATGGGAGAGAATATTTTTGTATGAAATTACTGAATGGAGGTTGATGTGAATTCTTTACCTTGACATGCTCTCAAGATTTATTTGGGGTTAACATGTGTATTGTTTGCGTATTCCTGGCAAAGCATTGTGTCTAACAGCTGAGGGTGATTCTTGGCAATTAGTGATCTGAAATTGATTGAGCAAAGATGAAATTTTAGTTGTTTAAGTGGACCCACCATCAGAAATGAGTTGCAGAGTTAGATTCAGGTCAAAGAAATAAATCAAAATGGAAAGATATGTCTAATATTGAGAGAAACGGCTGGGGTTGAATTGTTTTTTTTAGATCAGCAGCATGCCTAAATGTGGCCTGCCACCAATTTTGCAGTACCTAGCAAGTCTGTTCTAGACTCCTGGTCTGGTTGACTTGATGGGTTGTGGTAAATTGGCAAGTACTGCCAGGGAGATTCACACAGCCAGTAAAAAAAACACAAAGCTAGAAAAGAAACCCTTCAACTGCTTAAAACCTACATGTAAAACACATGTAATGTAAACATGCAAAGAAAAACACAAAGCACACACAGCCAGAAAAGATCAAGTGATTGTGGAACACAACACACAGAGAAAAATGAAGAAACACATAACAACAAATTTCATCTGGCAAGCTTGGTGCAGCCCATGGTGAATTCACAGCAGCCCACGATTCATTTGTTGCACCCCATGAATGAATTTGGAGCTACATCTCCTTTGCCTTTTATCCATTTTTTCTATTTACAATTCCTTTTTTCTTTTTCTTTTCAAGTTTCCATTATGAAACAAGATGGAAAATGTGGGAAAAATGAAGACAACTTATTCTCTCTCCATTTTCTTTTACTTATTCCATAATCTATTCTTTTTCCCATCTTCCTATTTCTTTAATTCGACAAACTTAAATATTTCCCTCTTCTTTGTTGCTGCAACCTACTTGCAAATCATTATAATATTTGGGCCAATAAGGAGGACTCTTGTTGGAAATGTGGCACCTTGGAGGCTAATAAAAAGAAATTGTTTTTTTTGTAAAATTAAATTTCGTAGAGGGGGCAGTTTGGATAGGCCAGAATGGGTGCTGCCACCAGTCTCGTCTTGAGTTCCTCGAATGCTTCCCCTTGTGCTGATTTCCATAGGTATGGTTCGCCCTTTCTAGTTAGTTAGTCGAGTGGAAATGAAAGTTGGGCAAAGTTCTTGATGAACTTCCGGTAATATCCAATGTGCCCCAAAAAGGACTTGACTCCTGTCATTTCAATGGGCGACTCCATTTCCACAATTACCCGTACCTTATCCGGGTCAATTTTCAGTCCAGCTTTACAAACGATATGGCCCAGCAACTTCCCTTGTGGTACCATAAATCGGCATTTCCGTGGATTTAAGGCGAGCCTGGTCCTTCAACATCGCTCCATGCACTCTCTTAGCGCCACCAAGTGAGCGTCTTCACTACTGAAAATCGACCAATCATCCAAAAAGGCTTTAAAATTTCCCACCGACATCTTGTCGAAGATGTGCAGGACTATCATCTAGAAGGTTGCGGGAGCATTGCACAACCCGAATGGCATCCGATTGTACGTATAGACTCCATCTTCCACCACAAAGGTGGTCTTCAACTTGTCCTCCTCAACTATCGAAATCTAGTTCTATCTTGAGAAGTCGTCGAGAAATAAGTACATTTCATGGCCAGCCACCTCCTCCAGGGTACTGTCTGTGAAGGGTATGGGAAATGGGTCCTTGATGGTGATTGCGTTGAGGCACCAAAAATCCACGCAGATGCGGATCTGGTTGGCCTCCTTCTTGAGTGAGATCACAATCGGCGAGACCCACTCACTTGTCTCCACCTGAAATATGATGCCGGCCTCCAGCATCCGTTCGATCTCCTCGTTCACCTCGGCAGCATAGTTTTTATTCATTCGGTACGACCCCTTTCGTACCGGTTGGGCTCCCGGGACCAATGGTATCCGATGGACACACATTTCTGGCGGGACCCCCTTCAAATCCTTGTAGGACCATGCAAATACGTCCTTGTATTCCAAGAAAATTTTGAATGCTGCAGCCTTCAGCATCGGGCCCCAATCGTCGCCTACCCAGATATTTCAGGGGTTGGCAGTGTCTCCTAAGTTTGTCTCCTTCACGGTGGGGCCTTCGTACCACATTGGCCTATCCTTTGAAAATTCGTACGCCGGAACATCATTTACTTTGGCGTCTCCCTCCTTGTACTTCGTGTATTCTGGCGGAAACTCCTCCTTCTCGCCTGGCTCGTCCTCAATCTGTAGCATGTGACAAGCAGGGTGAAACACTTCATAGTCTTCCATTTGCCAGTGGAAGAGTCCATTCAATGAGGAAGTGTCATCTTCTGAACATCCACCAAGTTCAAGCACTCCTTCCTCGTTTGGTTCCCTCTTGTCTTTACCTTCATAGGAGTCCCACTCCCATCTGTTTGAATCCTCCGAATCCGAGTTAGATGACGCAAGCTCCTCGCCGACAACTTGGGTCCTCAGATCAATGGTGTACTTCCGCCCCCCTTTCTCCATGGAAAGGGTGTTCTTCTTCCAGTTGTGGTTCACCTTTGCTGTAACCAGCCACCCTCTCCCTAAGATGGCGTCGTACCCCTTCTTGAGTGGGATTACCACAAAATCTAGTAGGAAGGTTTGTGTGCCGATGGTCACCAGTTGGGCCATCAGGGTGCCGAGTGGCTTGATGCCGTGCTGGTTGGCACCTACCAAATTCAACGTGGGTGGCCATAGTGTTGGCTTCTCGAGCTTCTTCCACGTATCCTCTGGCAGTACATTCACCCCCGAACCTCCGTCTACGATTGTGTCTTTGAGGATAGCCTCGAGAATTCCCATCTCTACTACCGTAGGATGCCGACCACTATTTAAGGCCAACAACATTGGGTCAGTCGAGGGGTTGACCGAAACTTCCGCCCATGTCGCTCGCAAAGGTGCCTGCACAGTGGTTTGTATGGAACTAAAAATGGCGGTTCTCAATTGTGGCATTGTCTCTAGAAGGTCCTTTACCCTTATAGGCACTTCCATCTGTAGTGCTTGCCCAATTATGTTATTTGCGGCTTCCGTACGGGATGATGTACTCACCGCCTCTTTGTTCCGTCGTTCGGCTGTTATCTCACGCTCAATATTGGCTTTTGCCTCTCGTAATCTCTCCTTCTCCATACGGGGGTTGGGATAAGTGGCCTTTTTGGTCTGAGCGCGAGTGATTGGCAGTACTTCTTTCTCACCAGCCTTCTTAATGTTGAGGAGGTTAACCCCTGGCTTGGGGCAATTTGTCTCATCGTGGTCTCCAGGACCACACCATCTGCACAAGTGTTGCGATGCCTCCTCTTTTTGGCACTCCCACACAAAGTGTCCCCACTAGTTGCATGCCCGACACTGAATCATCGGTCGTCCCTTGGCATCATACTGCATTCGACTCCGATTATTGCTATTATTATTGTTGCCTCTTCCTCCCCTTCGGTTACCTCTGTAACTGCTAGATGATGCCGTGGTGTTGGCTTGGGGCTGCGATGTGCCTGTTGTCGTTGACGATTGCTCCTAGGTGAAGAGCACTTGGTTCCCGCGTGTCTTCATGTTGTAGGGACATTCTACCACATTCTTTGGTAGAATGTCCCAACACTTGGCAAATATCGTAGAAGGCCTTTTTGGACAAGAGCCTTTTGTGTGACCTTCCTCCTTACATTTTGCGCACCATACTTCCTCATTTTTGTTGGTGCTTCCCTTCATGCTCTTGAATTCCTTCATCATGCGGTGCATATCTTTTTGAAGGGCTTGCACCTTTTTACTCGACCCCTTGTCGCTGCTACTTCCGTTGGAGGAGTCCTCCTCTTCAGAGGATCTGTCTTTCTTTTTCCTAGATGTCTTCCCTTCACTCTCCACATCCATTGCCCGGTTATAGGCATCGTTGTAGGATGTGGGGGGTACTTTCTTTTTTCTTTTGAGTGACGATTTTAAGCCCTCCACAAACCACCTTTTCTTTAACCCATCTCCGGGCTAATTATCCATTCTCCCCAACAATTCCTTGAGGCGTCGGCTATATGCGCGGATGGTCTCACTTTTTCCTTGCTTGGTGCTTAGGATCTCTGCTACAATTTCATTATCATCTCTGAGGAGTCGAAACTCCTTTTCGAAGGCTTTGTGCAATGCATCCCAAGTTGTTAGTTGGGTTTTGTCAGCATTCGAGTACCAATCGATGGCTACTCCTCGTAGGGTGGCGGGAAATTGCACCACCCATTCGGCCGTGTTGACCACGCCATTGGCCGACCAAATTGTCTCACATGTATGACAGTGCCGTACAAGGTCTTCTTTCCCATCTCCGGTGAACTTCGGTATTTTTTGCCGATTCACCATTTCGTTTCTTGGCGGCAGCTCGATTTGCCCTTCGGAACTCCTCCTCCAGGCATTGGTCCTCCCGAAGGTACTGCGCCGAGATTTGGTCCGTTGGGTCCCACCAAGTTGCTCTGACTACCAGGGTTTGATGAGCTTGCCCCGAACAAATTGCTTTTACTACCATGACCTCGACTCCTTCGGTCACACCGGTATCGTCGGCCTCTCTGTCCTTGGTCTCTGTCTCGTCTTCCCTCCTTGTCTCAGCACCTCTGTATGGCATGTATGGCTCTACCGTACTCCCGTCACCGATCTCCTCCAATGTTCGGGAAAAGTCCCCCAACCGTTTCTTGGTGGTTTCTATTAGTGTGGAAACCTGGCCCTCGCCAGAGCCATTGCTTCCATTTCCGCCGCTTCCTTCCTCGGCAATCCTCTTAAATCTTCTTCTTCGTTGTACTTGCTGTTCAAGAATTAATGCTCGTTGGGCAGCTTCAGAGTCCCCAATGTTTTCCTTCTTATTTAGCAGATTGGGCATAAATTAATTCTCTTTATGCAATAGAACAAGGCATCATATTGAAAAGAACACTTTTATTAATTCATCCCTGGTATACAATGTATGTCACTACAATGGGGGTGTTCTTTTTTTATTCTTCTTCTCCCGTACACATTCACGAATTATTCATGCATCGGTCGGTGTCATTGCGCTCCTCTTGGCGCTCGTGAAACTTCCGTAGGATTTGCTAGCGTCGGTTCTCCCGATAGGTCTCTTCCCTGCAGCTTTGGAGAGCCAAAAATGCCTGTGCCAGAAGGCTGGGCAAATTGCTCATCAACCGATTTACCGCCGGGCTTACACCAAGCGCACTCCACACAACGTCCTCTGGAACATCCTCGGTGGTGGCTTCCCTTCGTACGTGTGTTTCAATCGCCACGTGGAGGATGCAGGAGAAATCCTTCGTGAGTGCTAGTTCTCCATTGAATAGTTCTTCAGGTTCTTCGTCCGGGTTACTGCTTGTCCCTTCGGCCAATGGTTGTCCCATTATTCGTGTGCCATGTAGTATACTCCCGTGCTCCGGATAAATTTTGGCAATGGCGCCAGATGTTTACCCTCTGGGTGAACAGTTTAGAACATACATATAGAACACTCAATGTAGAATAATAATGCCATAGATATCATATAAAACATAAGAGATGCTATTCCATTCATAATCATGTGTGGCTTTACAAGTTACCTTCCAAGGTATATAAAGGTACCGAGGGGGTGCGAGGGGCAACCATCGCACCCGTAACTACCATCCCTCGGTTACCGGACTAACAAGGACAAATACAACTTAATTAACTAGTTTTATTCTCGTACAATATTGCTGCTAACAACAACTATCATCATCAATCAAGGAATTTCAAAACAACAAAAGAAAATAAAGACAAAACTGAAAATAAAACATACCTTGCTTGATCAAGATGCCCTTCAAAGAGATGGAATAACTTTGAAAGGAACAATAATCTCCTTAAATAGAAGGCAAAACCAAAATGTTGAAATGCTTGCCACGTCATAAGCAAATTCGGATTTCAACAAGAGCATCAAAAACAGCATCCAAGGAGGAGGAAGAACGGGTCAATACGCCCAACAAACCCACATATGGAAGCAAAGAGATGAATCGCCTAGGTTAGGAAACCAAAAATGCCTCTATTCATGCTGTAAAAACAGATTGAAAGAGTGCCAAAAACGTGGCAAAAGAGCCACAACTTGCTGGTTTAAAACGCCTAAGAAAGGGCAAAAAATGTGGCAAGAAAACCATATAAAATGGAAGCAAGATCTCCCACGCCTCTTTCCCTCGACACTTGGCACCATCAAATCTGGATTCAAAGCAAAAGAAATGGATTCAAACTCGAACTTCTTGGAGAAAAACTCAGGTCGAGTTCTTGGAAAGAAAAAACAAGTTAACAATGCTTGCAAAAGACATGTAATCGGGTTTTAAAAACCCATTTATAAGTTTTAATTGTTTCACTTTTTCAACTCTTAAGGCAAATTCGGGTTTGTGAGAGGAAAGAACAAAAAGACTTGTAATAGGGAAATAAAATCCCTTTTACAAGTTTAAAATGACTTAAAACATGTAATAGGGAAATAAAATCCCTATTACATCTAAAATTCACTTAAGTAGGAACTTTAAAAGAAATTATAAGTTCTTTTTAAATTTATAATTTTAAATTCACATGTAATTTATCCAAAAAGTTCCTACAATGACTTAAAAGACATAAAAAGCAAGGGGGAAATAAAAAGTAAGTTACAAGTGACAACTTTTCAAATAAAGTGCACTTGTAATTGTTTTAAAATTTCCCTACAACACTAAAACAAGAGAAAAATAAAACTTGCAATCAAAGGAAAATTTCCCACCTGCAATCAGGAAGAAAAAACTCAAAATTGAAGAAAAAACATAGCAAATGAACTCGAAACACGATGAAATTTGAAACGTGCATCGAGGATAGACTGAGGATTAATCCAGTCTAGGAGCAAAGCAAAATTTTGCCTTAGGAAGCGTGCCTTAGAGTAAAATTTTTTCATTTTTTAACAAAATTTTTATAGGGGTTGTCTATTTTTTGTGAATACAAAAATACGGACAACAAGGGAATCACTGTCACCTCTTAATAGCTGATATCCAAAGAATGTTTTCTTGTTTATTCATGTGTGCTGTGCACTACTTCTTATCTTTGATCGCTGTGGTGAGCAGAATAGTCCACCTAAGATATAATTTTTGTCCTCATTACCTTATGATAAGGATCTTCTTTGAGGCGATGCCAAGATTCTTCATATTCGTTGCTTGCAATTGCTATACATATCGGCTCATAGCTCTTTACACATTTATAATCTTACCAAATCTGTTTCTACACTTGTGAGAAATTTTTAATTGTATTACCCTAAGCCTAAGGCTCTATGTGTCTCTTAATTTATTCACTGTAATTGTTATTATTTATAAATGGCTATAGATAAGTTTGTGCATCAATGCAGATTTAGAATGCTTAGCTTTGAAATAGGATTTTTTTTTTCACCTCTGCTTTACGGAGATAATTACCACCTGGTGCATTAACTTTTTTGGTCTAAGATTTTAGAAAATTGTGAAGACTTAAGAATAAGACGATTTTCTAATGCATTGATAGATTCGTTCTGGTGGGGAGATGACAACTATAAACACTTAAATGTAGATGTCTATAGCTTAATAGGATTGTACAACTTTGTTAAAATAAGGACCCAAGATAAAAATATAGGTATCTATAATTAATTCATGGGGGCTTCATTGGCTAGGCAATATTATATCACGTGCATTCATATTGGGGGGTTTAATATCCCAAAAATGAGTGTGCAGTAGATTGCCTATCAGTGAAAATAAGGGTGGTTTTTAATTCTGGCTATGAAAAAATACAATATTTGGTGAAAATAGGGGGGATTTTAATTCGGGATGTGTATTGGGAGGGGGTGACAAAAAAAGAGTTTAGGGCAATATTTTTTGAAAATAGGGGGATTCTTTAGTATGCCATGAACACACTTGCTATAACCCAGGTTCACTAAGTGAAGCCCCCGTAAATTAATTTATGCTCATTCTATTATTGCCATTTAAATTAAATTCGAAAATATAGATATCTATAACTAATTTAGGCTTATTCTATTACTGTCATTTAAATCAAAGTCATTAAACTATTCTATTTTGGAGTAGTTTATCTACTAAATAACTATAATCACAACTTGTCAACAAAGTGCGTGCATTTAATTTAAAATATCTACTTGTCAATTTCAATTTGCAAATTCACCTTTTTCTTTTGTTATCTCTTTATTTTTCAATAAACCGCAATGCCAAAAATAATTCCTTTATTTTGAACACTTCCATTTCTTCTTATTCTCATTCCTTTTTTGCTTTTCATTTGAATCTTATCAACTTCTTTTCTTTTCTTTTCTTTTCTTTTTTAAAACACAAGCCTACTTTTATAATTTTAATTCATTAAAAAACAAGATAAGGGTAAGAATAGAAGATTAATGATAAATCTATAACAATATTTTATACTATCCAAACAATCTGATGCACTTTTTTAAAACTATAATAACCCATTGAATAATATAACACACAAAAAGCAAAAAATAGAAATAAAAACTCATTAATTGAATCCAATAAAATAAGACAAAAGAAAACAAAAATAAAGCATGCCACTATTAGTAGAAAAATTCAATTATCATTATGACAAAATTTGTTTTCCATTCAACAAATCTAGAAGTAATTTACTTATAGTTATTCAATACAGCGAATTTCCAAGAATAAGAAAGTTCATTTTAATTCTTATCTCAATGTACTCTAATTAGGTAATAAATTAAAACAATTTTCAAATGATCTTATTTAATAATAATTATGAAATTATTTAATTATAAATCAATATTGATTATCTTGATTAATTAACTTTGTTTATTGTCCACATTTAGGAATGTATGTAACACACAACTATCATGCCTATAGACTCATCAAAATTGACGACATGTAAGTATATGTGTGATACTTTTCAATAGGTTCAAACCTCCAAATTCTATCATGATCTAGTTTCCTTTCCCTCATGATGTTTTCCCTCTAGAAATTACGAGGTTAGAATAACCATCTTGCATCCACCTTGGGCGAACATTTGGTAGTTAATCATATATAATACTATAAATAAAAGTCCTCTTTTTCTTACCAAAGTGAAATTATACCAACCAAAATGAAACCATACCCGAGTTTTACCTTAAATAATGCTACATGTATATTATACTCAAGTTGATATGATTATCATTTATAGAAATCTCAATCAAACTTGATTGTTAGTTCTAGAGATTAATAGATACAATGTGGGATGTGATAGGATGCTTAATCACACTTTGAGATGGTAGCTAAAGGCACGCATTGTGATAAAGAAAGTGCCTGGTTACACTATTCTCATGGAGTGTAGTCATTTCTAGAGGTGCATAGTGATCTTTTGGAGTGCAATCGTTTTCTAGGGATTCACAAAGTGTCTTGTATCACATAGATGAGAATGGCTATTGAGCATGCACAAAGCAAGCTTGTTTATTTTTTTTTAAGAAAACATAATTGGGAAATCTAAAGATCAACTTTGAAAACAGTTACAGAGTTTGATGCTTGGAACACTATTTTTAAATGATAGTTAATGCCATGCCTATGCTACTAAAACTATTGTTCAAGTGAATGCCTTTTCTATTTGTGTTTATCATAATTTTGTTTAGTATTTCAAGGGTTGAATTGAATGTAGGTCTTAAATATAAAATTTTGTATTGATACAATTTATCTATATATGTGGTAGCTTTGTATGTAGCATAATTGTTCAATTCTTGGAGTTGTTCTTTCTTCCGTTAAAACAATTATTCCTTCAAAATCATGTGTGTATAGCTTGGGCAATAGAAAGGTGTTGTAGCATTCAAAATTAGTTCCTTTTAGTCTTAGTGTAGAATCATAAATCCCTAAAATTTTGCCTATTTGTAAATCCCAAAAGATATGTTTTGATGTGTTTTTTATGCACAAAAAAACATAGAATAAAATACCAAGGTATCTTATCCTCTCTTGATAAAAGTCTTTCAAATGCTATGCTTCGCAATCAAATTAGACAACTCCAAGGTTTCTATTGTCAGGTCTTGACTCGTGGATAAGCTCAATTGGTTGATGTGATTGCTTGTAATCCAAGGGGACTTACGTTGAATACTTGAATGCTGAATGTTTGTATTTTGTTGGAACTTAGATTCTAACTACTTGCTTGGAAAATAAAATGGCAAAAGAGATAGAGCTTAGAAATTCTAATCCTAAGAATTTGAGAACAATGAACAACCTTTGGCGAAACTCGACTAAGCCTTGCTTTGACATGCGAAGCAACAACTCCACAAAGCTTAGTGCGATCTTCCAAGGAGAGCAAAAATGATGTTCAAATCACTATCAACAAGAAGGATATCATCAAGGTGATGCATATCAAGGTACAAATAGTAATTGAAGTTAAGCTCATTTTAGGATTCCAGTTGACCACACAAGGCAAACTTACAATCACCAAATTGCTAGTGGTATGGATAAATGAATTTCATCATTAATCATTCACAATTCGTTTCATTCATCTAATCAACATGAAAGCAAATGAATTGAGAAGTAGAGACCATGCAACTTGTTGAAATGATACATTAATTCACCATAGCTTCAATGAAATCATATGCTCTTTACAATAAGGTTTTGACAACAATCTTTGCCTTCTAATCTAACTTCTATTCTCTATTCTTCTACTATTAACTGTTAACTTCCTATTAACCTCTATTATTCTTTTTTACAAATGAGGAAACTTGAACTTTATATAGATAGCTCTATACAATGAATGGCTCAGATTGATTCACAATCAATGGCCATGATTACATGATGGAAAACCCTAATTAGGTTTTGTTACAACAAACTCCTATGACAATGAGAAAATTACATTTGGGTTCAATATTGAATGTGAACCAAAAGAAAATGAGGGTAGCTAGCTCAAAGTTTGCGCCTCCATAGGGTGAGTCAAGTGCGTTGCATTTGGACATGCTGATGTAGAATTCCTTTGATTGGTGGAATGATGACTAGGATGCCATCTCAACTTGTACCTGTAGACTTGATACGTCATCATGAATGAGTATTGAGTAATATCTCTTGATACTCAACATTGTTCGCTTTGCTCAATGTGATGATGATGATTAATCTTCCCTTTTTCATGATCTTAGTCTTGTCATTTCTTGGTGTTGTTCTTGACTTCATGTTGTGGAATCCTTGATTTCTCATCACTTCCTTTTAGTGTGAACCTTGATCTTGATGTTGTCTTGTCGCTGAACCTAAATCCTTCATCTTTGCAATGTTTTGAGTTTTCTTCCATCATTTCTCGCACTCACTCTCTGCATTATACCTGAAAAAGAACATAATTTTAATTAAAACACCAGAAATGAAAACATTATTACACAAAACTTATGCTTCCTAAAATCCTTTCAAATCTGGTCATTAATCTCCAAAGCTGGAACTGATGTTGCTTGACTTGTAATCTGATCAAATTATGCTCAAATCAGAATGCCTTAGAAATTCACCAAAATCAGGTTTGATGATGCACAAAATTTCACCAAATTTTGTTTATGTTGCCTTCAAATTGGACTGAAAATTTTCCAGATTGGGATCAGAACTCTTATACTCCAAATCGCCTCTATTAGAGGTATATTTTGATCAATGAAATGATCAAAATTGGCTGTCCAAATCACTGATTTCCTTTGTCAAATCGCCCTCTTGAAGATAAAGTCGCTGATGTTTTGAAGTGCAGATCTGATTTTGCTTGAATGATGTTTTGATATGTGACAAAATGAATTGCAAATGTCATCCTTTATAGGTGCTAAGGGCTAAAAGTTGCCACTTATCATTTCAGCTTTTTATTAGGCTGACTTTGTATTCTAAATAAAACATTTTATTTCATTTCTTTGCTGAGCGCTTATCTTTCATGGCCGACTTCTTCTCTTTATTAAATCAGTGCTTTCCTTTTCAATTGCACATCATTTTCAGTTTTTTAGGCTCCATTTCGGCTTATGCTGAATCAAATTTTCATATTTCATTGGTGGTGAAATACTTGTTTATTTGCACTTATCATCATAGGTGGTCATTTTGTCTTCGTTTTTACCTAGATAAAGTGGGTGGCTTTTGTTCCTTCATTTGGACTCCTCCACTTGGTGGCTTTTCAAGCTTCATTTGGACTTCATGACTTGGGCGGCTTTTTCTTCTCCATTTGAAGTTAATGAAAACCTCCTTTGTTTGGACTTGATGAAAACCTCCTTCGTTTGGACTTAGAAGCTCTATCGTTTGGACTTGATCAAAACATCTTTCGTTTGGACTTGAAGTTCTTCATTGGGACTTGATCAAAACATCTTTCGTTTGGACTTGATCAAAACATCTTTCATTTGGACTTGAAGCTCTTTTGTTTGGACTTGATCAAAACCTCTTTCGTTTGGACTTGATCAAAACATCTTTCGTTTGGACTTGAAGCTCTATCGTTTGGACTTGATCAAAACCTCTTTTTCAAATTGGTGATTGGAGCTTCATTTGCACTTCGGTGTTTTGCACTTTGTTTGCACCATTTTCATTCATTTCGTTCGTACCTCTTCCAAGTCTTGAACTCTCCAATTTCAAGGGTGGAAATTTATCCTTCGTTTGGACTACATTCGTACCTCATTTCATTCGTACCACTTCCATTTTGTGAAATCTCCAACTTCAAGGGCGAAAATTTATCCTTCATTTGGACTAAATTCGTACCTCATTTTGTTCGTACCACTTCCATTTTGTGAAATCTCCAACTTGAAGGGTGGAAATTTATCCTTCGTTTGGACATGGATTTATTCCATGTTTCAGTCGTACCTCAATCAAATCTGGATTTTAAAGGTCTCATTTGTACAAACTTGAAATTGCTAAGTAAACACTTGCCAAGGTCACCTCTTTGGAGTAAACTCATGCTTTAGTCTATTTTTCATCTCAAAATCCTAATTCATGCCATTTTAAACCCTGACTTTTACTTGCAAATTGACAACTTTTAGCAACATTAACCACCTTAGCAATGCTGGCAATACAACCTCAATCGTGACTTGACAAGACCTATTCACCTCTCATAAGCAAGGGCTAACAGCTACTAAACTTACCAATCTAAGACGAGCTAACCAAAAACCTAAGCCTAAGCAAAAAGTGGGGGTCCCCATTTGCAATGGGGCGATGTGTGAAAACGTCACAACAATATGTTTTTTTGATTATTGATGGAATCTATTGGGTCCTTGACCCATTTTATAAAAAACTACTTACACCGAAAGAACTATACAAAGGAATTAAGCCTAGACAAAACAAATACCTTATCCTGGTAGTCAAAACCCAAAAAGATTTTGACCAAACCAACCAAATATAGCAAAAAAAAGATAAAGTAAGGGATGTAAGCCAAGTGCAAGAACCAATGCAAACGAAACGGTAATACATATAGACCTTGGAAAAAAGACCAAATGATTGAGTAACAAATATGACTATCCATTTCCCAACACCACAAGCTTCACCTTGGAGAAATTGCTTGAGAGATTGAAGCTATCCAATTGTTCTTACCTTTACTTGGTAAGGAGCACCAATTTGATAGCTAAGGGAGGTTTACACCATGTATCACTTCTTGATGCCTTGCCAAGTGAATAAGATTTCTATCACCGTGTTGTAGAAGTGTTAAAGCACTTGTGACCTCTAGCATTCTATCACAATTTGTAACCATAAAATTTTCCACTGTGGACTACATGCTAAGGTTGTAGGGTTGAAAATCCTAGAGATGGTGCTTCATTGTCTACAATTGCTTATTCAAGACATAGGCCTCACCTTTCGTGGCTAGCTTTGTCAAGGAACCTCTTGTCACAAAAGAAGATGACACCGCTGTTAATGTATGGTAGCTTCGGTAAGATAAATGATTGAATGAGAGATAAATGAAGTCTCTCATTCAATCATTTATCCTATCAATAAACCATCAAGAAAACTTCAAGCTATTTCGTTTGATAATCCTTCCTCATTTATATATTAAATATACTTAGTCGATCAATATCGATAATCATATTATAGCATGGCATATCGGTGATCACCGATCGCTATCGGGTTAACCATGTATCGCAATTTACATTGGATTTGTTCCCAGCGATAAACAAATAATGATTATCGAGTTGCTTTCGGGTGGCAAAGTATGCACCGCTTGACATATATAACCTTTAGTTAGTGATCGATGTCGGTTAACTTAGACACCGATTCACATCGGTTAATATGCCACGCAAACATCGTGAATACTGTTTGGCATACACACTAAGTTACGTGGACCCTGATTAGTATTGGGCTGGTAATTAAAGAAACACCGGTTGATAATACATATCAAAGGGTGCGATCAAGTAGTGTCTTGATCGGTCATGTCCATAAGACATGACCGGTCAAGGCACTGCTGGATCCTCCCCTCTTGCATATATATATCATTTGATATTTGTGAAGAGGATATTGAAATCGATAAATATTCCTCTCACCTGCCAAACAAAGAAGATAGTCAGAATTATAATAGAGATAGATAATACATAGATATAGAGAATACAAATTAGAATACATCTTGCATATTGAATTGAAAATTGAACAACATTTACAACCGCAACATAGTTCTCCATTGTATCCTTGAGAAGGAGATACATGCACCTAGTCCGTCACTTGCACTTAGTTCTTCATTGCACCATCTACCACCTTTCCTTCTTTGAGCCAAAAAATCTGCCCAAACGGAATCCTTGCATTGCAGCTTATTTGAATAACCTAGACCCTTCAAGCCCAAAGTGAATTTCACTAGAATATGAGATCCCTTGACAAATGGTTGATCAAAACTTTCAACTGCCTATTTGATGTAGCCGGATAGAGGAAGTCTTTTGTGGATTTGATTCCTTCCTATTATGAGCCATGAGAGATAGAGCCTAGATTACCTTTTTCTAAACACAATGCACCACCATTGGACCCCATTGGAAACAAAGGAAGGGCACTTTGCAATATAGAGATCAAATCATCAAACAAAGAATATACTAGAACAAAGAGAAAACAAATCTAAAAAGCCACATCCATGAGCTGCCAACTGAGCATCGCCAAATCAACTACCACAAGACATTTATGACACTGGATGAAAAATAGTTATCCATTATTACCTTTTGCATGTGATTGATCACAATATATTCCTCAAGAGCCTTCTAATAAAAGTTGGATGACGTCATTACAACAATCCTCGTCACCCAATAGGCCAATGAGAGAAGAACAACTATGTGGTTTTTTCATAAAGAATAATCTTGTCAGTGCCATTCCAAGTATCCGTATTATTTGATGACATACTCATCATTAGGTCGATGTCCATCCCATGATTGACGAGGAACAACCTTTTATTGCATTTTTGATAGTAGCGGGGGTGTGAAACTAACTCAAATTTATTAACAACTGATGAGGCTTCAGATAGCAATGACTTTGCTAACTAACTAGAGCAAGTACTTTAGACAATAACCTTCCACGATTATCTTCTTGCATTTGTAGAATTGATTCAAGCCTTCCACCATTGCAGTCCAGGTTGCCACATTATTGGTTTGTAACCCCAAGAAGAAAGATCTCCTTGTCACAAAGTTACCTTGATCATTCCAAATACTGACTGTAGCCTTTGCTAGGTTATAATTACCCTAGAAAGCGTCATCAAAGTTGAGCTTCCAAAAACTAGAAGGCAGATTGATACATCTAATTTTATCTCAATCTTCTTGTCTCTTAACCTATAATTGTTTAAAACCCCAAAATATGTTGTGCATAGTGTTAGTAATTGTATGCTTTGTTTATTGCTTAATATCTAGGGTTAGTATTGGTTTATAGAGAGCATCCCTTATAATTTGAAGAGAGAGAGGTTTTACCTCACATGCTATTTTGGTTTGTGTTGTCTTGCAAAGGTAAACCAAAATGCTAACAAGATATACATAATTATGTCATTGGTGTTATTTTATGTGGGCAAGCCACCATATTACATAGAATTTAGAAACAATTTTTTGTAATGAAACAAAAATACATCATTTGTAATGTCCCCTTTTGGTCCATCCCAACATTCTGGGCAAGCTCCAAGATTCTTGGAGAACACATGCTTTATCGGATAGGAATTCTAACAGTGGTAGTGACTTTATGAGATCAAGATCTATCCAATGATACTTTCTAGATGCAGTTTTGACATTTTGGGATCTCTCCACGCTTGGAGAAGTTTACTATTTTTGGAAAGCACCGATTTTATTTAAGTTTGATATCCTAAGAACTTAAGGTTATTTTTGTGTAGTCTGAATTCAAAGTAAAATCACTCTAATATTTTTTGTAAATTTGGGTGGATGTGCAAAAAATAATTACATAGTTAAATGTGAAGTTGTCAAAAAGTAAAAATTAAAATTATTTAAGAGGAGTCTAAAGTGACTTTTTGGAAGGAAAATAAGAGGACTCAATTAATAATGTTTCCTTATTCTCAAAAGTGTTTATAAAAAGGGATTTGGAGGAAAGAAATCATAATTGAAATATTTTATCAGACCCTTGTTTGTTTGGGAGATTGAACCAGGTTTATTCTTCAATCAAGGGACAAAATCCTTTTGGCTATCAGTTTAGTGGATAAAAATACACCCAGCTGATTGAGTTGATTCATATGGAGTTCACCGTTGTGCTGAATGTTTGTGCTATTTGTTTCTGTAGTGTTTGTTTATGGTTTGTGGAGTTCCATTGATAACAAATTCATAGAAGTTGTGCAAGCACATAACTAATTTATAAAGAATGGTTAAATCTTTTGTGGTGGCCATTTTATATTATATTCCTATGCTAGAAAAGGGGACGCCATAAATGTTGAAGTATTGAATTGAGTAATTTTATGGGGGTTTCGTGCCATTTCTTATTGTCACAACTTTCTTAGAGATAGCATTGGAGTTTAAAAGAGGCTTTGGAAGACTTTTGGGATGCGTGGGAATCCAAAAAATAAAGTCACGTTGGTTTAGGGAGTATTTCAAAGTAGTTCAAATCCCTATTTCGAATTGCAAACCTTGCTATTGATCTTAAGGGTGCTGAACCATGCTGAAAGCAGTACAAAGAGGGATGTGGAGAAGTAAAAATGCAGTCGCAGGTTTACAACAGCTAATGTCATGAAGTGGGTCACTATAGCTATAAGCAAATTATTGGTTTTATTAATCAAAGTTTGGGCATCCTAGCATACATGAATCAGATCTTAAAGTAAGAAAGTAAGAGTAAAATCAGTCTCCAAGAATTGCTGATATAAGTATAATCAGATTCAACTGGTATTACATAAAATTTGAGTAAGATTATTGCCCCATTTTTTTGTATATGCTGAACCATTCCAGCATCTTCTATTTCAGCTCAGAGGTCATAATTTATTTATTTCATCTTTGAATGTGTGATTGTTTGTTTCAGCTACTTGTAAGACAATTGTTTGATTAAATTTCTCTGAGTTGTTCATTGAAGACAAATTATTTGTGAGATTGTCTATGATCATCATCGAAAGTTGCAGCTGTTCCATGTTGTAAAACTCAGAAATATTGTTTAGTTTGCTGTCCTATGTAGTGTTTGACGAATTGTCTCTGAGTTGAAACTTGGAAAATATTCAAGTTTGTTTAAATTTTTTGATTGGGCCATTACCTTGGTATCAGAGCATGTATGATTATTTATGACAGTTGCAAGAATTTAGAAAATATTTCTTTCAGGATATTACATCATTTGATAAAAAATTCCATACTTAGTTTCACGTACTTGAGCAATGGATGTTTCCCATACTTGGTAAGGAAGCGATTCAGCACATTGATCCTCAACTTCCTATGTTTTTGAATTCACAATCCAAGATTAAAAAATAATTCTTCATTTCGTTACCCTCCACAATTTCATCTCTTTATTTTGTACAAAAATTGGGACTGCTAGTAGGGTTATTGATATGTTGAAATATCCTTTCAAAGATCTTCCTATTCTCAATACCAAACTTACTAAATAGGAAGACTTGAAGTCACTTTATTCGTTAGATCAATACTTTGGGCTGATTCACACCTCTTTACAACAATTGACAATGTTGGATCAATCTCTTCTAATGGACTATATCTGAGAGATTTTTCTGTATAAATTAAATCATCACCTTGTTCCAATGGGCTCAGCTCTCCTATGAATCAATAAATTTTATCTATAAATTATAGTGATAGATTATAAATGAGGAAAATTTAGATAAATCGCAGATTGATGCATATAATGGCATAACTAAATGTTTGGGAATATTAGTTTAAGCATATCACAATGGTTGCAAAGCTGGCAAGGATGATAAATTATCTGCAAGATCTATTGCTTTTGGTAATTTGTATTCAACTGCATACATTTAATACCAAGAGGCAGGAATTAGGATGTTAAATTTTTAATTTTATTTTCAAGTACTCAAATGATTTGACAAATTGAGTAATGTCTGTGGTTTTTTCTTGTAGGATACTTATTCCCCAGAATTACATATTAGATTGATATTCCCCCGAAAGATAATATATTTTTTATTTTACATATGGCATCATTATGGTAACTTATATTTTTCTATGTACAAGGTGATCAGCATGCGAGAAGATGTTTATCGTGTTGTGAAATTATTTGCAGCAAGAGGGGAATGGCTAGATCCAGAAGCTCGACGCTATGTCAACCACTTGGTATTTACTGGAGCCTTGTTCAATGATTAGTTATTAAATTTTGCACCATTGAATATTTGATTTTATATTCATTGTTGAATACAAGGCTTAATGTATCCATATTCTCCTTTTGAGTACAAGGATGTTACTTTCATTGTTGGTTTTATCATATTTAGTAATCTTATCTACGAAATATTTTTTTATTGAATACTGTTGAATTTATAAATCTTCTCGTCAACTAAGAGCAAAGGTTCAGACCTTCAAGTAGTTGATTGTAGTTCTATTCAACACTGATCAATTTAATCTATCATATTATTGTCGTAAAATTATCCATGGATTAAATAATTTGCTCAAAGACAGAGTTCTATTGAATCTATTCACATTGTGGATAGCCATAGTTGAACCCATCATTGGCAGTGGCACAAGTTCTCCATACCGAAGAGCAGCTACTTATCTCGGTAATTTCTTCATATGATATTCATTCAAGATAGGGTATAATACCATCATGTTAGAAATAGAGGAATATTTAATTTGTGATTTGTATTAGTTAGAGTTCAATTTTCTTTTAGAATTAGGTTTAGTGTTGTTTGTTATACTGTCTGCACTAAATGTTTGATATATGTATTAACACCTTATTCAAATATTTGAGCAATGCATTATTGTTCTAATGTTTGTTTTTGTTTTGGGTAAATCTACCTTGTGGCATTACAGCTAGCCAAGTTACTGATTTGGTCCATTTCCTTGCCGATTCTAAGTACAACACATCTACAAATTAGATATTGATCAAATCCTTGTGGAATCGACTAGGGTTCGGATTTTTACACCTTGAAACGTTTTTTCCCTTTGTTGGGTGATTCGGATGTTGATGTGGTGTTTTTAGATAGATTTTGATGCTTCTAACATTGGGCGTAGTTTCATGATTTTTAAAAGTTTTTTCACTTGAGAACCCGTAGCTATCATATGTCCTCCCTAAAGCATCAACTTCCTTATTTTCGCCATGTATTTGTGCGACATTGCAAAAATGAAGAAAAAATGAGTTGTGAAAAAAATGCATTGTTGCTGTTGTTTCAGTCGCATGATCCTCCTCCCGTAGTTGCATAATCCTCACTAGGTAAGACTCGAGATTTATAAAACTGCTTTTAAATTTTAAAACTATTTCAAAATGCTGAAAACTATAATGTTTTTAAATTTTTAAATTTTCAAACGATTTAAGAGTTAAAACTAATAACTATATTAACATGGTTAGATATTTACTATTTTAAAATTTAAAACTATATTGATTTTTTTAATAACTATTTGAACAACATATTGAAATTTATTAATTTTAATAGTATTTAATAATTATAAAATTAATATCTTGTTATACTTAGATACTATTATATAGAATTATTAATATACTTAATAGTTAATTCAAAGTACAAAGTAAACAAAAATTAAAATTATTTAATATTATAATTAAAACTATGTTTCAAATGAATGATAAATACTAATTTTAAATTTAGAAACAATATACAAATATAAAAATTTGACATTTGTTCATTTTTTTTTTTTTGAACTTTATGAAAATATATTAGTACAATTGTAGCCAATAGAAACTCCATTGGTCAATCCACCCGTAGAACTGATTTAAGTTCACCTTTGTGGAGGCATCTTCGAATGATAGAACAGATTTGAGGTGGTAGGACATTTGCTTGAATATGCAATTCCAATAATCAAAAGTATAGTAGCTCATATAGCCAGGGGAAAGCCCATTTTTGTGCCATTCTCAATGTGGGAATCAAAGCATGCCTAGGAAAGGATGAAAGGTGTGCCATCTCATCAAATAGAAAAATATATCAAATAGCAAGAGGGAGTAGGTGCAAGAGTTGCTTGTAGCATAGAGTATCCTTTTGAGGAGAGGAAGGGGATCATGGAGGCCCCCACTTTTCCATTTCATAGCATCTTCCTTGATGTTGTAGTAGAGAGCCACTCAAGTTTGGACAAGAATGAAATAGAGCCTGCTAATGTGAAGAGAACGGTGAGGCCAATAGGAAGGACATTTCAAAAGAACACTAAAATGATTGTAGATCAAGTTGTTTCAAGATGCCTCTATGCAAATGGTTTGTCCTTCAATGTTGTTGGTCCCCATATTGACAAGATATTGAGAAAAGTAAATGAGGCTCCATAAGGGTATATGGGCCTTGATTATGATAAGGTGCACTGCACCTTATAAGCAAAAGAGATTTAAAATATTAACATTTTATTGGCTTCGATTAGGAGTTCATGGAAACAAATAAGGGTGTCCATTGTTTTCGATGGATGGAAGGATGCGAGAAATCAATCGTGAATCAATGTGATTGCAACGAATTATTAGGGGCAAGTGAAGGATGCACAATTTATTGTTGACATCTTTATAGAGTGTATTCAAGATGTGTGTGTGTATCCATTTTTGTTGTGTCTCATTTTTGCTTTGTTTTGCTTGATAAGTTTTGCCTTTGACCTTTTCCACCCTTTGCTAGTAACTGATCTTAGAAATCTTAATTGGGTTCCCAAAGTGTCAAATGATGCAAAGTCTCATAAAACGCCTAAATCGGGGTTTTCTCTATTGTTCCCCTTGATATTAATTGTGTTGTCAGATTGTCGTAGTTTTGTAGGTATTCGTCCTTTCTTGCCTTTCCTATTGATTCTAAAACATCATGAAAGTATGGTTTTTTGAAATGTCAAAGTTCACCACCCCACCATACCCTTGTTGGACTTGTCATCTTGGACATGCTATTTGCAAAAGTTTGAAAGCTCACCTTTTCTCAGTAAGCTTGGTCCTTTGATGTTAGTGTTAATGTTGACGTCATTTGCCCATCGGACTTTTGGACTTACTCATCCATCCATCCTGTTGGATACTTGTTTTGCCACAACTCCGTATCTTGACTCCAATGCATTTCACTCCAAAAGTCTTTTGGGGTAGGACTTTCGGTCATTCCTTATTCAAGCACCCCTTTTCATTCAACTCTTAAAGTTTTAATTTCTGTTGACTCGCTCTATACTCTTATCCAAGTTAGACTTTCAACATCACCTTATTTGGGTATTTTCTCCTACTCATCCTCGAAAGCTTGAGACTCCATAATTTTCTCAATTAAAAAATACTAAGTCTCACAAAGTTGGATTTTGACTCTCCCTAATCTTGATAACTCTTTAGAAGCATTGCTAAACTTTGATCTCGCCAACTTTCTTTGTCAAGGTTCCCTTGTTGACTTCCGCCCTTATCACACCCCTTCTAGCCCAACTTCCATGTCAACCTTGATTCCCCAATGCTCCGATCCTTTCATGCAGTATGATTTTCCCTCGACCCTCGACTATTCAAAATTCCCGCCATTTTTCATTGCAAGTCCCCCCTACTGTCCTAGATGACCTAGAGCTTTATTAAGGATTTGGGTTGGTCTTGCAACTACTACATTTAATTCGACAAGCCCCATAAATAATTCTAAATGCAGGTTTATGCAAATCCAAAGGAGGAATGCGATACTCAACCCATGTCTTGTTTATTGTTAGTGATCTTGGCTTCTTAGATGCCATTTCCAGGTCATTGCTTTGGCGCATTTTTATAGGCAATTTCCTTGTCATTGCATGTGAAACCTCACGCCATTAATTTTAGAGGCATGGCAATTGAACAAGGAGTAATTTATGCACTATTCCCAATGTTCATGGGTCTCAAAGGGGTATTTTTGATGTGCAATATTTATGGGTGCCTACTCCAATGGTTGAGATAGCAGATTTTTAGGATTCCTTGGCAGATTTGCACGATTCCTTCTTGCACGACTTGTCGTGTGTAAATAGACTTTCCTTTTCATTTTTTACAAGCATGGAAACCAGTTTGGAGAGGAACCAAGCAAAATAAACTTTCAAACTAGGGTTTCAATTTTAGTGAAGAGAATAGACATATTTTTGTATTTAGTAGATTTGGGTTCATCCCAAATGTGTAATGGATTTGTTGTAATCTTTGTAGAATGAGTTAAAGTATGCAATAGACTTTAATTGCATGTCTCCATTGGCGTTGTGTTCATTTTTGGATGTATGTGTGATCAGTCGGCCAACTAGATTGTTAAATATTTGCAGAGTTTTTGTATGGTGTTGTTTCACAAATATAAAGGAAATGTTCAGGTCTGTCTACAAATTACTAAGTAGATTCATCTAATATTTTGCAAATTCAGTTATTTCTTTGAATGTTTGTGTAGAACCTAGTTTGCTTGTGTCTTACAAGAGGTAATGTCTTAAGAGAAACCATCATTAGGGTGCTATGTTGAGGTTTAGTCATTGCATGTTTTAAATGAGTTCATGATTTTATTGCCTTGTAAGTATTGGCACCGATCTGCAATCAATTCCATTTCTCGTCAAACCAACATATTAAAAAAAATTATCACAATCATTTTTTTTTAGTTGTGGTGTGTTAGTTTTTTCTTATCTTTCTAGTGTAAGTGCATAAAAGCAATATGTGTTGTCAATTCCATTTTTATAAAAGTTTATGCCAGGGAAGCATTTCTATAGTTGTATAGCCTTGTATGTTCAAACCAAGACATAGGTATATTATGACATCTGTACAGGGATACATTGTGCAGTGGGTATGGTTTGTAGCAAGTTAATTGTTCAATTCTTGTAATATCATATATTTCAATAACGTGGGGAAATACCCCTTGGTCTTGCATATCCAAAAGTTAAGGTCTTACCCACCTCAATAATTGGTTCTAATCTGGCCAACTTGAATATAGGTTTTGTGATATTCTCCCTAGATTCGACACCCTTGGTACTTGGGAGATTATTAACTTTAGGGATTTGGGGTTCATAGCTCAAATCACCAACATGGTGGATCTTCAAAATGTTTTCCAAGTCATAAAAAAACAATACAAAGAAAATTAGAGAAGTTGGTATGTTGGTTGAGATACGGTTTTAACATACATTTTGGATGCCTTATTGTGTCCACTTGCGTAACCTCATGCTACAAAAGTTAGACATGAAAGTAATCAGATCAAATAAGCCTATGTTGAGGCTGAAGATATTCAAATATTTATCACAAACCACTGCATGTTGCAAGCCATTTTTAGATCATTCTCGCAATTGGAGCTGCTGAGGGTATTTGAAGCACTACAATTTTTAAATTTAATGATTCACTTAGTAATTACTAATTTGTTTTTAACAAATTGAAAATGCTTTCTTCTTTGTTTTTGATTTTTAATTTTTGAATAGGTTGCTGAGCCTGGATTGACAACCAACACAATTATCTTGAGATGATGTCATGTCCCCTCCTGGATCTTTATATATATATGGGGAGAAAGGGAGGGACCCTAAATAAAGAAATTATTATTATTAATTAATATAATAATAACCAATGAATGATTATTTAAATTTCATTAATTAAATATTATTTATGATTTAAATATTATATATTATCAACATAATTTATATATTTAATAATAAATAATAATACAATTAAAGTACAAAGAGGATATAAATAATACAATTAAAGAGGATATTATAGATTAGCAATACGTATGACTGTCATATATAATATCATATATAGTGGCATGCAGAATTTAATAGTAATATTAATACATGGATATTAATATAAAATATTAATAGTAATATTTATAGACAACAATATGTATGACAGTCATATATAATATCATTTATAGTGGCAGACCAGATCTGACACATGTCAGATCTGTCTGCCTTTACAGCCATTAGATAGACTAATAATTAGTGTTTAGGCAATGGTAGTGTTAATAAATATAATAGGTAATATTATTTGATTCATATATATATATGTTTTCGCTTATCAATGAATATAACCTAAATGTAGCAATTAAATTATTAATTAATAAATGTTTATTTATTAATTTAATATATTTAATTCGAATATGAAATAAATGTAACAATTATTATTAATTAATTAATCAATGTTTATTTAATATTATTATCAATTAATTAATATTCATTTATTAATATCTGAAACTATGATTAATTGATTAATATTTATCATCTAAAAGAATAACGGAGAACCAAAGTAATCACTTTAATAGTCAACGATTTATTAAGGAAAAGAAATACATGTATGAGTTGAATAGAGATATATAACAAAGATTAATTAAAAAGTATTAAGGAAAAGGCACGTTACATTGAAAAGTCACAACCTTTCTATGAAAGGTTATATGAAGGATATATAAGGAGGGAAAGCATGAGGTATATAGGGGGGAATATAAGAGGAAAACGGAGAAGAATAACTAGAGGCTGTATGAAAAATAATGTTATATTAGATTTACTTATAAACAAGAAGTTCATACAGATATAAAGGGAGCAGAGCAGCCAACGGTAAGGGGGAGGAAGGGTAGCGAAATAGAAGTGGGAATCACGATTAGAGCAAGCATAGATTTGACACGATTGCTGCGGACATGTAAGTAAGGAATAAATATTGTTATATGTTAATGCTTACTTTTGTGTGTATTAATGGATATAAATTAATATTATAATATATACATTAATGAATGACTATTCTAATAGTTAGGTAATGAAGGAAATTAATGTTAATAAATGTAATTAATGTATATGTAATATTTATGATAATGAATACTTTAATGAACACATTAATGAATGGTTTTCAGATATTAAGGAATACGTATAAACTCTATGTTAATGAATTTGTACTAACATACGTAATGAATATATATATCAATGCCTAGTAGGAATATATGTTAGGAACTAAATGTTTAAGGAATATAGGTAGAGAATGCATGTTAAATCAGGTATTTTTACATATAGATTATGGAATAGGAAAATAGTAATAAAAGGCAAAAAGTATTATAAATGTAATCACATGTTGGATACTATAGGGAGGTAACTCCCTTAGTCTAAGGGAGGGATTATGATAATCCCTAGGGCAGTGTATATACTGAATACCTATATGCATATGTATGGCTTGGTTGACAAAGTTCACCAAGAAGAGATGGATCTGGCCGGTCCCCTCTAAGGACTTGGGTGATGAGGTGCATCACCCAAGGCAAGGAATGGACATAGGGTCCTCCTTGGATGGCTTGAGTGTAAGAAATTGCACCCAAGACAGGAATCGAATTAACCTTCGACTTCCTGGAGGGCTTGGATGTAAGAAATTACATTCAAGACAGGAGTTGAATTCACCTTCGACTTCCTGGAGGGTTTGGAACCAAGATGGGTTCCAAGAAGGTGAGCCTCACGGTCGCCTAAGGACATATCTTCGTATGGCATTCGTATCCTTTTTATTAGGTAAGAATTGTGATTAGTGTTGATTAAGTATTTTAAAAGTTAAATTGCAAGTTAGATTAATTATATATATATATATATTTGTTGTATTCTAACAATCTATTTTACAGGACAGTGATCTCTAACTAGTAGGGACATTACAGATGAGTTGCGCCTTCTCACTCCCAAATAGAATGAATACAAGGGGGTATGAAGTTGTGATGTGTAGATCTAGAGTGAAGTGACTTGGATTTTTCATCCACCACACAATCTTCACTTTTTGTGGAATAAAATATTAGAATAATATCTTAATGTTTATTTAATGGTCAATTATGTAATTTATTGTAAATATTAGTTAGTTTCTATTTTATGATTGTTTCTTTTCAGAAACATCGTTTTGTAAATTCTTTAAATGATCTTTCGATCATTTCTTCAATTCATTCATTATTTCATCAATTACATGTGTAATATGGAATAAGAGTGGGATTTATAAATTCATTCATTATTTTACCAATTTGTAAATTTTTTAAAGAAAAGATTGGATTTTTCTTTGGGCTCATTTTTTTTCTTACGACTACTTTTGGTTTTCTTCTCTTCTGGCTGGTATTTGTTTTGCATCCGCATTTCTAGGGCTCGCGTTGATTCTCTTTTGGTAGTGTTTTTTTTTTGTTCCCTCTCGTGCATAGTCGCGTGTTGCGATTTTGCTCTTTGACGCGAAATTTTTTGCTTTTTTTTCCTGGCATTTTCAACAACGCAACACAATCTCTAATTTGCGCAACCTCCTCTGCATAGGATTTTTCTCACCTGTGCGACGGTTGCATCTTCTCAACCCTTTTTCTACTCTATTTTCTTTGACGCGATTTTGCGTTTTTGGCGACTTTTCCATTTGCGCTCTCCTTCCTGTGACGACTCTTGCTTTGCAACCAGAATATTTTCGCGGCCAAGTTTATTTTCCTATGGATTTTCTTTTTTTGTGGCGACGAATTGCTTCCATCCTGCCGTTCTGGTTAAGGTTATTGACCCATTTTTTGGTTCTACTACAATCCATTTCAACTTAGGGTTTTTTTGTCGGCTAGGGTTTTTGTTAAACCTTCTAATTTTTTGCCGAAATTAATTTTTGATAGCAGATTCCTTGTGGGTTTTTCCCATATTCTTATGGGTCTTCGGTGGAATTTTTCGGGTTTGTTGAAATATGTACATTGGGATTCGTGCCATTCGTACTTCTCGAAGTTTGTACTTGAATCTGGATCCATTTTTGCATTGGGATATGTGCCTCAGATTTTGTATTATGTTTTTTCGCGTTTTTAGAATTTCTTTTTTTGCACCTTGAAAAGCGTGCACAATGGTGTCATTGACCAACATCATGTTGGAAGGTAGTCAATGATTCAACGACAAAAATTATAACACATGGAAGCAACGGATGATGACCATCTTCGAATATTGCCGTCTTGATGATCTCATTTTGGGTAAAGAGACTTGTCCTACCATAGCTAGATAAGATCAAGATAAGTTTGATGAGTGCAACCGGGAAGTGGTCATGCTTATCAAGCTTTCAGTTATCGATGATCAGCTGCCTCAAGTGCCATCCGACAAGACAACTGCAAAGATATGGACCATTTTGAAGGATCTCCACGAGACATCAGATAAAAGTGATGCTTTTTTTCTAAAGAACCAACTATTTTCTATCATGATGGATGAGCATATGTCCTTATAGGAGCATTTGACAAAGATTAAGGACATTCGAGATTAGCTGGAAGCAATTAGCAGGAAAATGAAGGAAGAGGATATGGTAGTTATAACCCTGAAGATTCTACCTAAATCCTATGAGCACTTCATAGAAACTCTCAACATCACTTCAACGAATGTTGATTTGAAATTTCCAGAGTTGTGCACAAAACTTCTGCAGCAGGACCGTTGGAAACAACATTTTGGTTGTAGTGCCGCTTTGTCCTCCACCGAGAAAGCTTTCGCAGCTAAATCCTTTCACAAGGATAAAGGCAAGTCTTAGTCATCTCAGTAGAAAGGCCCGCGTCAGCCTCAGGATAGCTCGAAGAAGAAGAAAGCGCAGTGTAACTATTGCCACAAATATGGCCACTTGATAAAGGATTGTCAGAATTGGATAGCTTCCGAATAGCGGAAGCAGGGAGGGTCTTAGCCTAAGGCCAATGTCGCAGAGCACTCAGAGCAGAAAGAATCTAAATTTTATGCTTTCATGGCGAAGCGTCCTGTAGATCATGTGAAATCTTTTGCTTAGTACATAGATTCCAATGCCTCTCGACACTTTACTCATCGGTGTGATCAGTTCATAGACTACTCACCTTTCATCGATTCAATTATCTTTGGAGGAGGTGAAGAGTATACTGTTGTCGGCAAGGGCAACGTTCAGATTCAGTCTGGTGGGAGGAATCTCATTTTCCTCAATGTATACCATGTTCCTGGTATGGAAGTAAATCTTCTCTCAGTGAGCCAGATTATGCGACACTCTCCTTAGCTTGATGTGATTTTCCGTTCACTCAAGTGTTCAATTGTTGATCGTGCGACTCGCACTACTGTGGTTGTTGGCATCGAGGATCATGGTCTATACAAACTTGTGGATATGGGTGATTCTCTAGAGCATGCCTTTGCAACTAAATCATCTTCTATCAACATTCTTTGGCATTAGCAATATGGCCACCTGAACATTCATTACCTTGCTAAGCTTGTTTGGGAGGATCTAATTCTTGGCTTCTTTGAGATTCAGACTCAAAATCAGTGAGTTTGTGGAGCTTGTTAGGCTGGGAAACAACACAGGACACCACTCAAGGATGGCGACTCATGGCGAGCCTCCAAGGTACTACAGTTGGTTCATGCTGATGTATGTGGTCCAATGAATACTCCTTCTGTTATTGGTTCTAGGTATTTCTTGCTTTTTGTTGATGATTTCAATCATAAAATGTGGGTGTACTTTCTTAGACAAAAATCAGTTTTTATTGTATTTCAGAAGTTTAAGGCCTTAGTAGAAAAAGAGTCAGGCTGTCCCATAGTCACTCTTAGATCAGATAATGGGGGGAAGTTTTGTTCTACTGCTTTCTCCAACTTCTTTGATACACACGAGATCAAACGCTAGTTAATCACACTGTACACTCCTCAGTAGAACGACGTTGTAGAACATTGCAACCGCACTATAATTGAAATGGCCAGGTCAATGTTGGAATACAAGAATGTTCCTAAGAAAAATTGGGCAGAAGCAGTATACACCGCAGTCTATCCCCTTAATCAATCAGAGACTTATGTTTACAGGGTACAGTGACAACCACAAGGCTTACAGGCTGATTGATGTAGACATTGATCGTCTTATCTTCAATTGTGATGTTGTCTTTGATGAAGAATGAGGACTTTTTCAGCTTTCCTCGTTTGAGCAGAATTTTGAGGATCAGCCTTTGAAGGCTACTGATTTGGGTGTCCGTCTTCCATTTGGTTCACTTGATGGGAGGGACGATGCAAAATCTGAATTTGATGATGCACTAATTGAATTCCCTCTGGTTGATGCTAATCTTCCATCTATTCCAGATCCTGTTCTAGCTTCTGTTCTAGCTGTTCCCCCTGTATCTGATGTTGTCTCTTCTACTCTTTGACCTAAATGGTGGGCTAAGACCATAAGTGATCTTCGTCTTGATGAGCTTATCGAGGGTAGATCTTCTAGAAATAAGAGCAAGCAGCAAAATACAATCAACTTTGCTCTCATGGCCAACATTCATAGTGTTTTTGAGGCCCAAACATTTTGAAGCTAAATGGATTCTTGAGTGGGAAAAGGCTATGGAAGTTGAACACCATAGTTTTCTGAAGAATAACACTTGGGTCCTTTTTGATCTTCCTCCAGGGAAGAAGCCCATTAGCTGCAAATGGATGTATAAAGTTAAGTACAAAGCTGATGGAACCCTTGACAAGTATAAAGCTCGTCTTGTTGCTAGGGGGTTCTCACAGAAGGAGGGAATTGACTATGGCGAGACTTTTGCTCCTACAACCAAAATGAGTACCATACGACTTGTCCTTGCCTTAGCAACTCAGTTTGGTTGGAAAGTCCATCAGATGGATGTTAAGAGTGCATTCCTCAATGGTGAGTTGCAGGAAGAGGTCTACATGATGCAGCCTCTGAGTTACAAGGTTGTTGGAAAAGAACATTAGGTGTGCGAATTGGTGAAAGCACTCTATGGCCTAAAATAGGCTACTCGAGCTTGGTACATCAAAATTGACAAGTACCTCACTGATCATGGCTTGTAGAGGGGCCCATCTAATTCTAATTTGTATGTGAAAAACACTGGTGATGATAATCTTATTCTTGTTGTCTATGTTGATGACCTCATTACCACTGGTAGTTGGGCACTTTTGATCGATTAGATCAAACAAAATTTGTGTCATTCCTTTTACATGATAGACTTGGGACTTCTGGATCATTGCTTAGGTGTTGAAGTTTGGCAAACTGAAGGTTGTGTCTTCATCTCTCATTTGTTTTCCCCGTAGGGTGCCAGGTTAAGACATTGCATAAATGACAGAAGTACACATAATATATGGAACTCGCAAATGTTCTATTGATTCATAATAAGGCAGTACATACAATGATTGGAATATGTTCCATTACAATAGCATGTCCAAAGACTGGAAAGAGATACAATATAAAGGAGTTTGGTCAGTTACCCGGTGCCAACTGCCGACAACCGACGGGTTAACTGCCGATGGTAACACAATTTACCTTAATGCTTAATTACCCGACAACATCATTCAAAGTATGCCCACAGTCTGTTGGACAAGTTTCAGACGCAAAATCAATACGTTGGAACCCTTGTGTGAACAAAGCAAACTCGGATTGAAACTTCATGCACAAAAATCCACATGAAAGGAGGAACAAAAACACCTTGGAATGATTTGCAAACCCACGCTTGGAAAGAAGAAGACAAAACACCTTGCAATGGAGATCAAATCGCCCCAACACGTGCTGCAAAAACTACCATGAAGGGCAAAAAACGTGGCTCCAAAACAGTAAAAACGCCTCCCAAATAGGAAAAAACGTAGCCCATAAACCAGCGAAAAAGGAACAAGAATGACACGCCTCCTTTATTTGACACATTTCTCCATGAAAATCGGATTCAAAGCCATGGAAAACGGATTCTTGGGAGCAAGAATGCAGGTCGGGTTATTGGTTTGCAAATGCAAGTAAAAAATGCTCTTTAAGAGATGGAATCGGGTTTTCAAATCCCCTTTACAAGTTTTAATAACTTCACTTTTTCAACTCCTAAGGCAAATTCGGGTTTGTGAGAGGAAAGAGCAAAAAGAAATGCCATTACAACTTGTAATAGGGAAATAAAATCCCTATTACAACTTAAAATCACTTAAGTAGGAACTTTTATAAGAAATTACAAGTTCTTTTTAAACTTATAATTTTAAATTCACTTGTAATTTGTTCAAAAAGTTCCTACAATGACTTAAAAGACATAAAATGCAATGGGGGAAATAAAAAGTAAGTTACAAGTTACAAGTTTACAATAAAGTGCACTTTTAATTGTTTTAAAATTTCCCTACAAAACAAAAATAGAAGAAAACTCCCAACCTGCAATAAAGGGAAAATTTCCCACCTGCAGTCAAGAAGGAAAAACCCGAAATTGAAGGAAAGACATAGCAAACGAACTCAAAACGCAATGAAATTGTAAACGCGGATCGAGGATGGACCGAAGATTAGTCAAGTTTAACCAGAAACGAAAATTTTGCTTCAAGAAGCATGCCTTAGAGTAAAATTTTTCATTTTTTAACAAAATTTTTAAAGGGGTTGTCTATTTTTGTGAATACAAAAAATACGACAACAACGTGCAACCAAGCAAGGTCTGCAAGTCTTTTAGTCATGAAGGCATAAAAGGCGGACTCATTTTGTTGAGTGTGCTTCGCTACGTTTGCCTTTGGTTCAGAACCACCTTGCTTGGACTGTGCAGGCAAGCATTTATGACACTCGAGCTTCATGTGACCATACTTATGGCAGTAGTTGCAATGGATATTTTTCTTCTTTGACCCTTTTATTGATGGAGCAGAGTTCTTCTATTGAGAAGACCAAGAAGATTGAGATTTGGCCTTGATCCTTATGAAAGGATTTGGTTGCGAAAGCTTGTTTTGTAGAGGATGAGCTATTACTGCTGCCGAATTGTTGCTTCCACCAATCCTGTTGCAAAAGTTTGGTGCAAGGATCAGTGAACTTGAGATCAACACCAGTTGAAGTGATGTTGAGTGTGTCGACAAAATGCTCATAAGACTTTGACAGACTTTTCAGTGTGATGACAACCATGTCCTCCTCCATATTCCGTCCGATGGCTTCTAACTGATCACGAATGTCCTTGATCTGATTGACATGTGCTGCTGAAGGGATTTTCTCTCATCCATGACTATAGAGAAGAGCATATTCTTTAGAAAGAATGCTTTGCTCTTATCATATGTCTCATGCAGTGTCTTTAGATGCTCCCATATCTCGACAATTGTTTTGCCGGTTGGTGCTTGAGGAAGCTGATCGTCAGTCACCGATAGCGTGATGAGCATGACAGCTTCATGATTTTGCTCATCAAACTTGGTCTGATCAGGATCAGTTGCAGAAGGACGGGTGACCTTTCCAAGAACCAACTAATCGATGACAGCATACTCGAAAATTGTTAGCATCCGCTGTTTCCAGGTATTGTAGTTTTTGTTGTTGAATTTTTGACTCCCCTCGAGCAAAATATATATAAGATGCCATTGTTTGCCCTCTCGGGTGAATAACTTAAGACATAAAGAACATAACGCAGAATAATGCCGTAAATATCAGACAAAGTATATCAGATGTTCTATTCATCACAAGTGTATGTTACAAGTTACATTCCGAAGTATAAAAGGGTACCGAGGGGGTGCGAGCGCCAACCGTCGCACTGCAACTTCCACCCTTCGGTTGCCAACTAACCAAAACAATTACACATAATTAACTAATGTTATTCCCGTGTACAATAATGCCGCCAAAATCATCCCCCCCAAAAAAGAAAAGTCGTCTCCAGGCGACTTACAAAAATGGAGATAATGCAACCTATACAATATATCTAAAAGACTAGGGAGGGGGCTAAGAAAGCGTCCCTGAAGTAGAAGTGTGAGATGTCGGTGTCTGGGTCGCCAAGCAGGCCCAAAGCTCATACACCTGCTGAGTACGTGCAGCCACATCCCATTTTGCTATGAGGACCTTCTCTAAAGCTGTCTTCACCATGTGTGCTGCCTCCAGTAACTCCTTCTCTTTTGTATCCACTGCCTCCGTCGCGCAGGCCAACCGTGTCTGCTCGGCTGCCAGGCGGGTCTCTACCTCGGCCTTCGCTGTCCGGATCTCAGCCGTCTCTGTGCGGGCCATCTCTAGCTGTGCCAACAATTGCGCCCTCTCGGCTGCCCATGAGGCCTGCTGACTGGCCACCTCTCTCTCCAATGCTACTCGGGCAGCCTCCCTGACTGCAGACTCCTGCTGTGTACGCCTCAATGTATAATAGGCATCTCGGTAGACCTGCTCGATCTCGCGGACAACTGCCGTCACCCGACTCTCCACAACGGGCTGACGCAGCCTCCAAGCCTGGAGCATCTCCTCTGTCTCCGCAGTCGGCCACCCCTGAGACTCAAAGCAGGTAGCAAAGGCTGTCGGGCAGCCCACCCGCATAAACTGTAGGACCTGCTCTAGCTCCACCACCACCTGCTGCAATGATTGCGTCTGGGCGGCAGCCACCACCCGCCTACCCCTCGTTACCATATCAGCCATGTCAGCGAGATAGGTCTCAACATCCTCCCCCGTCTGTGCCGAAGACTGGGAAATCCCTGGTGGAACGGGCACTACTGTATCCTGCTGTGAAGGTACCGCCTTCGCCACCGAAGGTGCACCATCTTCTGGTGCCTGCCCAGCAGAGGCGACCTCCCCCGCCTCGTTTCCCACTGTGAGTCCATGTGCCTCCCCTGACGAGTCATCCAAGTGGACTACCTCCGCTCAGGTCTCTCGACACGGTGAGAATACAACAGCTCCCTCCGGCTGTGCCAGTGTCATCTGAAACCGCTCTGTGAGCCAGCTTTGCATAGCCTCTAGGTCAGCACGCATCTCCGTGACCGGTGGATGGTTCGCTGTCGTCGGCTCCAACAACGAAGCTGAAACAGTCACCACAGCGTCACTACCCACGACCTCCAACCGCACGTGAGGCTCGGTATCCTCCACCTCCGTCGGCCCCTGCTCGACCACTACCTGGTGCGGTGACTCCTCCGTCCCTGACTCTGCCATGTCCTCGGTAAGTGCCGCTGTGGTTGGGCCCGACGGTGCTCCCTGGTGCTCGTGCTAGAGGGGACCAAGTGTAACAGGCGTATGGCTCTGCCCGAAGGCCGGAATACAGGTGTCGCCTACTCCAGGTGCTGGCACAGTCGTGCCCATCGGTAACAGAGGTGGGGCAAACCGGACTCGTACAGGCTCCTCCGTTGCCTGACTGCTATCGTCCTCCTCATCTTCCTCCTCCGACTCCTCCGTGCTGCTGGACTCCCTCCCGCTGTCAGGCTCCCCTGAGGCTGAGGCCCTATCCACCGCCCGTTTCCGCTTCGCGGAAGAGTGCCCAATGTCCAAGTGCCTCCAATACATTATTGGAGGCTCTCCCGCTGTCAACGGTCCCTGTGGCCTTACCTCCAACTCGTCCTCCGGCACTACTTCCCGCGTGGCCTCCAGGAATAACCCTATAGCATAATGAGGCATATAGAATGTGCGATGCTGGAGCGTCAGAAACTCATACATACGCTCTGCCAGTAACGCTGCCCAGTCATATACGATGCCATTCATCAGTCCATTCATCAGCATAATTTGAGGAAGGGCAATGTCCGACGCCCTACCCGACCCTGTTAATCTGCTCTTGATGACATCCATAATGCATCTCCAGTGGCCCTCCGCAACAAAAGTCTTACGGATTCCGCGACTCTTCGTGGCTCTAGCCACGCTGTCCAACTCTGCTGTGGTCAAATTCTGGGAGACTAATTTAATCCACCGCTCTTTCTCCTCCTGTGTCATCTTCTTGGCCTTCAAGTCTATTTTCTTGCCCTGGCTGCCCGGAATGCCGAATACCCTCGTGAAATTCCTTGCCTTGAAGGATATAGTGACATCCCTCCGGAGGTATTCAAACGTGCTGGTGCATGTGTGCCTGTCGAAGGTGTCCACCATGAAGCGTAGGGCACCCTCGTACTCCCGGATAGGGAACACGGGCATCCGAATAGCCCACTCTACTTGTGCCTTCCGGAGGTTTTGCTTTACCAGGTCATTATCGGGGGTGTCCTGCCACCATTTTCGGCATTCCAATCCATTCAGGCCCTCGGAAGTAATATTCTGTGGCGTCACTGTGTTTTTCGCACTTGCGGCAACCTGTGGTGTTTTTTGTTTTTGTTTTTGCCGAGCGCTGGCATCCATGGTGCCGCCTGCAACACGCACTCCTGAAGCTAAAACCCTGATATTGCTACCCCTATCCCGCTGGCTGGTACTGGAAGAAGCGTGTAGCTGTTTCTTCCAACTCCTCTTCCCTGCTGAATCCATCGATCTCCCTGTAACTGATTTGTTTAGAAAAAATCTACCCTTCGTAACCGCCCTCTCTTTTGGGCTGCCGTCGTGCGGCTGCTTGGTCTACCTGTGGCTCTGTAGTTTACATTTGGCTTGGCTGCGTGGGATTGTGCGGCTTAGTCTCCCTCTTTTTCCTTTGGCTGTTGCGCGTTTTGATTGGCCGTGCGGTGCGTGGGATTGTGCGGCTCGTGCCCTACCCTTCGCGTTGCGTGGTGGCGTGGTGGTGCGGGGTTCAGCGTCTTCTTTCCTTCCTCGGCGGTGTGCGGGGTTTGGCGTCTTCTTGCCTTCCTCGGCGGTGTGCGGGTGTCTTGTCTTTGTGCAGCGTTTTATCTTTTTTCTCTCGCGGCCTTCGCTGGCTCCCACCGCACGGTGTGACCATCGCCGGTGGTTCCACCGCACGGTGGTGCCACCGCATGACGGTTCCACCGCACGGTGGCTCCACCGTCGGTGGTCCCACCGCACGATGGTTCCACTGTCGGTGGCCCACCGCACGATGGTTCCACCGTACGGTGGCCTCTCTCTCTCTCTCTCTTTTTTTTTTTTTTTGTTCTAAATTTTCTTTTATATATATTTTTTTTCAATTTTTCAATTTTTTAACGACTGACTGACTGGGGGGTCCCGGTTCCCTCCGTTCGTGATAGAGCTTTAGTTTCGACTCGTTGACTGCGTCTGGTATCTCCTTCCCGTCCAGTGTCCACAACTTTATCGCCCCGTTCGTATTGACCTCACGTATTGGGAAGGGCCCTAACCATCGAACTTTGAATTTCCCTAGTTTAATTTCGTTCCTCCCGTTGAATTTTAACACCAGCTGTCCGGGAGTAAAATTCATTCGCCGGAGATGCTTGTCGTGCCACACCTTCCGTCTTTGCTGGGCTGTTTCTGTCGCTCACTGAGCCATCATCCTTCGTTCGTCCAATTTGTTAAACGCGTACAACCTCTCCCTCAGGCTTTCCATGTCGCCAAGGCGATTATCGATGGCAATCCGTAGACTCGGTACCATGAATTCAACTGGCGCCACGGCTTCTTGTCCATACATTAGCTGGAAGGGAGTCTATCCAGTAGTTACTTTGTAAGTCGTTCGGTATGCCCAAAGTACTGACGGTAGGCACTCCTCCCAGTTATCCCTCTCCACTCCGCAAGACTTATATATCACCGACATTATTATTTTATTTGTGGCCTCCGCCTGGCCATTGGCACGTGGGTAGTACGGACTTGAGAATGAGTGAAAAATCTTGAAGTCTGATGTCAACCGGTGTATGACATGGTTCACGAAGTGGCCTCCCCGGACACTGGTCAACTGAATAGGTATACCATATCGCGTAATGATTTGTTCATAAATAAACTTCGGTGTGCTTATTGTCGAATTATCCTGGAGAGCCCTTGCCTCCACGCACTTGGTCAAGTATTCTGTCGCAACTATAATGTACCGGCACCATCGTGTGCGGTTGGCCTTAAGAGAACCCACAAAGTCGAGTCCCCATCGCTCAAATAGTTCTTGTGCATGCGACGGGTTGAGGGGCATGAAGTCCCGCTTCAGAGGTTTGCCCGCCCATTGGCAAGTGTCGCATCTCACGACCCACTCCCTGGCGTCGTGATATACCGTTGGCCACGATAGTCCTGCGAGAAGCACCTTTCGGGCTGTGGTGTCTGGACCCATGTGTCCACCTGCGGGCCCTTCGTGTGCCTCCCTTAGTACACTCGAGACTTCTTCTTCCATGACACAACGCCTTAATATCTGGTCCGGCCCGATTTTGTAGAGTAACCCGTTAATGAGCGAAAAAGTCCCGCTCCTTAATGCGAGCTTTCTTCGTTCCCCTGGAGGCATACCCTCTGGAAATCGGGACGTCGATAGGTACTCACCAATCTTTCTGTACCATGACGGGAGTACGGCTATTTGGAACAAGTGTGCATCCGGAAAATCGTCATTTACTCCCTCTGGAGGTTCCCTTGACTTAATCCGCGACAGCTGGTTGGCGATGACATGGCTTCGCCCAGGTCTTACAACAATTAAAAATGTGAACTCCTGTAGTAGCAATAGCCAACGACTTATCCTCCCCTGGATAATGGGCTTGTTTACTAAATACATGAGTGCCTGGTGGTCTATGTAAAATGTGAATGGTGTGGCCAGGAGATAATGACGGAATTTCTGTACGGCATAGACCATACCAAGTGCTTCACGTTCTGTGGTACTGTAGTTCTTTTCCGCCTTCGAGAGCAACCTGCTGGCAAAATAAACGGGGTGGTCCAGCCCGTGTCCTCCTACTTGGGCTAAAGTAGCCCCGATGGCATAGTTTGAGGCATCCACGTGAACGTGGAATTCCTTATCCCAGTTCGGGTATGCCAGTATGGGCGCTCCCATCAACCTTGTCTTCAGCTCTTCGAAGGCCTTGCTCTGTGGCTCTGCCCAAATGTATGGTTCTCCTTTCCTTGTCAATTGATCCAACGGGTGGGACACCTCCGCGAAGTTCTTGATAAACCTCCTGTAGTACCCCACATGACCAAGGAAGGACTTTACCCCTGTGACGTCCGTCGGAGGTTCCATTTCTACTATTACCGAAATCTTGTCCGGGTCCGTTTTCAATCCTTCTTTACACACAATGTGTCCCAGCAATCTTCCCTGTGGTACCATGAATCTACATTTCTTCGGGTTGAGGGCCAACCGTGCCCTCCGACACCTCTCCAGGCATTCTCCGAGAGTTTTTAAGTGGATATCCTGTTCGCTGTAAATAGACCAATCATCTAGGAATGCTTTGAAGTTCCCCACCGACATCTTGTCAAAGATGTGCAAGATAATGCGCTGAAAGGTGGCAGGCGCATTGCATAGACCGAAGGGCATTCGGTTGTATGCATACACACCGTCCTCCACCACGAAAGTTGTTTTCAGCTTATCTTCCTCCGCGATGGATATCTGGTTGTAACCAGAGAATCCATCCATGAAGGAATAGATTTCATGTCCAGCTACTTCCTCCAAGATGCTGTCTGTGAAGGTTATGGGAAACGGGTCTTTAACAGTGACAGCGTTTAGGCACCGGAAGTCTACACCGATCCGGATCTGATTGGCCTCTTTCTTGAGGGAAATCACAATGGGGGACACCCATTCACTTGTCTGTACTCTGAAGATTATACCCGCTTCCAACATCCGCTCAATTTCGTCGTTCACCCGTACAGCATAATTTTTGTTCATTCGGTACGACCGCTTCCTCACTGGCTGGGCTCCTGGTACCAACGTTATTCCGTGCACACATAGCTCTGGGGGCACGCCCTTCAAGTCCTTGTATGTCCATGCAAAGACATCCTTGTACTCCAGGAAAATTTTGAAGGCTGCGGCCTTCAACACTGGATTCCAGTCATCTCCGACAAGGATGATCTTGGGGTCACTTGTCTCCCCAAGATTCATTTCTTTTAACTTGGCTTCCTGATACTTAATAGGCTCCCCCTTTGGGAATTGGTGTGCCGGCGTCTCATTTACTGCTGCCTCCCCATCCTTATACTCGCCATACACTGGGGGAAATATATCTGGTTCTTCTTCGATGCTCAATACGTTGCACGAGGGTGTAAATAGTTCATAATCTCCCATGTGCCAATGGAAGAGGCCATTCAAGGAGTCCCCATCGTCTCCTGAGCATGCCTCCAGTTCTAACACCCCTTCATCACTGGGCTCCATGCGGCATCTATTTCCACCCTCCGCTAACTGGTGTCCCTCAGACTCCGAGTCGGAGGAAGAGGCTAACTCCTCGCTCACCATCTGCATACGGAGGTCGATTACGTACTTCCTCCGGACGTTTTCCAAAGAAAGGGTATTCTGCTTCCAGTTATGGTTCGCTTTTGCTGCAATGAGCCACCCTTGCCCTAGGATGGCGTCATATCCTTTCTGCTTTAAGGGGATTACCACAAAATCCAGCACGAATGGCTGCGTGCCGACCATCACCTGTTGGCCCATGAGGGTACCAAGGGGTTTAATCCCATGTTGGTCTGCCCCTAGTAGGTTGAACGTAGGGGGCCACAACATAGGCTTTCCCAATTTTTTCCATGTTGCTTCTGGGAGTACATTTACTCCTGACCCTCCGTCCACAATAGTGTCTGTTAAGGTGGTCCCTAGTATACCCATTTCTACCACCGCCGGGTGGCGTCTGCTGTTGACTACCAACAACATGGGGTCGACCGCGGGGCTCGCGACCTCCCTAAACGCGGGGTTGGTTCTGGGGCGCACGACCTCCTTCGTTTTTACTTGTGGGGGTACAGAGTTTAAAATAGCTGTTTTTAGCTGCGGCATACTCTCCAGGAGGTCTTGAATTCTCACCAGTACCTCTACCTGCAAGATTTGCCGTAAGATTTCCTCTTCTCCCTTCGTCCGTGGTGGACTTGCTGTCTGGTGACTATTCCGTCCTTGTGCGGCCATTTCCCTTGTGATCTCATCTCTGGCCTCCCGCACTCTCTCGGTCTCCGTGTGGGGATTTGGGTAGGCAATCTTTTTAGCCTGTGCCCTTGTGATTGCCAATACTTCTGCCTTCGTAGGTTCTATGTTTAGCAGGTGTACACCAGGCTTCGGGCAATTTGCGTCCTCATGGTCGCCTGGCCCGCACCATCGGCAGAGGTGCTGAGGGTTGGCTTCCTTCGTGCAATCGCGGGCGAAGTGTCCCCACTGATTGCAGGCCCTACATTGAATCATCGGCCGGCCCTTGGCATCGTACTGGATCCGGTTTTTTTTGTTGTTATTGTTATTATTTCTTCCGCCACCGCCGCGTCTATTATCTCGGTATCCTCCAGATGATGCCGTTGTGTTAGTCTGCTGGCCCGTACCCGCTGGTGCGGATGTTGTGGCCTGCTTTGTGAACAACACCTGGTTCGTGCTTCGGGTTTTCATATTGTATGGGCACTCCTTGGTGGAGTGTCACATCATTTGGCAAATCTCACAGAATGCCTTCTTCGGGCAAGTACCCTTTGTGTGTCCGTCACTCCTGCAGTCTGTACACCACACTTCATTTTCTTCCGTCTTACTTGTACTCCCTTTCATGGCCTTGAATTCTCTCAGCATTCGTTCCATGTCCTTCTGGAGCGCGTGTACCTTTTTACTCGATTCGCTACTGCTACTGTTCTCTCCGTCAGAATCTTCATCATCGTCAGAGGAATATTTATTACTTTTCTTCTTCCGGGATGTTTTGTATTCGCTTTCTAGATCCATCGCCCTGTTATAGGCGTCGTCATATGACGTCGGGGGTACAATCTTCATTTTTTTTCGTAGGGAGGATTTCAATCCTTCCACAAACCATCGTTTTTTTAAGCCCTCAGCTGGCTGGCTCTCCATTTTACCCAAGAGTTCTTTCAGCCTCTGACTGTATGCCCGTACTGTCTCCTTAGTACCTTGCTTGGTACTGTATATCTCTGTCACAATTTCGTTGTCATCATGAAGCAATCGAAACTCCTCCGTGAATTCCTTCTGTAGGGTAGCCCATGTGGCCACTTTTTGCTTATCTACATCGGAGTACCAATCTATGGCGACTCCACGTAACGTGGCTGGGAACTGCTGTACCCAGTCATCGTGGTCTGTTACTCCGTTGGCGGACCAAATGGTCTCACATGTACGGCAGTGCCGTAAGGGGTCTTCCTTGCCGTCCCCTGTGAACTTTGGTAATTTTTGTTTGCTCGCCATTCCTGGTCGTCTTCTTGGAGGCAGTTGTGTCTATGTCTGCGGCCCTGCGCTGCTACCTCCGGTAGTGTTGGTGGTGTGTCCTGGAGGTACGGTGTTTTGCCTATCGCGTGTGGCACCTACACCCGTATTGTTGCCCTCCCCTTCGTTCTGACATGGTCCTACTCCTGCTTCCCGTTGGTGATCTTCACTCCGTGGCGTAAGGGATAAGTTCCTAAACTGATCCCGAGTCTCCTCGACTAGATTTCGCCGTAATCTTGTTTCTTCTAGAAACTCTTCGTGGCTCCGCGTCCTACGATGATCTGGCGACGCGTAGAAATTTCCGTCGGCCTCTGCACCTTCCGTGACACCTCCTTGGTTCCCCTCAGGCCCCCCTTCGGCAAGTCGTCCTTCGGCAAGTTGCCTCAGCCTCCGTCTACGTTCTACTTGCTGCTCCAGAATCAAAGCCCTCTGCGCGGCCTCCCCCTCGTTCGTTTCCAGTTTTCTATTTCTATCTTTATTTAATAGGTTTGGCATTAATTGTCGCACATTTCCATAACTCTCAATTCTTAAATCAAAACATGTCTTTATTAATTCATCTGCTCAAGTACAACTCGTGTCAATGACACTTTTATTTGAAAATAAGAAGTTCACAGTTCAATTCCCTCCTGGCCTGGCGCCATCTCTTTCCGTGTCCTGTCGGTTGTTCTCTTCGTAGCGTTGCAGGATTTGTTGTCGTCGCTCTTCCTGGGCAATCTCCTCTAGGCGGGCGTGTTGTGCCAGCGTTGCCTATGCAAGCAACCGGGGGAGGTGGTTCATCAACCGGTTTTCTGCCGGGCTAACCTCCAGCGCTGTCCACACGACACTTGGTGGGATTTCTGCCTCCGCCGCCTCTCGTCGAACGTATGTCTGAATGGCTATCTGGAGCAAAATCGAAAATTCTCGCGTTGCCGTGTCTTCTCCTGCGTACAGTTCTGTCCGCGCGTCGTCGGCCTCTGGGTTTACCTCACCAACGGGTAGGCCCATTGTGTCTGTGCACCATCCGTGTCTTCCCTTCCCGAGTTCGTCTAGGCAACTGCGCCAAATGTTTGCCCTCTCGGGTGAATAACTTAAGACATAAAGAACATAACACAGAATAATGCCGTAAATATCAGATAAAGTATATCAGATGTTCTATTTATCACAAGTGTATGTTACAAGTTACATTCCGAAGTATAAAAGGGTACCGAGGGTGTGCGAGCGCCAACCGTCGCACCGCAACTTCCACCCTTCAGTTGCCAACTAACCAAAACAATTACACATAATTAACTAATGTTATTCCCGTGTACAATAATACTGCCAACAGCCATGATGAAAATTGAGGTGAAAGATGGTTGACGTAATGAGGAAACGAATATCGAGATACGAAGGTAGAAAGCTGGCACAAATCTCAAGGCAAGAAATTGAGGTAGAAAGCTGGAACAACTGTCGAGGTAGAAGAAAAAATCAGCTCACACAGATCCCAATGTACAGATTTCAGAGGACCCAAAAAATGCTGACAGACCCAAAAATTTGCCTTAGGTGTCGAACAAATCAGTCATGTAGGCAATAGGGGCCACAATATTTGAGGGTAAAAGTCATGCAAAAAAAACTTTGTAACCCGTGTACAAAATCATGAACCCTTCACGCAGAAAAAAACACAGGCATTTGCAGCAAGTTGCGAAAGCAAAAAAAAACCAGTCGCAAAAGAAACATGGGTCCCACAAAAACGGAAAGGAATTCAAGCCATTGCAGAAAGAACACACGTCATGATTTCCAGTCTCCTACAAAAAATGTCGCATGGGCTCGAAAAGAACCGAAAAAACCAGAATACAAGTGCGAAAATGAGGGCAAAACTTTGTGCGGAAGTTCGCACACAGAGAGCTGCCGCCACGGAACAAATCATGAGTGCCAAAGAATATGCCCCACCGCTATCTGAAAACAAATGATGTCGCATGCACTCATGGGTTGCAGAAAAACAAAGGGCATGACTCAAGCAGACTGGAAACACACAGAAAATGCATTGTAGACGATTGTGCAGTGGTGAATGGACATGGGAAAAAACAGCCGACAATGTGTGAACTAAAAGGTCTGTAAAACAGACCACAGATTTGACGAAGAACACATGAAAATGCTCGTGAAAGAGTCACAGACACTCAGTTTTTTTTTTTTGGAAAAAAAACTTCCACTAAAAAAATTCATCAAAAAATTTTAGAATTATAAATTTTTTCCAAAAAAATGAAATACTGCTCTGATACCATGAAAATATGGTAATTGCATAATCATAATGTATTAATAAAATGTACAAAGAACATATAGGCAATAACAAGAGCAAGTTTCTAAAAAGAAACGAGCGACAGAAAATAGAAACAACTAATTACAATAGTTTGCAATATTGACTTTTAAATTAAATATAAGGAAATAATACTTTAATAGAGTTATAAGGAAAGATATGACCGGTAGAAGATATATATAAGAATTACAATATAGATTGATGATGGATGTGTGGAGTGTAGAGTGCATGTATCAAAAAGATGACTGAGCATATGCACCAAGGACATTGATGAAAAGTGAGATTGCAGATCCAATGAGGAGGAGTGTATAGAAGACTATTGCAGATTTATGAAGGATTGTATGGACAAAGTTATAGAATATTTTAAAGCAGATCTACGAAGACTTTATAATAAGGTTTCATGCAAAGACAGAAGAAGATTATGCAGATTTAAAGGCAGTTCGTGGCAGAGTTATAGAGAGGAAAAAGTGTAGATTGGAGAGCAGATTGTAAAGAGTTTTATGAGAGGTTGTGATCAGTTGTGTGGCAAATTTGTTGTCACCATAATAGCAATTTGAAGAAGGAAACTTGAAGAAGACATAATTTGTGGAGTTTGCAATTGTCCATCATCAAATGAGATAGCAACATTGTTAAGGTGGAAACTCATATTGAATTAGGGGTTGGTGCCTCTAGTAGGTTGGTGCCTACAAACACTGTAAAAGAAGAATTATATAAAAAGCATTAATTTGCCTTGGTTTTCCCCATTAGGGATTTTACGTAAAGATTGTGTTTTTGTGTTCTTCTTATGTGCATGATTGTTGAAAGTTAGTGAATAATGCTATTGTGATTGGTAAAGTTTAAATTGGTAAAATTTGTTGTTATATTGATTCAGCGCCCCTCTCAGTATAACGGTGTTCTCTTCACACTTAATATGACAACCTATGCTTTGAATCCCAAATTGTATGTAGCTAGGCATGAAAGAGTGCCTCCATCTCATGATGGAGAGGTGAAAGAAGGGCTCATGAAGGCCTTTTAAAAAATGTATACTAATGAGGAGTCTTCTTTACTTCGTACATAGTGACTTGCCTTTGTTAATCTCTATGGTCTAACTTTTAACAAGCTAGAGGCAAGGATAGATAGGGATAAAATAGCTCAAAACAATTTTATTGGATAGTGGATGTGGCATGGCAAGGATGCACTACAGTTGAGGATACTCGCCACTTGTTTCATTTCATAGGTTGCATATTCCTTTGTTGTAGAGAGGAATTTATTCACATATAGCTTCATCCAATCAATCATGAGGAACAACCTCACCTATAGACAATTGGAGAGGGGTGGCCTTATATTGTGCCTTTTGATTAAAGATGAACAAAACCTTAAGTATCACTAGACTTCAGCTTCACATTGGGATGTTGATCTCGGAGATGCCATACAAGTTAATGATGAGGGGGCATATGAAGGATTGGTTGGGGTTCCATTGCACAAGACAACCCCTCCTATGGTAGTGCCTTAGACCTGGACCCAAATTTTGATGTAACCTACTAGAGGGAGATGCTAATTAGTGACAGCCATATATTTTGTATGTTTTTGTCATTTTGTAGTTGAAACTTGCAGCCTTTGGAGACTTTGTTGTAATTCTTTTTAATATCTATGCACATTGACAGTGAAAGCATTTAAATTTCATTAATTTGCCAATTCTCATGTGAAATTTCAATTCAAGTCTAATGTTATGTATTGAGGTTCTATTATGTCAATAATGAATGCTTTATCAATCTTATTTTATGATTTTTTTTATAGTCATCCCCTGCAATCGCCTAAAAAATAGTGAAAGAAAAGCTTGTAGCAGAAACACATCCTCTTGTTTCAGAAACTTGGATGGCATAGGTATTTGCTAAATGGAGTTGTAATTTGAGACTTGAAACACGAGTTGGTGAGTTGTCACAGTTGTACAAATCTGGCAGTGTTGGGCTTTTGATCACTTTTAATTGGGACGCCTACTTCTGGAATGAGACTTCCTCTCTCCTTGTCTTCTTTTAATAATGATGGCATTTTGGATGATGAGTTTGATGGTGGGTATTCTGATTTCTTACACTAATTGAGCTGCTAGTTCCAGTATCTCCAACTATTTATAGGACATAGTTTCTTGGGGCCCAAATTGCTCAAGCAACCATAGTTCCATTGTTTCAGATAGTCAGTGATACATCACAATCAATAGTGGATTCTGTTTGTGTGATTTATGTGTTTACAGGGTCCTTGGGTGAATTCAACAACTGAATTCGATATACATGACATACAATTGATATTAGAACAATCAAACAATAAAGACTGTGGAGCAAATTGAGATTTTAGCTCTTACTCTCACTACTAGCTCTTTCCCAGTCTTAAATAGTATGATAGAATATTACTGACATCCAGACTATGGCAGCAATATGATGCCTGTTCTCCTTTTTTGGGCATTAATCATAAAGTTTTGCATTGTTAAGGAAAGTTAGTTTTTATTGCTTTCTGGTGTGTTAGATAGTCTTACTCTTACCCTCTGCTTCTATATTCTTATACGTAATGTGCATAGCATTTGTTAGTGTTATAATAGTGTTGGGTGTTCCCCTTGAATTATTTTTACTTCAATCTGATGCCAATTTAGTTTTACATTAATAATAATTGGCATTTTAATTTCACACATTCATTCATGAATTTTACATTTTTGTTCCATCTGTCATGGATATCAAGGTAAAAATTCGTTTAAAGTAGTATGCTGTTAAAATATAAGAAAAACTAGACAGCTATCTGAAACGGGCTATATGTGTACCTTGATCTAGTTTACTAGTGTTCTTGTTGTGTCCCACAATTAAATTACTGTTTTAGATCAATGGTTAGGTAGTTTACATGTGTTTCTAAGATTTCTTAGGCTAGATTTCTATGGTTAATAAACCATTGCCTTAATATATTTACAAAGGTTTGAGGCTTACTTTTTTCTTTTTGTCTACGAGAGTTTCTTATAAATCTATAAATAAACTTATAACTGTAGCATTTTTAATTACAGGTAAAAGACTTTGAGAGGCGAGGTCTTAATGCCACTTCTAGCAGAAGAACAGAAATTGAGTGGTTAAAAGCAAGAATAAAGGAGCTGTGTAACACATTTGTCTGCAATTTGAGTGAGGAGAATTGTTATCTTTTATTCAAGGATTCAGATCTGGTTGGGATGCCTTCTGATTTTCTCGAGGTCAGTAGCAATAAAACTTTTCATGAGCTCTGACATTTTATAGTTATTGACGTGGTTAATTACATCCAATTTAGAGAGCATAGATGAGTTCTATACATTTTTATAGAGTGAATGCTAAATTATGAAAGTTGCATTTTAAAATGTAGTTTCTGAATAATGCTTTCTGAAGGGTTCTCTTTTCAAATTAATTTTAAATTTAAAATACTTATTCTGGGAATACAGAAGGTTCTATATACCTAGCTGTAGTTTTTTAACATTTTCTTGTTTTGGAAAAGCATTTCATGCCATCAAAAGAGGCGTAAGAAGCATAGATTTTACAGCGATATATGCCATGCATCCTGAGACTTCTAGTTCAAGGATACAGTTGTACATTCACTTCTGGCAATAGAAATATGCTTAGGACTTTTACTTGCCCATGCCAAAAGGAATTAAATGAAACCATCACCCCTCCACTCAGAAGTAAAATGGCCTTCTAATTTACAAGCTCGAGTGGCCAATTAAAACTGTTAGTACTATCAAATAATAGAGAACTGGTGCCTATGTATACCAAAATGACAAAGTTGCGAAATTACAACAAAGGAATTAACAGATCCGTAGTAGTCCAGGAAATCATTCAAACATTCTTTTGTGGCTGGTTGGTGGTTTGCTGTTGAACTTATGTGAATTTGCATGCCTCATTGCTGTAAAGTGCCAAGATTGACACCACATCTAGAGTTTCCTCTCTTTGCATTGCAATAGGGCTTAAGCAGAAACATTTGGTTGTGTACAAGTTCTTCCTTTTTCAGACAGAGGAGTTAAAATATATTAAAACATTTAAATCATTTCTTGGTGAACTTCCAAAATTTTCTATCAAGTTCCAGGTTGCCATTTTCTTCAACCAGAGCTATGTTTGTAGCAAGGAGGGAAATTTTCCTTTTTTACCTCATGATCATGCTATCATTGCATACTTCCATCCCTCTTTTGAACTGCTGAAAGCATTTACGCTTTGTTTTTCCAGCTTGCTCAAGCTTTCTATTCTGAGTTCGTTTGGGAAAGTTGTTCTCTTCATTGGTCAAGCCTGCCACTTATGCTCTCTTAAGCAACCATCACAATTACTCTGCAATAAACATACTTTGCTCAGTCTTGTATAATCTCCAGGTGCTAGTTCTACCTCCATATTTTTTCCTTTTAGATACATTTTTTATTCAGTAAGGTTGAGGAAGAAACAAAATTTTTAGCACAATCAGTGTTCTAATGTCTCTACATCATAAATTGTGCAAAATAGAACTCCAAAAGGAAATATCTAGTGAAAAAACAGTTGGAGCAAGCATTTCTTATTGTCAATGTCAAAATTTACCAAGCACTGTCATGAAACATGCAGAGATTCTCATCAGCTATAGTGCCACCTGTTAATGGTCAGAATATCCACACCAAAGAAGCAGAAATCTGCATTGAGTCGCAACTAATTGCAGACCACTGAAAGAATCGTGAGTCACGCCAAAAATTTGTTGACTGATTGTCAACAACTTGTTGGAGCTTAATCACGGCTGGAAATCGTGAAAAATTGCCCGGAAAAAAATGAAAATAAATTTAAAACCGTAAAAAAGACTCATGAAATAGGCGAAAAAACTATAAAACTGGCATGGACCACCCCGTTTAAACAGCAAACCACCCAGACGTGAGGAGGGAGTTGCTACTGGCAAGGATGTGAGGAAGAAGTCTTGCTGCCATGCAGAGTCGTGACTTGAGGAAGACGGAAGAGTTGAGTCTTCTGGGCATGTAGGCTTTAACATAAATTTTGAAGTTGTTTTTCTGGAGGCCAGTTAGCTTTGTCTTCTGTGACATCCTCCTTCCTCACATGCTTTTGACATTTTCATAGCTTTTTCTTCCATATGATCTCTGCTCAATGGATTCTCTTTCTCATGCCAATATAATTAGGGCCTTGTGGTGTCCATATCACCTCTTTCTTACCTCAATATAATAACAGATTGACAATAGTTTGTGTTTAAGTCCATCCTACAAGGTAGTGCTATTCATATGCATCATGAATCTAAACACAGTATTTTAGGTGCTCAAGTTACAATAGCTTATTGTGTTTACAATATCATCGATGGGTACGAAATTTTATAATTAGATGTCACTGAAATTTATTTTGCATAATCATTTACTACTACTTTTTAATTGGAAAGTCATAAGTTTTCTTTCCTTATATAAATATTTTCAGATAGTCACAGCTGTTAACTAAGTTCAAAGAGTGACCATTCAAGGATGTTTACCACAAACTTGTAAAATCCTCAGCCACGAGAGTAATTTTTTTCTCCTTTTTTTAAAATACATAATATTAGCAAGTATAAGAGTATCAATCCAATTCGAATAGCCATTGAATATAGAACTCATACTATCATATAACCATTTAAGGAAATAATGAAATACAAGATTATTACTTCAGATACCTGGCCAAGAAGATTGTGAAAGTTATGTTGATCATCCTGATTGTTTTGGTTCTCTTATGCATCTTCATGGGGCGCAACAATCCCAACCATGTGAACTGCTGCCCTGTCCACCCCATCCAAGTGGACCCAGCAAACTACCTTGGGAACAACCTATAAAGGGCTTTGGTATAGGAATGAAAGGTGGCTGGCTTGGTCAGAGTTCAACTACAAGGGCTTCAATGCATCTCAACCTACACCGTGGATCTATCCTCTTCACAGTAAGGCTGGTATAAGTTTAAGAGTATGGTATGTAGGTAGGTAACCTATGACCTACTCACATCTAGTCTAGCGCATCCCATCAGAGAAGGATTGTTGGTGTATTGCACACTACACCATGGGTCCCATCCATTTCTCGGTCTTCTGCACTAGTAGAGATGGTGGCAAGTAGAGGTTATTAGGCATTGTTCAACTATGTCGAGGTTGTGGTGTATCCCCATACTGCATTGGGGGTCCGTCCTCCAACTTGAGGGTCGTATGGGCTTAGGAGATAATCTCCAACTAGTGAATCTACCAACCTGTTGAATTCCATCTGCCATCACCTATAGGCCATCAACGATGAGTTTGTCCACTTGAGAAGAGTTAGCTTCTAATATATATCACCATTTGACCTTAGTGATATAGTTAGCTAATGTTAATCATTGATAGTTAGTTAGCTGACGGGTAGGTAGTTGGAATCGCGACGGTTGTGTCGCACCCCTTCGGCTGTTATATATTGTACCACCTCCGGGTGTTGGAGGACATGTAATGGGGACGACAGAATATAATATGAACATCTTTTGACATTAATGGAAAGCTTATTCTGGTACTTCCTTTGTAATTGCATTGTGCATTGCTGTTCAGTTTCTGTATTCTTCCTGTTTACCCAGTGAGGTAAACATTTGGCGCCGTTGCCGAAATTATTTCGAGAGGGACGGGAATATACTACATGGCACAGGGATAATGGGACAACCATTGCCCGAGGGGACGAGCAGTAACCCTGACGAGGATCACCAAGAACTGTTCGAAGGAGAACGAGCACTCACAAAAGATTTCTCTTGCATCCTTCAAGCGGCCATCGAAACACACGTACGGAGGGAAGCCACCATTGAGGCTGTTCTAGAGGATGCTGTGTGGAGCGCGCTTGGTGTAAGCCCGGCGGTGAATCGGTTAATGAGCAATTTGCTTAACCTTCTGGCTCAAGCATTTTTGGCTCTTCAAAACCGCAGAGAAGACACCTACCGTGAGAACCGACGACAACAAATCTTACGAGAATTTCATGAGCGCCAGGATGACGGACGTAGGGAAGACCGACGAAGGACAAATAATCCTTAAATTGTGAAGGGAGAGAAATAAAGAACACTGTTAGAAGCAGAAGAATTATGTTGATTGTATACAAAAGAATGAATTAATAAAGACGTGTTGTGTTTTGGTTTATGTGTTGTGAAACATGAAATTGTACCACAATTAATGCCCAATTTATTGAATAAAGACAAAAATAAGAAATTAGAAACCGACGAGTGGGAGGCTGCACAGAAGGCTTTGATTCTGGAACAACGTGTAGAACGTAGACGGAGGCTGAGGCAACTTGCCAAAGGACGACCTGCCGAAGGGTTGCCCGAAGGGAACCAAGGAGGTGTCACGGAAGGTGCAGAAGCCGAGGGGAATTTCTACGCGTCGCCAGACTGCTGTAGAGCGAGAAGCCTCGAAGAGTTTCTGGAGGAAACAAGGTTACGGAGAGAACTAGTTGAAGAGACTCGAAATCAGTTCATAGACTTATCTCTCACGCCACAAATGGAGGATCACCGAAGGGAGCCGGGCACGGGTAACGACGAAGGGGAAGCTAACCGCACGGTAGGTACAAGGCAGAACACTGTACCTTCGGTCACCACCACAGGAGACATCAGCGGCATCGGAGGGAGCAGCGCCGGAGGGCAGACACAGCCACAACCACCTCCAAGTGGACGACTTCCATCAATGGCGAGCAAACAGAAGTTGCCCAAATTCAACGGGGATAGCAAAGATGATCCCGCACGGCATTGCCGTACATGCGAAACCATCTGGACAGTCAACGGGGTGACTGACCAGGATGAATGGATGAAGCAGTTCCCCGCCACACTGAGAGGAGTGGCTATTGACTGGTATTCAGACTTGGATAAAACCGGGGTAACTACGTGGGATGAACTGAAGAAAGCATTCGAGAAGGAATTTCGGCTTCTCCGAGATGATAATGAGGTAGTCTCCCAAATCTATGGAACAAAGCAAGGAAAGAAGGAGACCGTACGGGCGTATGGCCGTCGGCTGAAGGAATTAGTCGGAAAGATGGAAAGCCAACCGGCTGATGGCTTAAAGAAGCGGTGGTTTGTCGAGGGTTTGAACCCTAAGCTATGACGAAAGATGAAAATGCATACAACCGGGCCATGGACTTGGAAAGTGAAAATAAGACGGCCAAAAAGAAGAAGAATAGATCTTCGTCATCCTCTGAAGATGATACGTCGGAAGAAGAGAGTAGCAGTGATGAGAAGCCGAAGAAAAAGTCACGGCCCTTCAGAAGGATATGGAACGGATGTTAAAAGAGTTTAAGACAATGAAGGGGACCACAAGCAAGGATGACGAACTGTGGTGCACGGATTGTAAGGAGAGCGGCCACACAAAGGGTGCCTGTCCCAAGAAGGCATTCTGTGACATCTGCCAGATCATGGGACATTCTACGAAGGAATGCCCATACAATTTGAAGGCACGTAACCAGCAAGTGCTCTTTGCCCAGGAGCAGCCCTCCACATCGGATTCAAACAATAATTCATCTTCCGGAGGCTACCGAGGAAACCGACGAGGCGGACAGGGGAATAATAATAATTCCACTAGAAACAGGGTCCAATACGATGCGAAGGGACGCCCGATGATTCAATGTAGGGCTTGCAATCAATGGGGTCATTACGCACGAGAGTGTAATAACAATGACACCGCTCAAAAGCTATGTCGGTGGTGTGGCCCCGGTGACCATGAAGATGCCGATTGTTTGAAGTTTGGCGTAGGGGCCAATCTGATTGATATCGAAGGCAACACACGGGGTAAAGAAGCCATCCTTGCTCTTACCTGAGGGCAGGCAAAGGAAGCCCGATACCCCCATCCCCGCACGGAGAAGCAGAGAATGACGGAGGCAAGGGAGGAAATAGAAAGGGCCATGAAAGCCCAACAGGGAGAGACACACAACTCATCTGGACCCTACTGCACAGACGCGGAGAGGAACATTGTACGACAGATGCTCCAAATGGAGGCACCTGTGAAACTGGAAGACCTCCTACACACCATACCGCAATTGGGGACAGTGCTGTTGGGCACAAAGGTTGATAAACCCAAACCGAGAGACATGGACGCTCCCATACTAGGAAGCTCGGCAACAAATCCAGTTGTACTTACCGTCAACAATGACCGACACCCAGCCATGGTGGAGATGGGCATCCTGGGCACCATCCTGACGGATACTATAGTAGACGGCGGTTCCGGAGTAAATGTCCTTCCGGAGGACACATGGAAAAAGCTAGGAAAGCCCACTCTGTGGCCACCTACGTTTAATCTGCTAGGTGCAGACCAGCATGGGATTAAGCCCCTCGGCATGTTGATGGCACAACAAGTCACCGTGGGTGCACAACCTTTTGTACTCGACTTCGTGGTCATTCCATTGAAACAGAAAGGGTATGACGCCATACTTGGAAGAGGATGGTTGGTGGCAGCGAAAGCAAACCACAACTGGAAACGAAATACACTCTCGATGGAGAGCGGAGGCAAGAAATTCACTATTGATCTCCGGACGCAGTTGGTGATCGAGGAACTTGCCTCTTCCTCGAGATCTGAATCCGAGAGGGAAAATGACCCACGAGACGAAGGGAGAGGGGATGGACCGAGATGCCGAAGGCATATTAAAAATCGGAGGTTGCTGTTCGGAGGATGACACAGATTCACTAAATGGATTGTTCCATTGGCAGCAGGAGGACTATGAGATGTTCTCACCCTCCTGTAACGTATTAAGCGTCGAAGGAGAGGAGCCAGATTAATATCCTCTAGAATACGGGGAATATAAGGAAGGAGAAGCTACAATGGACACCGTACCCGCACATCAATTTAGAAACAAGGAGGCCATGAAGTATGAAGAACCGACGGTGAAACCTTTGAATCTAGGTATGGAGACGGATAAGAAAATCATTCTGGTAGGAGATGACTGGAACCCAGTGCTGAAAACGGCCGCATTCAAGATTTTCACCGAGTACAAAGATGTATTCGCATGGACTTAGAAGGATTTGAAGGGAGTCCCACCGGAGTTATGTGTTCACCGTATTCTGTTGGTACCAGGCGCAGTACCAATACGGCAGTGGTCGTACAGGATGAATAAAAACTATGCTGCAAAAGTACAAAAAGAGATTGAACGAATGCTGGAGGCCAAGATTATCTTTAGGGTGCAGAATAGCGAATGGGTATCCCCCATCGTAATATCTCTCAAAAAGGATGGTAACGAGATCCGGATTTGTGTCGACTTCCAGCGACTCAATACAGTTACCATCAAAGATCCATTTCCCATACCGTTCACGGACTCTATTCTTGAAGAGGCGGCCGGCCATGAAATCTATTCATTTATGGATGGATTTTCTGGCTATAATCAGATATCAATAGCGGAGGAAGATACGCTGAAGACGACATTTGTGGTGGAGGACGGAGTATATGCTTACAACCGGATGCCCTTTGGTCTCTGCAATGCTCCGGCAACGTTCCAACGAATAATTCTCCACATTTTTGATAAGATGTCCGTGGGTAACTTCAAGGCGTTCCTAGATGATTGGTCCATCTACAGCGGGGAGGAGACGTATCTGAAGGCACTCGGAGAATGTATGGACAGGTGCCGGAGGGCACGACTCGCACTGAACCCTAAGAAATGCAGATTCATGGTACCTCAGGGTAGACTACTCGGACACATAGTGTGTAAAGCGGGACTTAAAACAGACCCGGATAAAGTTCGGGTGATTGTGGAGATGGAACCCCCACAGGATGTCTCAGGGGTAAAATCTTTTTTGGGACACATCGGATATTACCGAAGGTTTATAAAAAATTTCTCCCAGATATCTTACCCCCTGGATAACCTCACAAGAAAAGGGGAACCGTACGTATGGGGAACAACGCAGTCGGAATCCTTTGAGGAATTGAAATCACGACTGTTGGCGGCACCAATATTGGCCTACCCAAACTGGGACAGAGAATTTCATGTGCACGTCGATGCCTCCAACTATGCAATAGGTGCAACATTAGCACAAGTTGGGGATCATGGGTTGGATCACCCGGTCTACTTCGCCAGTAGACTACTCTCGAAAGCTGAGAGGAATTACAGTACAACTGAATGGGAAGCGCTCGGCATGGTTTACGCAGTACAGAAGTTCCGGCATTATTTGTTGGCGACACCCTTCACCTTCTATGTAGACCACCAAGCTTTGATGTACTTGGTGAATAAACCTATTATTCAAGGACGGGTGAGTTGGTGGCTGTTACTACTGCAAGAATTCACATTCAACATTATAGTACGGCCAGGGAAGAGCCATGTGATTGCTGACCAACTGTCACGAATCAAGTCAGGAGAACGAGCGGAGGGGGTGAATGATGATTTTCCGGATGCGCACTTATTCCGGATTGTGGTTTTACCATCATGGTACACTCGTATTAGCGAGTACCTCTCGACGTCCTAGTTCCCTCGGGACATGCCACCAGGGGAACGACGCAAACCGGTTCTGAGGAGCCGAACGTTCCAATTGATCAATGGACTCCTTTACAAAATGGGGACAGATCAAGTACTCCGCCGATGCATGATGGAGGAAGAGATACCGGGGATTTTGAAGGAAGCGCACAAAGGACCCGCAGGAGGTCATATGGGGCCGGACACGACGGCCAGGAAAGTACTGTTAGTCGGACTATGGTGGCCGACGCTACACAGCGACACCAGAGAATGGGTCGGAAGCTGTGATACATGCCAGAGGGCCGGAAAACCACTAAAACGAGACTTCATGCCATTAAACCCTTCAGCGGCACAAGAGTTATTCGAACGTTGGGGGCTTGATTTTGTGGGGCCTTTAAAAGTTAGCAGACCGCGGCGATGTACATACATTGTGGTAGCTACGGAATACTTGACAAAATGGGTCGAAGCACGGGCCCTACCCGATAACACCGCGATGAGTACAGCCAGATTTATTTATGAACAAATTATCACGAGATATGGAATTCCGCTTCAGATAACCAGTGACAGAGGAGGCCATTTTGTGAACCATGTGGTGAGACTCCTTACGACGGAGTTCAAAATTTTTCACTCCTTGTCCAGTCCGTATTACCCGAGGGCCAATGGTCAAGCGGAGGCGACCAACAAGATTTTGGTTTCGGTCATCTATAAGTCGTGCGGGGTAGAAAAGGAAGATTGGGAGGAGCGACTACCGTTGGTGTTATGGGCATACCGCACCACCTACAAAGTAACGATGGGCCAGACACCATTCCAATTAATGTACGGACAAGAAGCGGTAGTACCGATGGAGTTCATGGTGCCAAGTCTCCGAATTGCTATTGAGAATAAACTTGGCGATATGGAGAGCCTGAGGGAGCGCCTGTATGCCCTAAACAAACTCGATGAACAAAGGCTGATGGCACAATGGGTGACAGACGTGGCCCAGCAACGAAGGAAACATTGGCACGACCAACACATTCGGCGGGCGAGGTTCACCCCGGGGCAGTTAGTCTTGAAATATAATGGACGAAACCAGATTAAGCCTGGCAAGTTCAAGGTCAAGTGGTTAGGCCCGTACAGGGTCCGAGAGGTCGTAGCAAACGGGTCCGTCAAACTCTGGACCCTCAACGGACAAGAAATTCCGGAGGTTGTCAATGGCTCAAAACTTAAAGTATATCATCAGAGGCTGGAGGCGAGCAGGCAGCTCGACAATTGAAAAAAAAAAAAAAATAAAAAAAATAAAAATAAAAATAAAAAATAAAAAATAAAAAATAAAAAAATAAAAAAACTTTGGGTCCACCGTGCGGGGACCACCACGCGGTAGAACCACCGTGCGGTGACCACCACGCGGTGGAACCACCATGCGGGGACCACCACGCGGTGGAACCACCGTGCGGTGACCACCACACGGTGACCACCACGCGGTGGAACCACCGTGCGGTGACCACCACACGGTGACCACCACGCGGTGGAACCACCGTGCGGTGTCCACCGCGCCACCTACAACCCTCACCAAACAGCATGAAAGGAACTAAGGCTCTACTGTGCGGTGGTCACGCCAAAGCAAGTTGCGGTGGGCACATCCGAACGGAAACACGTTCAAGTGCGGGGGTATGTAAGCAAGGCCCAAGGGAAAACAAGTGCGGTGATCATATAAATAAAGTATACAAACAAGCAAATCCCAAACATTTCTAGCTGCTGCGTGAAGTATATTCCAGACTCCACCGTGCGAATCCCCCACGGACAGGCAGCGCGAAGCCACGAACAAAGTCTAACGTGCGGTGGGCCCGTAGACATAAAACAAGTGCGGTGGAAAACAACGAATGCGAGAAGGGAACGCACGGGGACAACAGCGACAAGTTTGGGTTTGCTCCTCCCGGTGTCTACCGCACGCCCAACGCACAGGCACATACAACAGTGGGATCACCTGAGGGGAATTACTTGGTAGGCATTTTCATTCATGGCCAACATTTTTTCAAAACGCGTATTTGCAATTGTGCTCCGAATTGTTCAAAACACGTATTCGCAATTTGAGGGCATGCAAATTGGAGGTGGATTTTAACCGTTCTGACTTACGCTTGTGTGTGGGAGTCATTGGCCGTAGTCATCGCACAGCTAGAAGTGTAGCAAGTCTGCTTGGAAGTGGCAAAGTCATCTCGGTTAAGGGAAGTGTTTGATTGCTGGGCGTAATAGAACATTCCACACTGACTCGTATTGGCGATTTGGGGGCCCCATTTATATTGATCTTTCAACGTGCGTCCTGGTTGGTACTGGCGGCGCTGGGCCATATATGGCCGCGTTGACAGTAGTTGGTTGGCAAGCGGAGTTATGATCACCTCCGCACGGTCTTAGCTGCCCGGAGGTAGTTAGTGGCTTTTGCAACTACACGGCTAAAATTAAGAATCAGTTAGAGGAGGAAATTAATGGAGTCTGCAGGAAAAAGGAATTGGAAAAAACAGTTGCAGGAGGGCAGCCACATGAATAAGGATAAGCGAGTTCTCCCTTCGGGTGTACGCATAGCAGGTAGCACAATGGACGCCACGCAGAAGAGAAAGACACCACAGCATCATGCCGCAAGAGGGAAGAACACATGGACTCCGCAGAATATCACCTTTGAGAGACTGAATGGGTCCGAATGCAGGAAGTGGTGGCAGGATACACCAGATGATGATTTGGTGAAGAAGAGCCTACGGAAAGCAGGAGTGGAGTGGGCCATCCGAATGCCTGTGTTTGCTATCCGTGAGTACGAGGGAGCATTACGGTTCATGGTTGATACCTTTGATAGCCATTCACGGACGAGTACTTTTGAGTACCTTGGGAAGGATATCACAATATCCTTCAAACCTGCAGATTTCACTAGAGTGTTTGGCATCCCAGGCATACATGGCAAGAAAGTTGTATTGAAAGCTAAGAAGATGATGCGGGACGAAAAAGAATATTGGATTAAACTAGTGTCCCGCGACCTGACCAAGGCAGAATTGGATAGCATTGTGGATGCCACGAAAAACCGTGGGATACGTAGGACGTTTGTTGCAGAGGGTCACTAGCGGTGTATAATGGATGTCATCAAGAGTAGGTTGACGGGGTCTGGTAGGGCATCCGACATCGCTCTCCCGCAGATCATATTGATGAATGGACTTCTGAATGGCGTTAGGTATGATTGGGCTACACTGTTATCAGCACGGATGTGTGAGTTCTTGATGATGGAGCAGCGCACGTTTTACATGCCCCACTATGCCATCGGATTGTTTCTAGAGGCCACGTGAGAAGTGGTACCGGAGGCAGAATTGGAGATACAGCCGCAGAGACCATTGGCTGTAGGTGAGCCTCCTATCATGCATTGGAGACACCTTGACATTGGCCATTCTTCCGCGAAACGAAAAAAGGATAGTAGAGACCCCCTCGGCAGAACCTAATAGTGGAAGAGAGACTTCCAGCAGCGAAGAGGTTTCGGGGGAGGAGGATTCGGCGGAGGATAGTAGCAGTAGGGCGACAGAAGAGGGGAGGATGGAGCCCGCGGGGGAGCGAGTCTTGTTTGCGCCACCCTCACTACCACTTGGCACACTTGTGAGGTCATCCACGGGAGTGGGAGGCACGTCGATTCCAGCATTTGGGGAGGGCCGCACGCCCGTTGCACTTGGGCCCATGCAGCAGGTGGCATCACCTTCCATCGTACCACCTCCGCAGGCTAGTGCGCCACCCGCGGGACCGCCTCCGGCCATAGAGGCACGTACAGAAGGCATGGCGGAGTCGTGTGGATCACCGGATCACCGCAGCAAGTAGTGGTAGAGGAGGAGCACAGGGAGGTGGTCGATGCAGAGCCTCAGGTGCGGTTGGACGTTGTGGGATCCGAGGCAGTAGTGACTGTGTCTGCCTCCTTGTTGGAGGAGCCCATGGATAGACACACTTTAGAGGTGGAGAGAGGTCCGGAGGTGTTGAGTACGGATCCATCGGTGGTGGCTATGGGGAGTTGGCTGACCCGACGATTTCAGATGATGGTGATGCCACCAGTGGGAGCTGTTGTGTTCTCACCTCGGCGAGAGCCTCTGAAGGAGGTGGTAGACTTGGAGGATTCATCGGGTGAGACACCGGTACTGGCAGTAGGGCATGAGATAGGAGAAGTCGTCCCTGCTATCCAGGAGCAGGCGGGGGTAGAGGAGACACCTTTGTGCCAGCAGGATGCAGCAGTTTTGGTCCCACTTGAGCCTTCTGCACCTATATCGGGGTCCCAGCCTTCGGGGCAGGATGGGGAGGACATTGAGGCTTACTTAGCAGACATGGTGACGAGGGGTCGGCGAGTGGTGGCCACGGCTCAGACGCGAGCTTTGCAGCAGGTTGCGGAGGAATTAGAACAGGTCCTCGAGTTTATGTGGGTAGGCTGTTCGACAGCTTTTGCTACAAGCTTTGAGTCATAGGGGTGGCCAGCTATTCAGACAGATGCGATGCTCGAGGCTTGGAGTGTGCCTAAGCCCGTTGTGGAGAGTAGGGTGACGACTCTCGTCCGACAGATTGCGCAGGTTTACAGGGATGCCTACTACGCATTGCGGCAGACGCAGCATGAGTCCGCGGTCCGTGAGGCTGCTCGTGTAGAGATAGAGAGAGATCTCGCCAGACAGCAGGCTTCGTGGGCAGCCGAGAGGACGTAGTTGTTAGCACAGCTTGAGACAGCCCGTGCAGAGAAGGTTGCGGTTGACATCCGCCTGTCGGAGGAGCAGAGTGCGCGGAGCCTTGTGCAGCAGGAGTTGGATGCTGTTATTGCAGAGCGGGGTTTGTTGCAGACTCAGTTGGTTGGTATGACAGAGTCCGCGGATACCAAGGAGAAGGAGTTGCTGGAAGCTGCGCATATGGTGAAGACGGCTTTAGAGAAGGTGTTGGTGGCGGAGCGGGATGTGGCAGCACGCACTCAGCAGGTTTATGACCTCCGCGCCCGCCTGGCGGCCCAGACACCGGCATCCCAGCCTTCGACTTCAGGGACGCTTCCTCAGCCCCCTCCTTGACTTTGTTTGGGTGTATATATGCATTGTCTCCATTTTGTTGTTAGTCGTCGGAGACGACTTCTTTTTTTGGGGGGGGATGATGTTATCGGAAAATATGTATAGTTTAGTAATGTTAATCATTGATAGTTAGTTAGCCGACGGGTAGGTAGTTGGAGTCGCGACGGTTGTGTCGCACCCCTTCGGCTGTTATATATTGTACCACCTCCGGGTGTTGGAGGACATGTAATGGGGACGACAGAATATAATATGAACATCTTTTGACATTAATGGAAAGCTTATTTTGGTACTTCCTTTGTAATTGCATTGTGCATTACTGTTCAGTTTCTGTATTCTTCCTGTTTACCCAGTGAGGTAAACATCTTCTTCCTCAACTCGGGTAGCACATGGCATTGATCACTCCTTGTGCTATAGGTGACTACCAGTGTATTGGATGCAACGGTCAATGCCGGTTACCGCTACCCGCATGGTAAGGTAACTACCTGTGTAACCATTCTCATATCATATCCTGGTTAGCTCTCAACAAATCTTCATCTCCATGAACCAGGTGAAGGCTGGCTAATCCCTAACAGTAGTCCAAGCATTGATCATTGGCACGGTCGAATGATTGCTTGACTCTACTCCAACAATCTCAAAGGTTCACTCGTTGGTCATCTCTGGCTCATGGTTTTCTATCATGCTAACTATCAAAGGAGTCATTTGGCAAGCATTCCCAAGTAGAAGATGTAGGGTGGGAGTAGTTAAGCATTGCATGCCCTAGTTGGATTACATTGATTGAGAGTTGGGTCAACCATCCACTTTAGACTATAGAGATTTGGTTATTTACTTCAAGCTGCCCTAGCAAGTGGAGAATAGGCATATAACCATAATTTGGTTTCTTTAATACTTCTTCCTAGTGATAGTTCATGCATGGGGTTATTAGTGTGTTGTATGATTTGGTCCATTGATTCCCCATTCTTTACCTTATATGTCATTTCTAATTTCTTACCAAGTAGAGTTTGGCTGCAGAGATGATGTTATCCTAGAGTTTTAATCCTGTAGTGTCCCTAGTCAATTCTGATGTAAACTTCTGATTCTCTTGGCCTTGGTATTTTGTCAAACACTTGCCTTGCAAAGTGCTTAGCTTGCTGTTCTTAATTTTCAGTTTGTTATAAGGGACATTGGACACTAAGATCATTCATAAACAGCTTTGATAGTAAAGTGAGAGGACTGAATAGCATATAGACATCAACTAATAACAACTAAGCATCACAATCATAAATAACTATGGGCTGACGTTTTGTCAAATATATGTCATACAACCTCAGAATACTGATGCAGCCTCAAAATTACTTCAAACCTTATTATAAGCCAATACAATATGCTATCGTAAGTTCAATGCATGGACTGATTCCAAGGACTATGTCTCAGATTTTCTGAGGACATGTACCATTCATATGATTCATGCAAACAACTGAGAATCACAATGAAAGAGATGCCTTGGAACCTGATATAAATTCGCCCAAGTGAAGCGATGAAGATACAAGCAATATCCACTAACAATGAGCCTCAAATGTGCTAGATCGAACCAAGACAAGTGCCGTCCCTGCTACTGCCAATAGAAGGTCTGAGAACTAGATGAAATCTGCATACGAAGTGTTCGAATGCCACTCCACACTGATCGACTTAGCTCCTAGGGTGTAGCGCCATTCACCAAGAGGAAGTTCGAAGCCCCAACAATGAGTTACATGCAAAAACGTGGGTTCTTATCAGTCTGATACGAATTGTTTCAGACTTGAGTTGGATGCCAAATCTTGGTCAATACACTTTCAATCACCTCCAAAATGAATCGCCTTGCTCCCTAGATGAAGTCGCTGGTCACCAAGGTGAAAATCGATGCATCAACAATGTTCTATGAACAAAATCGTGGGTGACATGAGGTCTGCGCCCATCTGATGTAAGCCAGCAAATTGATGGATCTCGCCTTCAAAATCATCAATATAACATCGCCCTTCTCTCTAGATAAATTACTGATCACAATTATTAAGATTTGCAACAAACATGCCTCCAAGAGAAAACCGTGGCTAGTGTAGGTCTGAAGCAATCTCCCAAACTGTGATGAATTCTCCTTAGGCCCAATATGAAAAGCTGAATGCTCTTCACTCTCCAAGCAACCCTTCAGAGGGTCTTTCACCTCCTCAGTTATGCTGATCAAAGGGAGGTATCGTTCCCTAGGATCTATTCTGCGGACAACCTTCGTCTCCACAACTCAAACAAGAGATAACCAAACAACTGATGCCTGATCATGATTCACCCTCGTCTATTTATCCTTTTCATAACCCGTCATAATATTCCTTCTAGAAGAGGGTAGGTACACTTTATTATTTATTAAGTGACTTTTTAATTATTTTTATTTTATTCTTTAGTCACTTTATTAATTTAATAAAATATAAAGTCATCTCACGTGTGATTTAAAATAAATATAATGAGACAACTTATATAATATTAAATTAAATAATTTTCCCCCTTATTTCTCCTCAAACAATTCTAGGCTAAAATCAGGGACATTACAAATCCTTTCAATTAGAATGTATGGACTGGGTCTTATCATGGGGATAGAGAAGTTAATTCTTTTTTTTTTCAGAATATTTATATTGCTGCTCTAATTGTTTTATATCATTTAGCTTATCTTCTTTGGCTCTAATGATTTCTAAGTAAGCTTGTCAAAAAGGGCTGCAAGTAACAGGCAGATTTATACTTCTTTTACATGTTAAGAGTGGGGGAGGAAAGGGTAAGGGCATGTATTTCACAAGTCTTAATATGGTTGTGCTGTTATGTGATAGTAGATTTATTCTTGTAGAGAAAATGTATTCATACCAGGGAATGTAGGCTCCCATTGCTATACAAATGTAGCTGATATCAATTATTGAATGTTTAGTACATGGGCAGCGATTTCCACCGGTTTTAAGATCCCACATGTAGAGAAGGGCAATAAGTGAAGATTACCAAAGCTCTTGCTTACAGAATGAATTTTATTTACATGTAAATTTTCTAGATTCTCAACTTCATTAAATGAGATTTGCTGCAAAAACATCATGTCAAATATATGAGAATGATATGCTGTTAGGTGTGTTTTCCATTTGATATGTTGATAAGGTAGCTGAGCATAACTTAACATTTTAGTCTGTAAAGCAAGGAATTGCAAGTACCCACTACTTATAAACAATTCTAAGTTGAACATTAATCTTCCAATAATATTGCTGGAAATGCAAATTATTATCCATACTCACAATCTTATTAAATGGGGTTTGCTGCAAATGCCTTGAAAGTCTTGCAAATTCTTATTAATATTAATGGAAGTGCATTTTCTGGCAACATACGACATTTACTACTAAATCCTAAATTTCTAATCTGCCTCATTAAAATAGCAATCTGTAATCTTATAAGTTAGAGATAAACCTTTGAATAATATATAAGATTCTCATAGCATTCTGATTCCTGGATAAATAGAGTTTAAAGTTGAGCAAATATAGAGAGTTGCTAGCACCCCTAGCACATTCCTATATTACTTGCACTATTACTTGCAAATCGGGTCCTAAGACCCGAATTGCAAGTTCAAACCTTTATTACTTGCAATCAGGTGTTTAGGACCCGACCCAACTGCAACTAAAGTTCCTTTGGTTGTGCGTTTTTGTCAAAGTTAAGTCGGGTTTTAAGTCCAACATTGCAAGTGTGTAGGTATTACCCTTCTCTTGCAAGTTAAATTACTTGCAATCGGGTCTCTAGAACCCGATTGCAAGTTCTTGATGTTTCACCATTGCATTATACTTGCAATCGGGGTTTCAGGACCTGATTGCAAGCATGTTTTCCTATCGCTTCATTCGCGATTCCCTTCCACTTGCAATCGGGGTTCCAAAACTTGATTGCAAGCCAATATTGCATGAATGTTTTATGTGCTTGCACTTGCAATCGGTTCTTGAAACCTCGATTGCAAGTTAATACTTACCTTGCAAACATGCTCACTTGCATTCGTGTCTTCAATGCTCGATTGCAATTATAAGTATCTTCGTTCTTCCCAACTTGTGTTCCACAAATTCCACCTTCCAAGTTCGTTATGACCTACTTGCAGTTGCGAATTACCTTCCAAAACCCGATTGCAAGGGGTTTTAATGCATGTAAAGATAGTGAGCAAAGCAATGTTGTCATATGTTAATGAGATTAAATTGATAAGAGTACTAAGAGTACAATGTCATATGCACAGAGAGAACGTCTCTTGAAGAATCGGTATTACCCCAAGCAAGAAGATGAGGTTGGAGCTCATTAGCAAATGACATAAGAACTATCAATTATGCAAATGGATGTTCGTGAACAAATACCTTCACCGATGTTGGATACTTCAAGTGCTAGCATCTTGTAGCAGCATGAAGACCTCTTAGACAGAGGATGATATACATAGAGTCACGTCTCAGACACTTAGATTAGTTTCAATTACGCATTTGTAATTTCCCTTGGACAAATTACATGTAATGCTAAAAATTGTATTGCAAGTAGTTACATTGCTTGCATTCTTGTAACTTGTAATTACATGTAAACAAATTACAAGTTGAAAGACAATAGGACTATAATTTGGAATAAGTCATAGTTAGTTGTGGAATAAGTCTTAGTTAGTTGGACTTCTCCCACTTTTTGCTTTTAGCCCGTCTCCTATATATATTGGAGGGTGCTCTATGTATTTTTCATCTTTTTGGCGAGTTAGAAAACTTTGCAGAAATTTACAGTGATAGAAACTTTGTTGTTTTATACTTGGACTCTCAAGCAATACAAAGAGGACATTTGAGTTTCAGACTTTGTGTTGATGCTTTGTTCATATATTTATTGTATTCTAATGTTACAGTGATATATTTTTCTGCGTATACTTGAGATTCTAGTAAGGTTGTTGGAAAGAGCTTTAATCTGATTTCTTGTAGACTTTGTGCTGCAAATATTGAGGGTTAAATTAGCACAGTTAAGTGTCAAGATAGGAAGAGATTACAAGACTTTCTGCTTGTAATTATTCTTATTCAATAGCAGTCTAGAGGTGCATCATATTGATAGACCTTGAGCTGTTGTATGTTGTATATTGTTATTATACTAGTCATTTTGGAAGGTTGATAGGACAGAAGAAAAGTGAAAATTTTGAGCTTTCGTTTCTACATTCCCGTCCCGAGGAAGTGATGGAAGACTATGCGCTTTCATGGAAACTTCACTTCCTTTGTATAAGCATCTTTGTAATTGTTGAAATTTCTTAAAAGTTTATGTTTTTGTTACTATAGTTTCTTTTCTGAAAAAAGAGAAAAGAATGTCATCTTTTTGAAAAGGAGAAAAGGATGTTGTCTCACCGAAGTTAAATTAGTGTTTATAGATTATAGTTAATTTGTAATAGTTAGAAAAAGTAGGAAAGGGGGAGCCTTCCCTTAGAATCAGGAGAGTTTTTAACTCACACGCTGTACTTGAAACCATAATTTTGCACGCCTTCCTAGGTGTACAAATTTTTCAATCAACAAGGTCATGAAGCCTAATGCAGAGTGAACAGAAACCACCAAGAATGCTGCTCCAAATATGGTGCTCAGATCTGCTTCAAGGGCTATTACGAATTAGGGTTAAAGAAAACCCTTGACAATCAAGAAATCACCTTCTAAATGCCAAATTGCTCCTCTCAAGTGGGCTCTAATTAGGGCAATGCCTAATGTAAATAAAGATCAAAATGCCTCCAATGGAATTAAGTATAGACTTTTGACACAAACCCAGCAAGTCATATATCTTATCAGCCACCTTAATCTTTCTTTTTCTTCATAAAATGATTGCAAAATGATGGTGAACAAACCCTAGTTAACCTATAATGATGTATTCTGAAATCGTCTCGAAATTAAATGAAATTTGGATACAAATCTCCTTCGTTTAATGTCCAAACCCTAGCCATCCAAGGTATTATGAAAATATGGCAATTAAACTTCCAAATTTGAAGCAATGTCTTCCACCTACAAATAAACTTCAAACCCTGGTTGATATAATTTTTCTTCTTTCAAACCCTAGCTGGCGAAGCTCCAAAATGCTGTAAAACCTCCAGATATGCTCAATGATATGAACCTCAGGTCGATTCACCTCTTACTGTGGAGCTGGGATTTATTAGATTTCTTGTAAATGAAAGCCAAAGCTCTCAAGCTTCTCAAAGAGAAAATAAATAATACAAGTATATGTCAGATGAGCTCTCAAGTGCCTTCTTATAATGCTTTCATGCCAATGCCCTAATTAGGGAAAGTGGGAAGGTCCAAGGTGGGAGGTCAACTATGTAGTTTGAGCTTTTGACTAGAAGAGGAGGCATGCCCATCGGTGCAATTACACGTTTTCAATGTGATCTAGCACTTTTATTTGATTTTAACCTTTGAAAATTTTGATTTTGCTTTTGTTGTTCCATACAAATTTCGAAGGCCGACAATGGGTGTGTAAAATGAAGACAAAGAGACTGTTAGACCTTGCTGGGAGGAGAACCTAAACCTAGATATTTAGATAACTACCAAACTTGTATTTATCAAAGAGCGTGATCCGACTTTGGTGAGCCCATAAGTAAGGAGAGTGGTGAACAGCTGTGATAGAGATTGGAGACTTGTTGTTGAGAGGAAAACAACATAATGAAGTACAAGCTTGATATTTTGTCAAGAGACTATGGGAAATGTGGATGGAAAACTTAAGGAAGAGATACGATCTTGGGATTGCAAGAAAATGGCTGACTATAGAAAACAAAGAGGCACTCTTTGCCATTTCAAGGTCTAACAAGGAATAGGGTGGACAATGAAAACAAAGGAAAGGTAAATGGTTGGGCTAATTGGGAATGAGAGATGGGAAAGGAGAAAGGGTGAGGAAGTGTTTGGGGAGGGGGTGAATAGAGAAATAAGGACTTTGCAGAGATTTAGAGGACATGAAAGCCACCGGAAGCTTGCATGCTTAAAGGGCAAGATGAGATACATAAAGTGAAGGGCGGGCTATGTGAGACATGAAATGCAAAATTATGCTCAGTGAGACAAAAGAAGAGTTAGATATAGAAAAGGAAAATGGTGTTAGTGTCTAAGATAGCATTACAATAAGCAAGTAATCAAAGTAGTAGCGTCTCATACTTAGTAGTGCAAGGAATATAAGACGAGTAGCATAAAGAAGAAAGTGCAGAAAATCATTATTACACACTAACTAGGTTTGCAAGGGTTATATGCAACCAAACATATACACTTGTCATATGTGGATACCTCTTAAATGATAATTTCATCTATTTGTGTGTATATATACACTTGTTGATCATATCTAGTGTAAGGATTCCCACATGCATCTACGTGATTGGTTGGGTATATTAATGTTCCTCTGAATAGTCTTGTTGTAAAGTTATTTCAATTTCAATTAAAGAACAAGTTATGAACTATGAATGCTATATATGGATATGAGGAATTATGTCAATGTCTAATAATTCTGATTTTTATCTGCAGGTCTGAAGGAGAGAGATCATTTAATATTTTCTATGTCTTCTCCAAATGAATTCAATTGGCATATATATCATTTAGGCAACCGGTCAATTGGTGTATTGACCAGTCATGCCTTTTAGGCATGACCGATCAATGCACCCATTGATCGGTGCCTTTACAATTATACCATTAACACAATGCTGATTATCGGTTCAAAACCCCCCGATAGCATATTGTAATATCATAATATAATGACTGATCAATATAATGAATCGGTTCATATAAACACCGATGATTCAAAGTGCACGATGTATATAATCCAACCGGTGCATTTGTTAACCAATGTTAATGCCAAATGAAACGGTGTATTCATTAAACCCGATAACAAATATAACCGATATAATTAAGCCCGATAACAGATGTGAATCGGTGCCAATGTTTATGCACCTGATAGCAAGTATGTATCGGCGAATTTAACTCGATAACTTATAGCATTTAATATGCTATCGGGTTAATACCTCGATAGCATATTAATGCCAATTAACAATTGACATTAATATGCTATCGGGTTGTTAGCTCGATAGCATAATGATAAGCAATGTTTGTACAATCCGATAATCATATGCAATATAAATCAGACATGAAGCATGTAGATAAATAACAGAACAAGGAAGGTTAGGAAGATCTTATCTTGCATAAGCTACCATGCATTAACACTCCCTCTTAGCTTTGGAAGATAGATAAGGCAACTTGCATCACATTTCCTTTTCATAACTAAGATAATGTCAGTCAGCAAAAATCATTTATACATGAGAAGTACCATCAAGACATATGATACAAAATAGAAGAACATCACTTGAGCATGTGACATAAAGTATTATTTTAACATGTGATAAAAGTAAGAGAATCATCACCTGATCATGTGAGAAATCACCAAAACATGTGATTTGTAAGATTCATCAAGATATCACCTAACACGTGATATCAGTATTGCCTAACACGCAATACTTAAGGATAAGTCTATGAGAAAAGTTAGTTTCTCATCATATCCAAGTTCTGATAAGTGCAATAACATTTATAAATGTTTATCACAACATAGTCATGGCACATCCATGACTTACCAGAGATCCAACATGATCAATGGTTGAGATATCACCTACACGTGATATCAGTATTGCCTAACACGCAATACAAGGATAACCATATGAGAAGCGCTTAAGTTCTCATCATATCCAAGTTGTGATAATGCAATAACATTTGTGCAAATGTTGTATCACAACATAGTCATATCATATCCATGACTTACCAGTGATCCAATATGATTACTGGTTTGACTATCATAAGATCGTCACCTTATGATGTCTACATACAAGTGTTCAGTATCTGAGAGATCGTCACCTCTTAGATATGAACAAAGGTGGCAAGAAGCCAAGAGATAGTCCAAACATGACAAAGAAGTTTACACATTAAACATCTTAAATATATGTAAGTATAGATTACAAAGCAGATTACCTTTCTATCATACCTAAACCCTTTCTGAAGTGATCAACCTTCACTCTGGAAAGTGGTTTGGTCAGAATATCTGCAGTCTGATCTCCTGTACACACATATTCTAACTTTATCACATTCCTGTCAACCATATCTCGTACATAGTGATATGGAATCTCAATATGTTTGGACCTGTCATGAAATACTGGATTTACAGAGAGTTTTATATAGCTTTGATTGTCACACTGAATGATTGTAGGTTTCATAGGTTCTCCAAATAATCCCACGAGCAATTTCCTTAGCCATACTGCTTCTCGGGCAGCCATTGAAGCTGCAATATATTTAGCCTCTGTGGAACTCTGAGCTACTGAAGATTGTTTTCTACTGATCCAGGATATCATGGCTGACCCTAAATTGAAGCAACACCCTGAAGTGCTCTTTCTGTCAGTCACACTGCCAGCCCAATCTGAATCTGTAAATCCATGTAGATCTATGTCAACCTTTTCATATTTAAGACCAAGCTTTAGGGTACCTTGTAGATATCTCATTATATGCTTTACTGCAACCAGGTGTATCTCCTTAGGTTCTCACATGAACTGACTTAAGGCATTAACAGCATAGCAGATATCTGGCCTTGTATTTACTAGATACATCAGGGACCCAATCATCTGCCTGTATTGAGTGGGGTCAGTAGGTCTTGATTCTGCTGCTGCTTCTTTAAGTTTATGGAAGTTGGTTTCCATAGGAGAGGTCATGGGTCTGCAGTTTAGCATTCCAAATCTTGTCAATATGTCCAAGGTGTACTTCCCTTGGTTTAGTATAATATTATCAGAATTCTGCCATACTTCCAATCCTAGGAAGTAATGAAGAAGCCCCAAGTCTTTGATATCAAATTTTGTGGATGGATCTTTCTTGCATTGATCTATTAGGTGATCATCTCCTGTGATTAATAAGTCATCAACATATAAAATTAATATTAACATATCACCTTTATTTCTTTTGAGGTAGAGATTAGGATCTGCATCATTCTTAGAGAAACCTAGCTTTGAGAGATAGGTGTCAATTCTTTCATACCAGGCTCTGGGAGCCTGTTTGAGCCCATAGAGAGCTTTTTTGAGTCTACACACATGAGACTCTGCATCATGAATTTCAAACCCTTCAGGTTGCTCTAAGTAGACTTCTTCCACGATCTCGCCATTTAGGAATGCTGTCTTAACATCCATCTGATGTACCTTCCACCCCTTTGCTGCTGCAATGGCTAGGACAGCTCTTACTGATGTGTACCTGGCAATAAGTGCAAATGTTTCTTTGTAATCTATTCCTTCCTTCTGTGAGAACCCTCTAGCTACAAATCTGGCCTTGTGTTTTTCAATACTGCCATCTGCATCATGCTTGATTTTAAACAACCATTTAGAAGACACAACAGACTTCTTGGTTGGCCTAGGAACAATCTCCCAAACATCATTCTTCATAATGGACTGATATTCTTCAGTCATGGCATCTATCCATTCTTGATGTTTGAGTGCATCTGAAACATTGTTAGGTTCAGCTTTAGAGAGATCATTCATAAGTGCAACATAGTTGATGAATTTATTAGGCCTCTTGCTTTCCCTGAAGGTTGTTGAAGGAGCAGCGAACTTCTGAGCTTCTGCCATAGTTTTGGTGGCCCATAGTGGTCTTTTCTTGCGATTATCTATAGGTGGGTCTTGTGTTTCACTTATAGTTTCCTCAAGATACTCCCTCTGAAGCTCAGGAGTAGGTTCTTCTTCTAGGTTAGGAGTAGGATTATGAATTTTAGGTTCTATTGTATTTTGGGCCCTTTTGAAGGCTAAATCTTCTTCGAAGATTACATCCCTACTGAGTTCAATATTTCTCTGCCCTTGTACATAGATTCTGTAGGCTTTAGAAGTTTCACTATATCCTACAAGTATTTTCCTTTTTCCAGAGGGTTCTAGTTTTAGTCTTTTCTCTTTAGGTAGATGAATATAGACCGGACACCCAAATATCCTAAGATGGCTGATATCTGGTTTTGTCTTGGTAAAGACTTCCTCAGGAGTTTTATCTTCAAGGTGTGAATGAGGACATCTATTTTGTATTTACACAAGAGTGTTAGTTGCTTCTGCCCAAAGGTTCAAGTTTAGATTTTGATCTAGTATCATGGCTTTGGCAGCTTCTACTATGGTCCTATTTTTCCTTTCAGCTACTCCATTTTGTTGTGGATTATAAGGTATTGTCAACTCCCTCTTAATCCCATAATTTTTACAAAAGTCTTTAAATAGTCCTGATGTGTATTCCCCACCATTGTCAGTTCTTAAGGTTTTAATTTTGTTTTCAGAGAGATTTTCTGTTAATGTTTTAAACTCTTTAAACCTACTTAGGATCTCTTCTGATTCTTTACATTTCAGAAAGTAGATCCACGTCTTCCTAGAGTAGTCATCAACAAAAATTACATAGTACAAAAATCCCCCTAGCGAGGGTACGGACATAGGTCCACATACATCAGAATGAATTAACTCCAAAACTTTGCTAGTTTTCCTAGTACTATTCTTAAATGCACTTTTGGTATTTTTACCTAAGGCACACCCTTTGCATGCCTCTGAATGATATTGCTTCAACTTAGGTAGACCTATGACAAGGTTTCCCATAGTTGACAAAGCTCTATAATTCAGATGGCCTAATCTCCTGTGCCATACTTCATTTGCATTAGTTGCTTCATGGATCAATGCTAGATTGGGCTCTGTACATAGCTCATACAAATAGCCTTGTCTTCGACCAATGACCTTAGAGATCAATGCTAGATTGGGCTCTGTACATAGCTCATATAGATAGCCAACACCTTGTTTTCCATGAAGGTCACTCTGTATCCTTGATCTTCTAGTGTTGATATGGAGATTAGATTTCTTTTGATGCCTGGAACATATAGTACTTCTTCAAGTCGTAGTGACATGCCTGTCTTCAGTTTGATGGTGCAGGTTCCGAGTCCTCTGACTGGATGTGAAGAATCGTCTCCGATGGTTACTTCCTCATCATCTTTCTCTATCATGGAGTCTAGTATTTCTCTAAAGTCGGTGATGTGTTTGGATGAACCACTGTCGATCACCCATGAGTTAGACTTGTTTGAAGCATGGCTTGTAATTGCTGAGTAGAGGACATAGTTTTTGGAGTCATTTTCTCTTCTAGATTTCCTCACTTTTGCAAATGTGGCTTGCTTCCCTTTCTCCGAACAGTTTGCAACATAGTGTCCGAATTTGTCACACCTATAACATTGAACATGTGATAGGTCTTTCTTAGAAGTGTTCTTGCCTTGTTTAGCTTTTCTTTTCCTGAATTGCTTCTTTTTGTACTTCTTATTGATGTTTGTATTTAGGACTTGCAAGTCTTCATCTATATTCTTCTGTTTTATTCCTACCTTGTTCAATCTGGATTCTTCTTGTAGACAGGCATCTCTTAGTCTTTCAAACTTAGGATATTTGGACCTAGCATTGATGCTTTGGATGATGTGTTCCATCCACTAGGCAATCCATCTAGAGCAATGAGTGTTAACTCTTTGCTTTGGATGTTGTATCCAAAGGAAGCTTGGTCATCTCTTATGCTTGATATCCTCATGAAGTAGGAGTTAATTGTCTCCCCTTTGTTCATACTGATATGGTTGATCTCTCGTTTTAATGCCAGAGTACGACTTGCATTTGATATCTCAAATGTCCTTTCAAGTGCCTTGAACATTTTATAAGCCGTCTCTTGCTTTCTAATGATGGGCATTATATTATTTCTTACCCCATCCACTATTATTTTAATAGCCTTATCATTTCCCTCGATCCATGTGGATTTCTCGGTTTCATCTTCTGGTTGTGCACTTTCAGTTTGGACATATGAATCAACTTTGTTTTCTCTTAAAATCATTTTGATTCTAAACTTCCAAGCTGAAAAATCTTCGCTACCTCCGAGTTTATCTTCGAATCTGATAGCGTTGGCCATTATGGGAATGTGATGTAGTTTGTAACTTAGTCCTTGAATTTTATCAAAATTGAATAGCCTTAGGTTCGATTACCTTGGCTCTGATACCATGTAAAGTTATTTCAATTTCAATTAAAGAACAAGTTATGAACTATGAATGCTATATATGGATATGAGGAATTATGTCAATGTCTAATAATTCTGATTTTTATCTGCAGGTCTGAAGGAGAGAGATCATTTAATATTTTCTATATCTTCTCCAAATGAATTCAATTGGCATATATATCATTTAGGCAACCGGTCAATTGGTGTATTGAGCGGTCATGCCTTTTAGGCATGACCGATCAATGCACCCATTGATCGGTGCCTTTACAATTATACCATTAACACAATGCTGATTATCGGTTCAAAAACCCCCGATAGCATATTGTAATATCATAATATAATGACTGATCAATATAATGAATTGGTTCATATAAACACCGATGATTCAAAGTGCACGATGTATATAATCCAACCGGTGCATTTGTTAACCAATGTTAATGCCAAATGAAGTGGTGTATTCATTAAACCCGATAACAAATATGCCCGATATAATTAAGCCCGATAACAGATGTGAATCGGTGCCAATGTTTATGCACCCGATAGCAAGTATGTATCGGCGAATTTAACCCGATAACTTATAGCATTTAATATGCTATCGGGTTAATACCCCGATAGCATATTAATGCCAATTAACAATTGACATTAATATGCTATTGGGTTGTTAGCCCAATAGCATAATGATAAGCAATGTTTGTACAATCCGATAATCATATGCAATATAAATCAGACATGAAGCATGTAGATAAATAACAGAACAAGGAAGGTTAGGAAGATCTTATCTTGCATAAGCTACCATGCATTAACACTTGTCCCTTTAGGGAAGATACCAAAGAGATAACTTGGTCTTAGGCGTCAAAAGCATAAATATGAGATTTATTGTTTTTAAATTTTGTACAATGAACTACTCTCAGTAAGATTAGTTTTGTTGGATTCAAGTCAATTTAAAGTTTCTTGTACTATTAGCTAAATCACTTTACTGTAGTCATATACATAGTAGCAAAAAATACAGGTTTTAAAATCTGATGTTTCATGTTACCTTTTTTTTTCCTGAAATGTTCAATGCTAATGAGAGTTAATCACGTTAAATAATAATTAAATCAAATTGTACAAAGCTAGATGCTACAGTCAAATGTGCTCCATTTCTTGATGTAATTTCACTGCTTTATATTTTCATAAATAAAACTAAATTGAAATATTTCTGTAGTATTCAAATTCCTTTTAGATTTTAGCTAGAGATATACTTGTTATCAGCATTGACATACTACATTGTTTTGGCTATACAGAATCTATATGCATTTCCTTTTTCTACTGATGTGAAAAATGATTTCTACTTTTTCTTTTGGGTCGATTGTTCTGCCCAATCAATGCGTGGAGCTATTAATTGACATATCTTAACTATTCTGTTCAGAGCTTGGACAAAACCGAGGATGGCATGCTGAAGGTCAATATTAAACCAATCCATACCTATCCAATACTAAAGCATTGCAAGGTATTTCTTCCATGTGATTCAATCCAATTTGAAATGAGTATAAAAACAGACTGCCATTGGACAGTGTAGTATTTTTTCTGTATAGAACTAATGAAAGTGAGAGATTGAACAAATACATAATAAACTTATAAAGAGAAAGTCAAGCTATAGAGGGAAAAATGTGAGGTTAACAGGGAGAAGAAAACTTGTAAGTAAATTGTGAAAACAGACTATTTTTTCTTTCAAGAAAACATTATAAAAGAACTAGAATTGAAATTTCACAAGAGAATTGACAAACATTTAACCAAAATTCAAATGCTTTCATTCATCACAGCCAACAAACATATGATATAAACATCCATAATAGACATAAAATGATAAATAATAAACATCCATAACTATGAAATGAAATAAACTGTAAATAGAAAACATAAAAGTCCATAATTAGTTGTCCATCATAATGTCATGATAAACAAAGAAAATATATGGCTGTCCATAATCAGCACATGGTAGGTCTAAGACTAAGAATCTAAATCAAGATCAAAGCTCGAGTCTTTGTCTGAGTCACTAGCAATACGAGGGGTTGCCTCCTCAACCAATGGATCCCCAAGCAATCCTTGAGATGTCTCCTCCACAACTTGCATGGCATCTTCGGGATTGACATTGCAACGTAAGGTTGGAGGGTGATGATACTTGGGAGTTTGGGGATCCTGTAGCTATAATCCATTGTGAACAACCACTAACTTCTGTGATTGTCTAGAGGTAAGGTAGTTCCTTTTGACTGATTGGATGAAGCTATATGTGGACCAATTCCTTTCTGCAACAAAGGAAATGGCAACCTATGAAAGAAGATGAATGACAAGTACTCTCACGTCCGATGCATCTCTACTATGCTATGTCCACCATTTAATAGGGTTGGCTTGAGCTAATGTAGGTCTACTTGACCTTGCCTCTGGTCTGCCAAAGGTTTGACCATGGAGATTGACAAAATTAAGCCACTATGTGCGGAGTTTGGTAGAATCATCTTCACTATATATTTTTGCAATTGCCTTAAAGAAGCCATCTTTCACCTCTTCATCACTAGATGGAGCCACTCTCCTAGGTCTCGATGTGTACAAGGATTGAGAGCAAATGCTGCCATGTGAAGTTGGTTGTTCATAATGTTCCATTGTCTCGTGACAATAGGCCTAAGATGCTCCTCATAAAATCCCAAAGTGGGGTCCTTGCTATAAATAGATTGCTTGATTTTCCCAAGTATGCTACAAAGGTCTTATAAATCTCTCCAAGGTTCGGAGAGTTAGTATCAACATATCTAATTGTGTGCACAATAGGCTCAATGAAGGAGCAAATATATCTTAAGGAGAAAACAAGTTACAAGTTAGAAAATTTTATTAAACGATAATCATTGAATCAAGTTACAAGTTAGAAAATTAAATAATAAAATTAGGAATGCCAATTTTTTTACATCATTTGTGGACCACCAGTTATCATCAAGGATTCTTTGCTAAACACTTTTACCCTCTGGTGTGCTTGCCTCGTGCCATCTAACCAACTTTGCATTCATCACCATGGATTGTAGAGCCTCCTAGACCTCAAGCATCCTTTCTAACAAAATAAAGTACCTAGCATATCCAGTCTCCACAGACTTGAGGAATTCCTTCCTCAAAAATATCCTAAACAATGCAAGTGAAGTGTGAAGGTTGCAAATGAACATTTGCACATCTCTAGCCTCTAACACTATTGCCTTCACCCAATCAATTTTCCCAATGTCCTTCAAGGTATTGTTCAATGCATGCACACAACATGGGGTCCAAAAAATATGCTTATAAGCACTCTCCACCATCAATCCTGCTAGCTTACACACATGGGCTGAATCAGTCACTATCTGCACAACATTAGAGGCTCCAACCTCTTCTATGGCCTCTCACAAAATCTGAAATTTAGAAGGCTAAATCCTTCCTTTTCCGTGAACAATCTATAGCTCTAAGAAAATAAGAGCTTACAATGCTAGTGACAATAAGATTGATGAGTAGCCGATGTTTGATATCAATCCACCCATCCATAATTATGGAGAATCTATCCCTCATCCATGTTTGTCTCATATCTTCCATCAAAATAGTCACCTTGGAGTACTCTTTATCAAGAAGGGTGGTGTGTAGCTGTAATGTCCCCTTCTCGTTGATGTACTTCCAGTGGTCCATTGGCCTATTCCTGAGACCCTTAGGCTATGTGGAATGAAGAATTAGGGTTTCAAACATTGATGAGGCGAGAACTTACTATTTTTAGTAAGTCAGGGGTTGGCTGTTTTGATGATACTGTCCTACTGAGCTTTCCATGCTCTGTCACTGGGTGCGAAGATCATGCTTTTTTGAGCATTAGTTCATGACTTACTATTTTTAGTAAGTGGCAGTATGGAGTGTTTCTATTTTTGGCAGTGGATAGGGTCCTGGTCTTGTAGCAGTTCTTTGTTCTTCTCACTCCGCTTCATCTTGGTTTCTGTTAATGATCAGTATGGGAGTCATAAGTAATTTAATTAAATATCCTATCCTTGTCAAAGGTTTAATATTTAAATATTTGCAGTTACTGATTAATTGTGGAGATGACTTAGGGAAAATTAATTAAGTAATATTCATTTGATTATCTCCTAAGTCAGAGGGCGAATTTGTGGTGGACATTTAGAGGATTAAGGCATCTTTGGTATAATGTTTATTTTGCAAAAATGACGCCACCATGGGGAAGTTCGAACTTACCTAGTAAAGGTGAGTGGGTGCCAAGTTAGTGGGGTGTAATGTCCCTAGTAGTTAGAGATCCTTGTCCTGCAAAATAGATTGTTAGAATGTAATAAACATATATCTATATAATTAATCTAAATTGCAATCTAACTTAAAAAATACTTAATTAACATAATCATAATTTTTATCTAATAAAAAGGATACGAATGCCATACCAAAGTATGTCCTTAGGCGGACGTGAAGCTCGCCTTCTTGGAACCCCTTGGTTCCAAGCCCTCTAGGAAGTCGAAGGTGAATTCGATTCCTGTCTTGGGTGTAACCTCTTACACCCAAGCCATCCAAGGAAGACCCTATGTCCATTTTTGCCTTGGGTGATGCATTCCATCATCCAAGTTCTCAGAGGGGACCGGCCAGATCCGTCTCTTCTTGGTTGAACTTAATCAACCAAGCCATACATATGCATATCAATGTTCAGTATATACTGCCCTAGGGATTATCATAATCCCTCCCTTAGACTAAGTGAGTTTTCTTATAGCCTCCAACATGTAATCACATTTATAATATATTTTTTGCATTTGATTACTATTTTCCATTCCATAATCCACATTTACAAATTCCTGGTTTAACATGTATTCCCTAACATATCTTCATAAAAATGTTCATTAATCAATATTCACGTTTATTTCTTTAACATATATTTCTACTATTCATTGATATGTATTTATTACTTATGTTCATACATATTCATCAATACCTAAGAACCATTCATTAACATATATATTAAAATGTTCGTTACTTATATTCCTCAACATATGTATTAAAATACTCATTATTAATATTCATTAATATACGTATTAAAATATTCGTTATTAATAAATATTCATTATTAACATTCATTAATATACGTATTAAAATATTCATTATTATGCAGAAAGTATTTATTGATTATGTATGTGTGTATGTGGCACACATGTCCACGCACATACATAATCCATAAACGAAAATCCCTTACCTTACGCAGATCCCTTTGGAAGTCCGCAGCCCTTCCTTTTCCAGTGCTTCCCTCCTTTCTCCTTCCTTTCCTTCTTTTCCTCCTTTTTTTCTCCAAGATACTTGGCTTGATCATTATAGATATGATAGTGTGGAGACGTGTCTCCCGTAGGAACATGTCTCTACGTAGAGAACATGTTTCTGTGTGAGACATGTCTCTTGACCGATCATTAACTAATCAATATATTAGTCTATATGTATGCTGTTTAATCGATACTCATTATCGATTCATGTTATAATTAAAACCCAAGTCGATACACTTAATCAATTCATATAATAGTCAATGCAAAAATCGATATTAAATATCACTACCGTATTATTCTTGATACTTATTATAGACGCATAGTATGATATCAATATTTATTATCGATGCTTACCAATGTGACTGTCGATATCCAATATTGATGCATGGTGTAATTAGTATCAACATTAAGATTAATGTTAATAGCATTATTAATACCAACAGTACGAACAACATGATTAATGATTGTTATATCAACCTCAGTCTTGTGTTGTGATAAACATAATCGTTAGCAGTATACCGAAGAAGGATAGTAATCAAATGCTCAAGGCTGATAGGCCACTTATGCATTTGATTTCATCGTTAGGAATAATCCGATCAAGGCTACAATTCATTAACACTAATATTTTAATATTAAATAAACATTTAACATTAAATAAACATTAACATTAATATTTCCTTTCTTAATACATTTTTAATAATTGAATTTATATATTTCTTTAATTTCTTCATTTTATATATACTATTATCCTTATTGGGTTATTTTATTATACTTACATCAGGTGTTCGGTAATGGTACGGTTTTGTCACATCAATGAATATCGGAAGAGTTGGCTTTCAATATTATCAATCTATAAAGATAATACAAGGAGATTTCTCCTAGTTATTTAGCATTTGGATGGGGACGTCAGAAAGAATTTGCAATAAAAGGATTTGTTGCAATATTAATTTATCTTTATTTGAATATTTCAAGAATGTTAAATTAGTAATAAAATATTAATAATAATATTTTAAACACTTATTTATTGGTAATTATATTTATAATAATAATTGTTTTATTTAGGATATATATATATAACGATCAAGGAGGGGTCCATGACATGGGGGGACATAAGGTGAAATGAAATTGAATTTGGAGAAGTTTGGCGCCATTTCCATTTGCATTTGCATTTGGGAAGGCATGGAGTTATAAATATGAGCCTTGTGTTGTCATTCTGGGGATCTTGAAAATTTGCATTGTTATGCTGCCGGATTGGCATCAAAACTTTGAGGCCTTCGGACTGCGGCTCCCTAGTGCTTTCCAGTTTCGTACTTGAAATATAGTACCTAGCTGTGTGCTGTAATCTACTTTCAGTGCTGAAATATAGTACCTAGCTGTGTGCAAGCTTTGAGTTTATGCTTTCTAACCTTAACGGGTTATTTGTTGGTTTATGATTATAATTGGTCTTAAAAAAAAAAAAAAAAAGGGGATATTACAGTGGTATCAAAGCTGGTTTTCCTACCAGCCTGTGAGTTTCAGAGGATTCAGAATTCTCCATGAGTGATAGAGACGTTCGATACTACAACTGAGAACAGGAGACACAACAGTTTTAGATTCCGGTAGTGCCGAAAGAGGATACATTTTCAGAAGTACTGAGAAACAGAGGGGAGAATTTGGTTTCTACAGATTCAATGGATTCAATGGTAGACAAGGCTACATAACAGAATGAGGCACTTGATAAGTAGGATGAGAGACAATTCAATGCCATGATGGACGTGATGTCTCTAGTGCTGGCCAAACTTAACCAGAGCGTTGTTGGGACCCCTAACCAACCCAACAATGGACTGGAAGCGAATACTTCTAATGCTTCTGTAGGCAATGGAAATGGGAATAACAACGGGAGCAACAGTGGAGGTTCTACCCCAAGACCTCTACAACCTGTATTCTTGCCAAGAGAAGCACAACAAGCTGAAATGGAGATACCTACAGCTGATGAAATAAGGAACAACTACATGGAGTATGCTTCTCTCCCTGGGGAGATCCGAGATATCCTCACCTTGGATCAATTTATGAATCAGAAAATGAAGAGAGGAAGGAGGAATGACAATAGATTTGCTGCCCCAAGAGATTATCAGCAAGCTCTTGGAAGAGTGACTTTAACACACTTTGATGGAAGCACAAGAGCACAGCTAGAGCATGGGTGCAGAAGTTGGACAATTACTTGTCCTTGAGGCCTATGCCGGAAGAAGATGCCATCAAGTTTGCTACCTTGCACTTGGATGGAGTGGCCCACGAATGGTGGTACCATGGGTTGGTCACCCTTGGTCATAACTTGATCACCACCTATGCTGATTTCACCAACAAGCTGATTGAGAGATTCGATACCAAGGATCCAGAGGTGAAATTTAGAGAACTTGTTCAACTCAAACAGCAAGGTTCGTTGGACACTTACGTAATTGAATTCCAAAATCTATCAGTTATGGTAAGTAGCATCTCTAAGAAGTGGTTAGTTGTCCTTTTCATTGAAGGACCTGAGGAACCTTTGAGAGGTTGGGTTAAAGCATTTGATCCGCCCACCTTGGCAGAAGCTATTAAGAAATCTCGAAGCATGGAGTTGGCTGCCCCAAGGAACAAAATGCAGTCCAAGCCTTTTCCTTTGAGAAAGGACAAGAAGAAATTCACAAATCAGACCAAGAGCTTCCCTCCGTGAATGGATGATGAGCTCCGTCAAGAGCTTCGAAGGAAGGATCTTTGTTATTCTTGCAAAGAACCTTGGGCCCCAGGACATAAGTGTCATGGAAAGGGCAATTTGCATCAGATGGAGTGCTACTTTGTGGATGGATCAGATTCTGAATTTTCAAAACAACAAACTGAAGTTGAGGACAACGAGTATGAAGAGGCTCCTGAAGGGCCTGAAATTGGGTCAGAAGACAGAGGAGTGGTTGCTCAACTCTCGAGCATTCACAAGAATGAGTCCTTTAGAGTTCGGGGTGTGATTGGAGAGCATCGTGTCATTGCTCTCATTGACATAGGAGTGACTCACAATTTCATTGATGAAAGGATTGTTGCTAAGAATTGACTAGCGACAGAGGAAGTTGAGGGCGTTAAAGTCATGGTAACAGATGGCTCCACTATATCCTATAACCGGATGATTTCCATCATGTCTCTGAAGTTGGGGAATCATGAAATCAGAGATGTTTTCTTTGTGGTTAGCATTGGTGGGACTGATGATGCAGTCCTCGGGATTCAATGGTTGAGATCTCTTGGTGAGATTACATTAAATTTGCAAACCATGGAGCTGAAATTCATGTTTGAGGGGAAGAAGGTAGTATTGAGAGGAATGTCGCATGGTGGACTTAGAGTTGTATCTTTGAAAGGGATGGAGAGGCTGATCCGCCATTACCAAGTGGAGTGGGCAGTAGAGTGTTTGATAATGCCTTCAAATCCATTGGTAGATAAGGGTAGCTATTCCATAGACATTTAAGCATTGATCACGGATAGAAGTAAGGTCATGGTCATGCCCTCAGAACCACTAAAAGAGAATCAAAACTATTTTGAAGACGTTCAAGCCTTGATAACCAAGAGAAGTAAGGTGTTTGAGAACCCACCTCCTGGTAGACCCCCTGAGAGAGGTGCAAAAGACATCATTGAGCTCGAAGAAGGAGCTAAGTCAGTTATGACTACTCCTTATCAATATCTTAAGAAGCGAAGGATGAGATTGAGAAAGAAATCTAGGAATTGCTTGATATGGGTTACATATGGCCAAGCAAAAACCCCTTTGCTTTGGTTGTTGTTTTGGTGAGAAAGAAGGATGGGACCATGCGCATGTGTGTGGATTACAGGGCCATGAATCAGAAAACTATCAAGAATCGGTTTCCTATTCCGAGAATTGATGAGCTCATTGACGAGCTACATGGTGCATTGTTCTTCTCAAAAATTGACCTTAGGTCAGGGTATCATCAGATTGGGATGAGAATTTCAGATGTGGAGAAGTCCGCTTTCAGATGCCACTTTGGGCATTTTGAGTTCCTAGTCATGCCCTTTGGCTTGAGGAATGCACCTGCCACATTTCAGTCATGCATGAACAAATTCTTTGATGACATACTCATATTCAACAAATCTTGGAAGGAGCACTTACAACACTTGGATGAAGTGCTAAGCATACTGGAATCCGAATCCCTATTTGCCAAGGAGCCCAAATGTGAGTTTGGAATGGAAGAACTGCTCTACCTTGGTCACATTATCAATGTAGATGGTGTGAAGGTAGACCCTGAAAAGATTAGAGTCATCATTGATTGGCCTCCTCCTGAAAACATAACACACTTGAAGGGATTCTTGTGTCTGTGTGGTTTTTATCGAAGGTTTGTGAAGGGATACTCTCAGTTGGCTGCCCCCCTCACAGATCTTACAAGGAAAGGAGCTTTTGAATGGTCCGAAAAAGCACAAACAATTTTTGAGTAGTTCAAGGGGATCATGAGTTCCTGCCTCGTTTTGGCTTTACCTGATTTCACCAAACCTTTTGAACTGCAGTGTGATGCATCTGGAGAAGGTGTTGGTGCAGTCCTCATGCAAGATAAGCATCCTATAGTCTTCGAGAGTAGGAAGTTGAGAGGACTTGAAAGGTTGTATTCGATATATGACAAGGAAATGCTTGCCATAATGCATGCCCTTGCGAAGTTCAGGCAGTATATGGTGGGGAGTAAGTTCATTGTTAAGACTGATCATAATAGTCTTAAACACTTCATGCATTAGAAGGATTTGAATGAAAGACAACAAAAGTGGGTGAGTAAGCTACAGGCTTACGACTTCGATATTGAGTATGTTAAGGGAAAGAACAATGTTGTGGCTGATGCCTTGTCCAGAAGGCCCCATTTGAGCTCACTATGCGAGCTTACTGCTGATTGGAGGGAGTTGTTGCTGGCTGATTATGCCAAAAATCAGTTTGCAACCAGCATTATAGAAGGTACTTTTCATGATGAAAGGTACAAATTGGTTGAGCGGTTGATACTATACAAAGGAAGGATCTTCATTGTGGTTGAATCTAAGCTAAAGGAGAAGATTTTGAAGACTTTCCATGATATTCCTCTTGCTGGTCACCAAGGTTACCTCAAAACATACAGGCAGATCCGAGAGAGATTTTATTGGAAGGGATTTAAAAATAATGTCTTGAAGTAATCCATGTGAAGAAAGTAATTAGGAAGAGGAAGGTATTGAACTGCCCACAATTCCTGATTGGTTAAAAGAAAGGATGAAAGTAAAGGCGCCTATGGAAGTTGAAGAAGAAGATGACACAACTGATTTCTTGGCTAGGTTGGGAAAGGTTGCAGGAAGAAAGACAACAAAAAGGTATTCCAGGATTCAAAGGGACGAAACAGGTTGTCGTTTAGTTCATATTGCTGTGCCAAGAGTTGATAAGGCAAAGGAAGAGATTACTCCTCAAGAGTATGAAATTACAACTATCAACTTAGGCTCAACCACCAAAGGACGGGAAGTTGAGGACTTGCATAATACGGTCATTTCCATCAAGGCAAGATTGGAAAAAGAAATAGGAAAGAAAAGGGAGTACAAAAAGGAAGTTGAACAGTTAATGAAGTATGTCAAACACTTAAACAATGTAATGTCCCTGCTAGTTAGGGGTCACTATCTTGCAAAAACAGATTGTTAGAATACAACAAACATATATATATATATAATCTAAATTCCCACCGAATTTTAAAATACTTAATTAACATAATCTTAATTTTAATCTAAAAAGGGATACGAATGCCACACAAAGTATGTCCTTAGGCGGCCGTGAAGCTCGCCTTCTTGGAACCCATCTTGGTTCCAAGCCCTCTAGGAAGTCGAAGGTGAATTCGACTTTTGTCTTGAATGTAATTTCTTACATTCAAGCCCTCCAGGAAATCGAAGGTTATTTCGATTCCTGTCTTGGGTGCAACCTCTTACACCCAAGCCCTCCAAGGAAGACCATGTGTCATTCCTTGCCTTGAGTGATGCATCCCATCACCCAAGTCCTCGGAGTGGACCAGCTAGATCCATCTCCTCTTGGTTGAACTTAATCAACCAAGCCCTACATATGCATATCAATAATCAGTATATATACTGCCCTAGGGATTTCATAATCCCTTCCTTAGACTAAGGGAGTTTCCTCTCTATAGCCTCCAACATGGGTTTACATTTGTATTTATAATGCACTTTGATGATTTAGTACTATTTTGTTTCCTAATCTACATTTTATGTTAACATGTATTCCTAATGTATTCTTTAATATATATTCATATTAAATATACCCTATCATTGTTGACATGTGCATTACACCTTCCTTGATAACATCTATATTCCTTAATCATTCCTTATGAGCAGATTAGTATATTAATTAATTGTATTCCTTAATGTACACATGTTTTAGCCTTAATATAATCTTACTACTGCTCAATGAAATGTACTATAATTAGTATTATTAATTATCATCCTTAATTAATGCGCAATGAAACATATATTAATTAACATTAACATCTATTAATTATCATACCTAATTAATATTCAATGAAATATACATTAGTTACTATTTACCATATATTAATTCATACTAATATATTAATTTATAATATATTATACCTTACCTCTTACCTGCTGGTCACGAAGTCTGCTCCTGGCTGCCCTCCCGTGTTTTCTTCCCCTTTCCTTGCGGTGGCTGCTTCCTTTTATATCTTTGTGAAGGGTTGTGACTCTCCACAATCCCCTTCCACACCAAGGGGTGCGGTGGCAATCACAGCCCATGCTGCGATTCCATCACACCTTTTGGTGCGGGGGGAATCGGGGGGGGGGCTTTAATTTAAATATAATGATACTAAGTTAAACGTAATACTTTTGTTTTATTTGCTTTAATATTAAACGTAATACTTTTTGTTTTATTTGTTATATATTAAAATAACACTTCTTTCATTATGTTAATATATGATATTTTAATTAATTCTTTCCTTATTATATAAATGTATTTCCTCTTTAATATAATACTTATATTAAATGTATTTCCTCTATTTAATATAATACTTATATTAAATGTATTTCTTCTTTTTAATAGAATACTTATTTTATCGTATTAGTCATGTATTTACAATAATCTTATTTACTCGATCCATATCCTTAATATTATTTACATAACTTTATATCAGGGGCTAATGCGGGTTTATCACAAACAAGCCTATTGATCAAGGGGATACACCAGCTCCTCCACTCTTGACTCTTCCACAGGAAACCATTGATGATTTTGAAGAAAGAAAAGTGACAGCTATTGAAGCTAAGGAATGGATAGCAAATAACAATGATGAGGTTGTCACATTCGTGGAAAAGTTGATGTTGGCATATGGACAAACTTCTTCTTTGCTCTCTAGAATTACAAACATGGCAGAAACATGGGAAGATCTTTATGATATTCATGATAGAATAATCCCATGCCTAAGGGTGTGGAAAGGAATTTCTAAGCAGGAATTAATTGATGGATAGGTAATTCCAGTATTGGGCATTAATTGCACGAAATGAAATTCTGGAAAATGTGAAGGTTGATAGCATCAGATTTGAAGAGCAGATTGGAGAAATTCAAAACAAGATTTTCCTTGTGGCCGCTGATATACTTGGGAAAGAAACAATCCGAGAAAATGAAATGCAGGCGGAAAATCTAAAGCTCAAAACTTAGGAGAATTTCTTCACTATCGCAGGTTCAATTGTGAAATAGAATTTGACTAAGGCATCAAGTTTCTTGTCCATCAGGGATGCCTTCCAAAACAAGAATTGGAATAGGAAAATGCTTTTGCCACATATGCAGATGACTTGGACGGAATGGAGTTCAAGGTGAATATGCTGCCACATGTCATGATGGAAGAGGTCAACACTATTGTGTCCGGATTCATCGAAGATGCTGCCACAAAAAGAGGATAAGGATGCACCTTCCTAGAAGATAGCTCCTCGCGCCACTTGTCTTTCATGCATTTGTTCTTATTGCTATTATGGGAAACCCTAATTAGGGTATCTATGTTTTGATCTCGACTGTTAATCACTCTTTGATCTAGGCCTTTCACTTGTTTTTAGAAAGTCTATTTAAGCCCCCCTCTTCTCTCATTTTATTGTGTGGAGAGATTTATGAGATTGTTGCTAAGAGCTATTTCAATAATATAAGTTCATTTGCATTTGCTTTGAATCCTTATTGTTATCACATGGTTGTGTGGTTTCATGTTTTCTTCAACTTAGACTATATTTGCTTTACAAAAAAGTTAGATGAATGAAAGATTTGTTAGTATAGATTGGTGAAATTGTTGCTCATACTTTTTTTGAACAAATGATTTTTGTTCATTGTGTAGAGTTAGCCTGAGCCTATTTTTTGGATGTTTTAACTTTTACTTTGGATAAATATTGTTCTTTTTGATGGTATTATTCACAGTATGAAAATCTCAAATCACAGTATGAAAATCTCAAGTACAACCTTTGAAGATTGCACCTACTTTGTGTAGTTGTCCTTGGTGTGGTGAAGCAAAGCGTGGTTATTAGTTTCACCTAGCTTTACAAAGTTGTTAGATGAATGAAAGATTTGTTAGTATAGATTGGTGAAATTGTTGCTCATACTTTTTTTGAACAAATGATTTTTGTTCATTGTGTAAAGTTAGCCTGAGCTTATTTTTTGGATGCTTCAACTTCTACTTTGGATAAATATTGTTCATTTTGATGGTATTATTCACAGAATGAAAATTTAGAGCACAACCTTTGAAGATTGCACCTATTTTGTGTAGTTGTCCTTAGTGTGGCGAAGCAAAGCATGGTTATTAGTTTCACCTAATCTTTACCGTCTCTTAAGTTCTTAGGAATAGTGTAGAAATCCTAAACCCTTTCCCTTTAATCCTTTTTTGAAGTCTAAATTGAGAAAATCCCAAAAATATAAAGCTGAAAGTCTTCATTGTTATTGAAATTCACAATTGCCCCCTTGGATTATGAGCATACATCAACCAAGAAGCTAAATTCAACATTAAAGTTGCTAGTTCGCAGTATAAACATTGGAATCGACAGATGATCTTTTTGCAATCTTAGCATACATGGTGATTTTGTTAAAGAGAGAATAGAGTGTCTTTGGGCATCTTTATTTTGTGTTCGGTGTGTAGTAAAACACGCACCGACAATAATCAAGTTTAACAGACTTTGTGAGTTCAAGCAAGGAGAATGAATTGAGGCTTTCTAGCGATTTAATTGGGATGATAACATCAACTTGACAACTTTAGAATGCTTATGCGCAAGCATTTTGAAGGAGGGGAGATTATGATGTCCCCATTTAAACAAGCATCATGGTCATTTCTCAAAGCATCTTCATAAAGCGTCAAGTGAAGGATAGACAATAAGATTAATTGTGTGGGATTGTTTATCATAATAATATGGACCAAGTATGACACCATTGACAAATCCGTACATAAAACCAAATGCTCAAGTATGCCCAAGAACTGCTCACCCCTTCATATGATTAGGTTTTTGAGTTAAGATGACTAATTCATAAGATAAATCGATATTTCCCAAAGGCAAGAAATTGTATCAGACTATAAAGATAATCAAGTTCGTTGACAATTTTCCATAATTGTTGATCAAGGAGCATCAAAGACTGCATCAAAGAATTCCATATATTGTCGCTACTGTTGTGAGGTATTCACACATCGGCCCATTGCAAATGGGGACCCCCACTTTTTTCCGCTTTCTAGGTTGTGTTAGGGTCTTTTTCTTTTAGCCTTTGCATTAGAGAGGTATAGGCGCTTAAAATGGCTAGGAGTTAGGTGGATAGTCTTGCATAAGTGTGCAGTAGGCTTGCAAAGTCTAGATATCATAAGTTCAATCACGAGTGAGGGAAAATTGCCAATTTCAAGGTTATTTTAAATGCTACTCTTGATGATGCGAAGTTTCCTTTGAGTTTTTGTTTAAAAATTGGTGTAAGTATGAGTTTGAGCGATTGAATGAATTATTCCAAGGATTGAAATCTTGTGCAATGAAGTGATTAATAAGCTCATTTGTAATCCGCCTCATCTCTAAGTCTTCTCTAGGTTTTAACTTCATGACTCACACTCTTGAAGCGAACTTCATGACCTCACAAGTTGGAGCGAAATTCATACTTGATGACTTGAGCAAGTGGAGCGAAATCCTTACTTCATGAGCTGAGCAGCAAGAGCTAAATTCCTACTTCATGACTTCACCTTTTGGAGCGAAATTCATACTTCATGACTTGAGCAAGTGGAGCAAAATTCACACTTCATGAGTTCACCTTTTGAAGCGAAATTCTCAACTTTAGGAGTTGCCATTTTTAAGCGAACTTCATGAGTTGAGGTATTGGAGCAAATTTCACCTTCAGGGCTTCACAAGGGAAATGGATGAAAAGAGATGAACTCAAATCTGGAATCATTCACTTCATGTTCAAGCAATGACAAGCAAACTTTAGGAGTTAACATCTTGGAGCAAACTTCATGAGTTAGCATCTTGAAGCGAACTTCATGACTTCACCTTTTGGAGCGAATTTCGTCAATGAGCATACACAAGCAAGCCTACATGAGCGAAGTTGAATGAAAAATGAAGGGTGATCACCTTAAATAGATTCAATGCCAAGCGAACTTCATGACTTTGTGTTTTGGAGTGAACTTCATGACTTTGTGTTTTGAAGCGAACTTCATGACTTTGTGTTTTCAAGCGAAGTTCACGACTTTGTATTTTGGAGCAAACTTCATGGCTTTGTGTTTTGGAGTGAACTTCATGACTTGGTGGTTTGGAGCGAACTTCCTGATTTCACTTATTAGAGCGAAATTCCCTACTTCATGAGTTGCCACCGTGGAGCGAAATTCACAACTTCATGAGTTGCTAAGTTCGAGCGAAATCCTTACTTCATGATCCCACAGTTTGGAGCGAACTTCAGGTTGGAGAGTTTTGGAGCAGATTTCACATTTACGACAACTTCATGAGTTGGAGTGATGGAGCAAACTTCAGGTTGGAAAGTTTTGAAGCAGATTTCATGTTTGGGAAAGACCAGCAAGCCTAGCAGCCAAGGCAATGGAAATAAGACTTCATGTGCACACCCCCTTAGAGCGAATTTCATGCAAGACTCAACTTCATGAGTTGCCTTCCAGGAGCAAAATTCACAACTTCATGAGTTGCAAGAGTGAAGCGAAATCTTTACTTCATGAGTTGAGCAACAAGAGCGAAATTCCTACTTCATGATCTCACAGTTTGGAGCGAAATTCACATTTAAGGCAATTTCATGAGTTGAATTATTGGAGCAAACTTCATGTTGGAGAGTTTTGGAGCGAATTTCGCAACTTCATTAGTTGCTAGGTTGGAGCGAATTTCATGTATGAGATACTTGGAGTGAATTTCAAACATACTTCATGAGTTAAGGGTCTGAAGCGAACTTCATGAATCACTAAGGAGGAGCGAATTTTATACTGCATGAGTTGATAATCACAAGCGAACTTTAGGAGTTTAGGAGTTGGAGCAAATTCCATATAACAAGTAACTTCATGAGTTGATAAAATGGAGCGAAATTGACTAATGCATGACTTAGGCGCCCAAAACAAATTTGAAATCAAATGGGGCAGGTCGGCCAAAGGTAATTTTTATTTGTTTTAATGTGACAAAGTCGGCCTACATTGGAAAAGGCATAACCTTTTACCTCGATCGCCTATAAAGGTAAGAGTGATATAATCATTTTAGCATCAAATCAAACGATTATTCTTTCTCTCTTGAGCAGCAGTCAGCGAATTTCAAGTATAGATTGGAAATTTCAACAGCAAGGAAGCGAATTTTATCTATTCACGAGTGAAGTTCACAAACTTAAACATATTATTGATGATTTATACTTTCGGTTGGAGTAATCCCATCAAATCATATGTATAAGTAATGCTGATTATACCATCAGCATGATTAATGATTTGTTTATATTTATGTATACATATTAATATACGTAATAATAATAAGTGTTATTATTAGTATATATATGAATATTTATACATACATAATTTATGACTAGAATATTAAATCATTAATCATGCTGTTGATAAATCAATGAGATTAAATTCATGTTGAATCGATAAGCAATATCTATTATATTAATCTAGTGATTAAATTGAATTATAATCATGCTGTTTATACCAAATTGAATATGAGCACCAAATTATTTATCATTTGCTAAATGATCATAAGTATTGATTATATTGATCAAATGGAATGATCAATATAATAATCGATCATCCACATTAAACAGTTTGATATTATTAATTGCTATTTGAATCAACTATGGTCGATCATCAATATCAAACGATTATGTGAATCGTTACCTTACTGTTAATAATAATAAACAATTATGTGAATCGCTGTTTAGAGAGGCATCTTGATGAAGAGATGTTGATACACGATAGCCTCGGTAAGATAAATGATTTAATGAGAGATAAATGAAGTCTCTCATTCAATCATCTATCTCATCGATAGACTATGATAAGAATTCAGTCATCATTCCTTTGTCTAATAAATATAATTACTCTTCTATATGTCATTCTTGATTTATATTATATCAATAATAGTATGCATGATATATGATCTAGTTGTGATCGTATCCCTCGATTCTTATATATAACCTTGCTAATAATCGGGTTCTTAACTAATGCACGGAATACCGATTGTTATCGGGTTTATTGTTAACCGCATTTATACCGATTGTTATCGGGTTTATTAATAACTGCATATATACCGATTGTTATCGGGTTTACTAATAACTGCATACATACCGATTAGTATCGGTTTTACTTGTTAATTATATGCACACTGGTTAGTATCGGTTAAACTTGTGAGTGATATGCACACCGATTGGTATAAGTTAAATGCGATTATGATTGAAGAGGTGCGATCAAGTAATATCTTGATTCGTCATGTCTAATAGACATGACCGGTCAAGGTATTGCTTGATCCTCCTCATTGGCATATATATATCAATCGGTGATTATGAGAAGAACATCGAAATTGATAAATGCTCCTTCTCATCTGCAACATACCAGACAATAATCAGATTTATTATATTAAGAAATAACATATATTTGACAAAAAAATAAACCTTGAATATAACTTGCATCTAGAATAGAAAATTGAATAACATTTACATGGTATCAGAGCTATAGTTAAATCGAACCTGAGGCTATTCAATTTTGTGGAAAATTCAAGACAAGCATATATTCAACATCACATTTCTCCTAATGGCTAGCGCTATCAGATTCGAAGATAGACTCAGAGGAGGTGATGACTTCTCAGCATGGAAGTTCAGAATTCAGATGATTCTAAGAAAAAATAAAGTCGAATCATTTGTAAAAACTGAAACTACAGAACCTGAGATTGAACTAGACAAAACAGCTTGGATAGAGGGAAATGAAAAGGCCATCAAAATCATAGTTGATGGGGTGAGAAATAATATTATGCCCATCATAAGGAAACATGAAACGGCCTACAATATGTTCAAAGCACTTAAAGATGCATTTGAGATATCCAATGCTAGTAGAACCTTGGCTTTAAAGAGAGAAATAAATCATATAGCTATGATCAAAGGGGAGTCAGTCAATGCCTACTTCATGCGGATATCAGCCCTAAGGGATGAGCTAGCAACCCTTGGATATGAGATCCAAAGCAAAGAATTAACACTCATTGCTCTAGGTGGGTTGCCTAGTATATGGGAAACATTCGTCCAAGGCATCAGTGCAAGGGATAAATTTCCAAAGTTTGAAAGGCTAAAGGCAGATTATGTCCAAGAAGAATCAAGGTTAAATAAGAAAGGGATCAAACAAAAGAATATAGATGAAGATCTTCAAGTCCTAAATACAAACTCCAACAAGAAAAGCAAGCAGAAACAATTGAGGAAGAGGAAAGGTCGTCATGGCAAGAACACCTTCAAGAAGGATCTTTCACAGATTCAATGTTACATATGTGACAAATTCAGACACTATGTCGCCTAATGTCCAGAAAGAGCCAAATAACAAGCCACATTTGCCAAAGCAGGAAATTCTATAAGGGAAGATGACTCCGAGAAGTATGTACTCTACTCAGCACTTACAAACCAAGCATCAAACAAGGTTAACTCCTGGGTGATCGACAGTGGCTCATACAGACACATTAAAGGGTTTAGAGAAGTGCTAGACTCCATGGTAGAGGAGAATGATGAGGAAGTGACTATCGGAGATGAGTCCACACATCCAGTCAGAGGAGTTGGAACCTGCACCATCAAACTAAAGTCAGGCGTATCATTGCAACTTAAAGGAGTACTATATGTCCTAGGCATCAAGAGAAACCTAGTCTCCATATCAGCAGTGGAGGATAATGGGTACAGAGTGACCTTCATTGACAACAGAGTGTTGGCTTGGCCAAATAATTCATCTATCAAGAAAGCTAAAACCATTGGTCAAAGACAAGGCTACTTGTATGAGCTGTGCACAGAGCCCAACCTAGCCCTAATCCATGAAACTACAGATGCTAATGAAGTTTGGCATAGAAGACTAGGTCACTTGAATTTTAGAGCTTTATCATCAATTGGAAACCTTGTCACAGGCCTACCTAAGTTAAAGCAATATCATTCAGGGGCATGCAAGGGATGTGCCCTAGATAAAAATGCTAAGGGTGTTTTTCAAAATAGTACTAGGAAAACAAGCAAATTTCTAGAGTTAGTTCATTATGATGTATGTGGACTTATGTTCGTACCTTCTTTAGGGGGATTTTTGTATTATGTAATATTTGTTGATGACTACTCTAGGAAAACTTGGATCTACTTTCTGAAGTGTAAAGAATCAGAAGAGATCCTTAATAGGTTTAAGGAATTTAAATCACTAACAGAAAACTACTCAGGAAATAAAATCAAAACCTTAAGAACTGACAATTGGGGAGAATACACCTCAGATTTGTTTAAAGATTTTTGTAAAAATGCTGGGATTAAGAGGGAGCTTACTATACCCTATAATCCTCAATAAAATGGGGTAGTTGAGTGGAAAACTAGGACAATTGTGCAAGCTGCCAAAGCCATGATTGTTGATCATAATCTAAATACCAATCTTTGGGTAGAAGCAACAAGCACTGCTGTATATATACAAAATAGATGTCCTCACTCCCATCTTGAAGCTAAAACCCCTGAGGAAGTCTTTACTAAAACAAAGCCAGATATCAACCACCTTATAATATTTGGGTGTCCTGTCTATATTCATGTACCTAAGGAGAAAAGATTAAAATTAGAGCCTTCTGAAAAAAGGGGAATACTTGTAAGATATAGTGAAACTTCCAAGGCCTACAGAATCTATATACCTGGTCAGAGGAATATTGAACTGAGTAGGGATGTAATATTTGAAGAAGACTTAGCCTTCAAAAGAGCCCAAAGCTCAATAGAACTTGAAGTCTATATCCCTACCCCTAGCATAGAGGAAGACTCTAATCCTGAGCTTTAGAGGGAGAGTCTTGAGGAAAATGTAAGTGAAACTCAAAACCTACGGCTAGAGAAAATTTCAAGAAAATACCACTATGAGCCACCAAAACTGTAGAAGAAGCTCAGAAGTATGCTGCTCCTTCAGGAACCTTCAGAGAAAGCAAAAGGCCTAACAAACTCACCAACTACGTCGCTCTCATGAATGATTTCTCAAAAGCATAACCTACTAATGTATCATATGCACTTAAACATCAAGTATGGAAGAATGCCATGTCTGAGGAATACCAATCCATTATGAAAAATGCTGTTTGGGAGATTGTCCCTAGGCCAGCTGGGAAATCTGTTGTCACCTCCAAATGGCTCTTCAATATCAAACACGTTGCAGATGGCAACATTGAGAAACACAAGGCTAGATTTGTAGCCAGAGGGTTCTCTCAAAAGGAAGGAATTGATTATGAAGAAACATTTGCACCTGTAGCCAGATAAACCTCATTTAGAGCAGTCTTAGCCATTGCAACATCATAGCGATGGAAAGTTCATCAGATGAATGTTAAGACATCATTGCTTAATGGTGAGATCTCAGAAGAAGTATACCTAGAGAAACCTGAAGGGTTTGAGATTCATGATGCAGAGTCTCATGTGTGTAGACTCAAGAAAGCTCTCTATGGGCTTAAACAAGCTCCCAGGGTTTGGTATGAAAGAATTGATACTTATCTCTCAAAACTAGGCTTCTCCAAGAATGATGCAGATCTTGATCTCTACTATAAGCAAAACAAAGGTGATATGCTAATATTGATTTGATATGTTGATGATTTGTTCATCACAGGAAAAGATCACCTCATAGATCAATGTAAGAAAGACCTTGCTAAAGAATTTGATATGAAGGACTTGGGACTCCTTCATTACTTCCTAGGTTTGGAAGTATGGCAGAATTCTGATGGCATTATACTACACCAGGGTAAATATACCTTAGACATTTTGAAGAGATTTGGAATGCTAAACTGCAGACCCATGACCTCTCCAATGGAAACAAACCTTCATAAACTTAAGGAAGCAGCAGCAGAATCACAACCCTTAGATCCTACTCTATACAGGCAAATGATTGGGTCCCTGATGTATCTGGTAAATACGAGATTAGATATCTATTATGCAGTTAATGCTTTGAGTCAGTTTATGTGTGATCCAAAGGAGATACACCTGGTAGCAGTAAAACATATCATGAGATACCTACAAGGTACTCTAAAGCTTGGTCTCAAGTATGAGAGAGTTGATTTGAATTTACACGGATTCACAGATTCAGATTGGGCTGGAAGTGTAACTGACAGGAAAAGCATCTCAGGATGCTGTTTCAGTTTAGGTTCAGCCATGATATTCTGGATCAGCAGAAAACAGTCATTAGTAGCACAGAGTTCCACTGAGGCCGAATGCATTGCAACCTCCATGGCTGCTCGAGAGGCAGTATGGCTTAGGAAGCTGCTTGTGGGGTTATTCGGTGAACCAATGAAGCCTACAATTATTCATTGCGACAACCAAAGTTGTATAAAACTTTTAGTGAATCCAATTTTTCATGACAGATCCAAACATATTGAGATTCCATATCATTATGTACGAGATATGGTAGATAGGAATGTGATGCAATTGGAATACATTTGTACAGGAGATCAGACAGCAGATATTCTTACCAAACCACTTTCAAGGGTGAAAGTTGAGCACTTCAGAAAAGGTCTTGGTATGATTGAAATTGAATTTGCTTTGTACTCCTATACCTATTAAGATGTTTTATGTGTAAACTTCTTTGTCATGTTAGGACTTTTATGGGTTTAACCCCTTGTGTTCATGTCTAAGAGGTGACGATCTCTCAGATAATGAACACTTGTATGTAGACATTATAAGGTGACGATCTTATGATGTTCAAACCAGTTATCATGTTGGTTCTCTGGTATGCCATGGATGTGCCATGATTGTGTTGTGGTAAAACATTTGAATAAAATGTTAGTGGACATACCACAACTTGGATAAGTTGAGAATTTGACTATTCTCATGTGCTTATTCTTAAAGTATTCTGTGTTTAGGCAATACCGATTTCACGTGCTTGGGTGATATATTGTTATCACAAGTTGATGTGATGAACGTTTGTATCACGCGTTTAGATGATACTTCATGTCACGTGTTTAGGTGATGTGATTTCTTGTATCAGATGATTGATGATACTTCTTGTCACATGTCTTGGTGATATGATTCCCTAAAGAGTAAGATTATGTAAGGGATACTGACCATCATGAGAAATGTGATGCTAGATATGTTGTCTTTCATTTATCTTCCCTAGCTAAGAGGGAGTGTTGATACATGATAGCTTCGGTAAGATAAATGATTGAATGAGAGATAAATGAAGTGTCTCATTCAATCATCTATCTCATCGATAGACTATGATAAGACTTCGGTCATCATTCCTTCGTCTGATAAATATAATTACTTTTCGATATGTCATTCTTGATTTATATTATATCAATAATAGTATGCATGATATATGATCTAGTTGTGATCGTATCCCTCGATTCTTATATATAACCTTGCTAATAATCGGGTTCTTAACTAATGCAAGGAATACCGATTGTTATCAGGTTTATTGTTGACTGCATATATACTGATTGTTAACGGGTTTATTAATAATTGCATATATACCAATTGTTATCGGGTTTATTAATAACTGCATACATACCGATTAGTATCCGTTTTACTTGTTAATTATATGCACACTGGTTAGTATCGGTTAAACTTGTTAGTTATATGTACACCGATTGGTATAAGTTAAATGCGATTATGATTGAAGAGGTGCGATCAAGTAATATCTTGATCGGTCATGTCTAATAGACAGGACTGGTCAAGGTATTGCTTGATCCTCCTTATTGGCATATATATATCAATCGGTGATTATGAGAAGAACATTGAAATTGATAAATGCTCCTTCTCATCTGCAACATACGAAACAATAATCAGATTTATTATATTAAGAAATAACATATATTTGAAAGAAAAATAAACCTTGAATATAACTTGCATCTAGAATAGAAAATTGAATAACATTTACAAGAGACATGTCTCCATGTACATGGAGGCATGTCTATTGATCGACATGCCCAAATCATGTCATATATATCATGATCGATTTCTATTCTAAAGGCAAGTACGGAAATCGAAAGTGCAATAGATGTGCGCAAACCATGTCATATATATCATGATCGATTTCGATTCTAAAGGCAAGTACAGAAATCGGAAGTGCAAGCCAATAAGACATCGATCTCCTTCATTTGCAGTCCAGCAAATACTTTGTGAATTAATTTGTGTTCTCCTCATATTTGCAGCAACCTGCACATAGAGTTCATAGTCATATAGCTTAGTTGTGAACTAAGTAATAGAAAGAAAATTAAAACTACTCACATATTAAATCTGATCCAAATTTAACATGGTATCAGAGCTAGTTTGAAGAAAAGATCCAATCAGATTTTTAAAAGGAAACAACTAACCTCCATTAAATTTTCTAGAATTCTATATTTGACAAAATGGTAAATGGAGTGAGACCTGAGGATCATCTTGAAGGAGCTGCAAATTTTGTATCATGGAAGTTTAGAATGATGCTCACACTAAATGAACATGAATTGAACACTCTTGTGGAAAAGGGCATACGCATGCCCGATGAAGAAGACGAGAAACTCCTATGGACAAGGAATAATAATAAAGCTATGAAGCTATTGGTGGATGGAGTAAAAATATCATATTTTTCCTATAATGTCAAAATTAGATACTGCCTATCCAATGTTCTCAACAGTGGAGAACATGTTTGAGATAAATAACACTAGTAGGGCTCTTGCTCTGAAACATCAACTCCACCACATCAAAATGAACCAAGGTGAAATTATCACTTCATATTTCATGAGGATAACGGAGCTAAGGAACCAACTATCTACAATTGGTCACACATTTGATAGCAAGGAGTTGACCATGCTAGCACTTAACGAGCTTCCTACTTCTTGGGAATCGTTTATTCAAGGGATTAGTGCCCGATCCAAACTTCCCAAATTTGATCGGTTAAAAACTGATTGTATACAAGAAGAATCCAGGTTGATCACTGTAATGTCCCCACTTTGAAATAAAATTTAATAATAAATGATAATAATAAATTAAAATATTTAAAATTAAATTAAAATATAAAATAAAATAATTAAATATAATTAAATATGATTAATTAAAAATTAATTAAGTTAATGAAAAGTCAAAAGAAATGAAATGAAAGGTTGCGACTCCCTCAACAATGAGATATAAAAGGGAGAAGAGAACCTCATTTGAGAGGGGGAATAATTTGGAAATGAGAAGTGCAGATCTGATTTAAATGATAAGTGCAGATCTGATTATGAGAGGTTGTGTCCCTTTCAAAGGGCAGAAATAATGAAGAGTTGCACTCTTTCAAAGGGTGCTAATGGTGAAAGGGTGTATCTCTTGCCAAAGGGTATACATGATGAAGAGGTGTGACCTCTCCCTCACATTGAGAGATATAAAGGAAAGGAATCAAAAGCATCTAGTAAGATCACCATTGATCAGATCAGATCAGAATTGTCATCCAGTTACAGGCAGTAACATTTGTGTTCTTGGTGGTATGCATGGGGATGTGCTTAATAAGTATGCTTAATATATGAAGCCCAATAATGTTCTTATGCAGAATTAATAGTAATGCTAATATGGTCTGCAATATGTATGACAGTCATACTTAATTTCATATATATATTCATAATACATAAGAAATATATATACTTATAGTCTAAATCATGTTATTACTTTCCATATTTAAGAAGATGGGATTGAGATGTTCCAAAGAGGGGTAGTCTAAATCCAAGCAATAGGTTAAGTCCCAAGATAGGGTGGGGATCAGCGACCCATAAGCCTTGAGGGTATAGACTCAAGATAGGTAAGGGCTTGGATCTATAAACTTTTAGGGAATCTATTGTAGTTGGTCTCTAAGCGCTTTGGTAACATATGTAAACCCTTCTCCCTTAAAACTGAAGTAGTAGCAAGGTTTGATATCTATATTAAGAACTATGAATAATGAAATTAATCAGCTAATGAGGAAAATAGACAAGCACTTGTTAATAACTTATTGAAGAAAATCTATCAATTTTAGTATATTTAAATAGATCAGGTAGGGGACATTACAATCACTAGAGGGATTGGAATTAACTCCCCAAATGAAGATATGGAAGCCCTAAACTCTCAATCTCATAGAAGAGGAAAGAGGAATAACTCCAAGAAGAGGAAAGGCAAGGACTCAACTAGGAAGTAGTCATTCAAAAGGAAGAGGGACCTATCTAAAGTACAATGCTTTAGATGTGATAAATATGGTCATATTGCTGTAAAGTGTCCTGACAGACCTCAGCCTCAAGCCTCGATTGCAGAAGTCAGTAAGGGCAACATAGATTCTGAAAGGCTTGTATTCTACTTAGCTCTATCCAGTCAAGTATCTACCAGTACTAACACCTGGGTAATAGACAGTGGAGCTTCCCGACATATAACAGTATTCAGAGAGCACTTGGACAGCATGGTAGAAAGTTTTGATGAGGAAGTCACTATTGGAGATGATTCAAACTACCCGGTGAAAGGGATCGGAACTTGTACCATTCAACTAAAATCAGGCATCTCCCTTCAATTAACAGGTGTGCTATTTGTGCCAGGTATCAAGCGCAACCTAGTTTCCATATCAGCTCTTGAAGACAAGGGATACAGGATCACATTCATGGATGGAAAAGTATTGGCCTGGCCTAAAAACGCTAATATCAAGAAGGCACACACCATTGGAGTTCGACATGGATGTCTGTATAAACTCTGCACCTGTATATAGGCCTATAGGCTGTATTCCTGGACAAAATCAAATTGAACTAAGCAGGGATGTAATGTTTGAAGAGGATATTGCATTCAAAAGATCTAAGGAGGTTAATGAAATAGATGATGAATCTCCATAGTACAGTGAAAATGATCACACCTTTGAGATTCAGAGGGAGAATCATAAACCAATAGAAGACAAAATCACATTGAACCTATGGACTCTATTGATGCACCCAGAGTGAATAAGAAAAGACCACTTTAGGCTAGAAAGATGATTGAAGAATCTGAAAACTATGCAGCTCCACAAGGAACTTTCAGGGAAAGTAAAAGACCTAATAGATTCTCTAGTTATACTGCACTTATGAGTGAACTCATAAACTCAAAACCTTCTAATGCTGAAGAAGCCTTCCAACATCAAAATTGGAAAGATGCCATGACAGAAGAATATAAGTCTATTATCAAAAATGATGTCTGGGACATTGTACCTAGACCTAAAGACAAGTCAGTGGTCTCCTCTAAATGGCTGTTTAAAATCAAGTATGTTGTAGATGGGAGTATTGAAAAATACAAAGCAAGGTTTGTAGCCAAAGGTTTCTCTCAGAAAGAGGGAATTGATTATGAAGAGACATTTGCCCCTGTTGCTTGATACACTTCTGTCAGAGCTATGATTGCTATTGCTGCAGCAAAGGGATGGAAAATCCATCAAATGGATGTAAAGACTGCCTTTCTAAATGGTGTAATAGAGGAAGAAGTCTATCCGGAACAACCTGAAGGATTTGTAGTGCATGGACAATACTCATGTTTGCAAATTGAACAAAGCCTTGTATGGGCTCAAACAGGCTGCTCGGGCCTGGTATGAAAGAATAGATCACTATCTATCAGGACTTGGCTTCTCCAAAAATGATGTAGATCCTAACCTATACTTCAAAGTAATAAATGGGGAAATGTTGATTCTTTATGTTGATGACTTGCTAATCACAGGGGAAGATCATCTTGTCACCAAATGTAAACAAGATCTTGCATCCAAATTTGACATGAAAGACTTGGGTATCCTTCACTACTTCCTCGGTTTAGAAGTATGGCAGCAAGATAATGGTATTATCCTAAACCAAGGAAAATACACCATAGATATCTTTAAAAGATTCAAGATGATGGATTGCAAACATATGTCTACACCTATGGAAACAAATCTACATAAGCTAAAAGAAGCAGCTGCAGACTCAGAGCCAACAAATTCCACTCTATATCGTCAGATGATTGAGACATTGATGTACTTGGTTAATACTAGACCGGATATTTGTTATGCTGTAAATGCACTCAGTCAGTTCATGTGTGAACCAAAGCAGTTACATCTAGTTGTAGCAAAACACATCTTGAGATATCTTCGTATTACTATTGGATATGGCTTGAGATACAAAGATGTAGATCTAAATCTACATGGATACATTGATTCAGATTGGGTTGGGAGTATAGTGGATCACAAGAGCACTTCAGGATGCTGTTTCAGTTTAGGATCAGCCATGATAGCTTGGTTCAGTAGGAAGCAATCTTCAGCTGCTCAAAGCTCCACAGAAGTAGAGTACATTGCCGCATCTATGGGAGCACGAGAAGCAGTTTGGTTGAGAAAACTTCTTGTGGGATTGTTTGGACAATCCTTAGATCCTACCATCATCCATTGTGACAACCAGAGTTGTATAAAACTTTCAGTGAATCCAGTATTCCATGACAGATCCAAACACATTGAAATACCTTATCACTGTTTGCCACATACGGGTAGACGATTAAATGCAGAAAGTAAATGCACAAAACATAATGGAAATATATTAAGGAACCAGTTTCTGTATAAATTCAACAGTCCATGTACATCAAGTGTTTATAACATTAAACCCAGATACGATTATCATGATACTACTAAGAAGGTAAGGTATGCAATATATAATACCCGAAGGGGTGCGACCAACCGTCGCGTCCAATTGCCCTTCGGGACGACTAACTAACTGACTGCTGTAACTCATTATTACCGACGACAACACAAACATAATATGACAACATAACATAATGATTATTCCTGGCAACATCATCCCCCCAAGAAAAGAAGTCATCTCTGGACGACTTAATACAAAATAGAGATGACATTAAATAGAACCAAGGTAGAGAACTGCAGGAACTATTGACGCTAGTCGAGCCCGAAACTCATACACCTGCTGCATCCTTGCCTGAAAGCCCTTTTCTACTACCATCCGATGCTCAAGTGTGGATGTCACCATTATTGCTTCCGCAAGGAGTTTTTTTTTTATTTCCTTGACATCACAGTCGTCCTGTGTCTAAACCAAACTTGTCTGCAAGACACGCTTTTTAGTCTTAGCCTCCGCCAACTGCTACTCAAATGATACTATCTCCCCAGCCAATTTGTCCTCGATAGCTACCCGCGCTGCCCTCCCGGCATCCAACTCTTGGGTACGTTGAGCTAAGTCTCACGCTACTACTGCCTCCAACCTGGTGGTCAGCTCCTCCCGAGCCCTCTGTGCATCCACCAAGGCAACCTCACGTCCAGCCGAGACAGATCCGAGTTCCTTAAAGCGTACCATTCATGCCTGGAAGTGGCCACAACTTTCTAGCACAAAGGCTAGGAGACGCCTCAAATCCTCCAGCACACTCCCCAAAGGCTGATAATTGAACTGAATAACTCTCTGGTGCTGTACGACTTCACGTTCTTGCAATGCCTTCCTTCAAACTCTGTTTGTTCGCAACCTCCAAATCCATCTCCCTCTATGGCTTATGGCTTCCCCGCCAATGCTTAGCTTCAGGCTTCTTTCTCATAGTACGGAACAACCCCAACACTTACCGTGACTTCTCTGATGCCTTCACCCAACTCAAAAGTGTATTGTAGCTCAAAAATAAAGTGGGGGTAGTGCCCCCAGTGGGGTCGAGGGGTAGCGCCCCTCGCGGGGTCTGGGGGCAGCACCAATTTAACACCTTCAGAACTTCATGGAAGTCCATGGCGCACATCGTTTGTGTGATATTTTAAGATGTCAAAAACTTGCTTCTCCACTCTAATTTTTCAGTGTCCTGGCTCTAGACTCCATCGAACGAATGATTTTAAATCTGGTCGTCGTTTTTTTTTTCCACCTGCCATCACCACCGTTTATCCTTGCCGTGCCGTGGTATTTTTCCTTTCACCCTCTTTTAAATTGCTGTCGCCGTTGCCGTGCTGCTTTAGGCGTCCTGAGCCCGTACAGAGGTTATCTGTATGGTGGAGTGGTCTGTCGGACGGTGGAGTGAACCCATACGGTGGCTGAGCCGTACGACGACTAGGGGTCACCTGAAAGCTTGGTGTCGTACGATGGCTGGGAAGGTTGTACGGTGGATGAATACCCAATGACCTCCGTCGACGGTGGTACCGTACGGTGTCCCACCGCACGGTGGTGCGCCATACGGTGTCCCATCGCACAGGACCTCAGCGTACAAAGCCTCATAGCATGGTGGTACACTGTACGGTGTCCCACTACACGGTGGACTCCCGTGGTGGTTCCACCGTACGGTGGGCCTCAACGGTGGTTTCACCGTACGGTGGGCCCTGATTTTTTTTTTTTTTTTTGACTTTTCAAATTTTTTTTTTTGCTCTTCAATTTCCTAATTTATTTGTCTAGAGAATCTTCAGCTCGGGTCCCGTGTCTCTGGGATCACCCTTCATCCTTCTCCGTTTTCCTCGCTTGAGAGTCTCCCGCTTTGGTCCCGTGCCCCTCGAGTCGCCTGTGCGGTCTCGAGTCCCCTTCCATCCTCTGGGGTTCCCCTCCGGACTCTCGAGTATCCTTTCGGCCTCTCGGGTCCCTTGGGCGCTTCTTGTGGTAGGGTTTCAATTTGGACCCGTTGGTGGCAAGTCTATTTTCAATGGCCATCCGAAGACGTGGAACCATAAATTCTACATGAACAACGGTCTCCTTCCCGTACATAAGAAGAAGAAGAATAATAAAGATTTTGAAGGCTGCAGCCTTCCACACAGGGTTCCACTTGTTGCCGACACGAATGATCTTGGGATTATCTACGTCATTGAGGTTTGGGGCGTCTCCCTTCCAATATTCTCTGTATTCTTGCAGGTACACCTCCTCTGTTACTTTCTTTGGTTCCTCTACTTCGAGCCTGTAGCTCTGGAACATTTCGTAATCGTCCATCTGCCAGTGGAAGAGCCTGTTCAATGACCCCGTCTCATCCTCGGAGCACTCTCCTAGTTTGAGAATCCCTTCATCGTTGGGCTCCCTGCAGCCTCGTCCTTCGTCCCTCAGGTCGCCTTCTCCTTCACCCTCCGATTCCGAAGATGATGCCAGGTCCTCACTAACCAACTGCGTCCTAAGGTCTATAATAAACTTCCTTCCTCGATTCTCCATAGACAGAGTGGTCTTCTTCCAGTTGAGGGTGGCCTTGGCTGCCACCGGCCACCCTCTCACTAAGATCGCATCATACCCTTTTTTCTTTAGTGGGATTACCACGAAGTCCAGTATGAAGGGTTGCGTCTCGATGGTAACTTGCTGGCCCATCAGTGTCCCGATGGGTTTGATTCCATGCTGATCTGCTCCCAGTAGATTGAATGTAGATGGCCACAGCGTCGACTTCCCCAGCTTCCGCTAGGTTTCTTCTGGAAGAACATTCACTCCTGATCCACCATCAACGATGGTATTAGTTAGAATGGTGCCAAGGATACCCATCTCCACAATGGCCGGGTTCCTTCCTGTGTTAACTGCCAGCAACATGGGGTCTATTGCAGGCCCCCCAGGAACATTTGTGCGGTGGTTGGTATTGGTGCGTGGTTGGAAGAGATTATTCAGCAACGCCGTTCGTAATTGAGGCATCGTCTGGAGGAGGTCGTGTACCTTCACAGGCACCTCCATTTTTAACATTTGATTTAGTATAGCCTCCTCCGCCTCCGGTCAGCTGGAAGTACCCGCCTTACCGTTCGCATTCGCCCCCTCTCGTATCTCTTTCTCGATTTCTTCCCATGTTTCCCGTACCCATCGCTTCTCCGTCTCTGGGTCTGGGCACATTGCTTGTCTGGCTTGGGCACGGGTTATGGCCAACACTTCCTCTTCTTTGGTTTTCTCGATATTGAGCAAGTTGATGCTGGACTTCGAGTAGGTGGCGTCTTTGTGGTCTCTTGGTCCGCACCATTTGCACAAATATTATGAGGCCTCTCCCTTCGGGTAGTCTCAGGCGAAGTGCCCCCACTGGCTGCACGCTTTGCATTGTATCATCGGTCAGCCTTTGGAGTTGTATTGGATCTGGCTCCTTGTATTGTTATTGTTGTTATTGTTGTTTCGTCCTCCCCACCGGTTATCTCGATAGCCTCCTGATGTTGCATTGTTGTTCGCCTGGGAGCTATTGGTACCGCCCGATGTAGTTGGTTGTTCCTGTGTAAGCAATACTTGTTGGTTTTGTGTTTTCATGTTGTAGGGGCATTCCCAGGTGGGATGCCCCATCAACTGGCATATATCACAATAGGCTTTCTTTGGGCAGGAGCCTTTCGTGTGGTCGTCCGTCTTACATTCCGTGCACCAAAGCTCCCCTTCGTTGGTCTTGCTCGGACCTCCCTTCATAATCTTCAGCTCTTTCATCATCCTTAGCATGTCCTTCTGTAGGGCTTGCACCTTTTTGGCGGACTCGTCGTCGCTACTGCTTCCCTCGGAAGAGTCATCATCCTTGGACGAGCTATCCTTCTTCTTTTTCTTCTTGGATGTCTTGGTCTCGCTCTCGAGATCGATCGCTCTGTTATATGCATATTCGTACGAGGTTGGTGGAACAATTTTCATCTTCTTCCGGATGGAGTGTTTCAGTCCCTCCACGAACCATCTCTTTTTCAACCCATCCGTTGGTTGACTCTCCATTTTCCCCAACAGTTCCTTGAGCCACCGATTATAGGCTCGGTCAGTCTCGTTCTTGTTCTGCTTTGTGCCATAGATTTCAGCTACTATTTCATTGTTGTCTCTGAGGAGGCGAAACTCTATCTCAAACTCCTTCTTCAGGTTGGGCCATGTGCCGACTTTGGTCTTATTCGTATCGGAGTACCAGTCGATGGCCACTCCCCTTAAGGTTGTTGGAAATTGTGTTACCCATTTGTCTTGGTCGGTAACACCATTTGCTGTCCATATGGTTTCGCAAGTGCGGCAATGGCGGACGGGATCTTCCTTCTCGTCGCCGTTGAACTTCGACAGCTTTTGCTTACTTGCCATCCTACCGTTGGGTCTCGCTCCTCTAGTGCCTTTTGTGCTTGTACTTGGTGATCCTCTGCCTTCGCCTCTTGCACTTGACCCTCCACTCGTGGGTCCTCCGGAGAAGGTTGTTGACCCCGAACTGAACAAATTGCCTCCTGTACGGTACCCTTGTGCTCCCTCGGCACCGTCGACTGTACCGTCACCTTCGGTCGTCTCCCTCTGGTTGTCCTCCGAAATGGACAAGTTCTTTAGTAGGTCTCTGGTAGTGTCGATCAGGTTTAGACTTTGCCTTGTTTGTTCCACCAACTCTTCGTGACTTCTTACCCTACGGTTGTATTCTGACGAACTGTAGAGTTCTCCTTCGACACCCTCCGTGACTCCTAGGTTCCCTTCGGGCAACCCTATGACAGTGTAGAGAGTGTAATTCTCTCCATCTATCTCTGCCTCCGCAACCTCCGTGACACCTCCTGGGTTCCCTTCGAGCAACCCCTCGGTCGTTCGTCCCTCGGCAAGCTGCCTTAGCCTACGCCTTAGTTCTATTTGTTGTCTGAGATTCAACGCTCTTTGTGCCACTTCCCATTCGTCACTTTGTATCTTTTTATTTTTGTCCTTATTTAGTATATTGGGCATAAATTACTTCCGTACATAGCAAGCACACACCATGTACACAAAAAAAACGCTTATTGTTTCCCTTTCGGCCACAATTTATGTCAACATTGCGTCGGGATTATTACAAGGTTCAATTTCCCCTTCACCTCTTGCCATCACGCTTTGCGTCCCAAGGACGATTGTTTTCTTCATACTGTCAGAGGACCTGTTGGCGTCGCTCCTCACGGGCAATCTCCTCCAGGCGGGTTCGCTGTGCCAGTGATGCCTGTGCAAGCAACTGGGGAAGGTGGTTCATCAACCGATTCAATGCGGGGCTAACTTCCATTGCAGTCCACACGAGACTTGTTGGGGCTTCCGCCTCTGTGGCCTTTCTTCGGACGTAGGTCTTGATGGCCACCTGAAGTAGGATTGAGAATTCCCTCGTTGCAGTGTCCTATCCGTCGTAGAGTTTCGTTTGTGCATCGTCGGCCTCTGCGTTAATCTCACCAACGGGTAGGCCCATCCTGTCCGTGCGCCATCCGCTCCTTCCTTTCCTGAGTATGTCTAGGCAACGACACCAAATGTTTGCCACATACGGGTAGACGATTAAATGCAGAAAGTAAATGCACAAAACATAATGGAAATATATTAAAGAACCAGGTTCTGTATAAATTCAACAATCCATGTACATCAAGTGCTTATAACATTAAACCCAGATACGACTATCATGATACTACCAAGAAGGAAAGGTATGCAATATATAATACCCGAAGGGGTGCAACCAACCAATGCGTCCAACTGCCCTTCGGGACGACTAACTAACTAACAGCCGTAACTCATTATTACCGACGACAACAGAAACATAATATGACAACATAACATAATGATTATTCTCGACAACAATCACTATGTTAGAGACATGGTAGAGAGAAAGGCGATTCAATTGAAGTATATTAGTACAAAAGATCAAACTGCAGACATTCTCACCAAGCCTCTAGCCAAAACAAAGGTAGAACAGTTCAGAGGTAAGCTTGGTATGATTGAAATGTAACTTCTGAGAATTGAGTCTCAACATTTTTTATTATTGTACTAATAAATTCTAAAAGAAGTTTAATATAAACTCTTTTGTCATGTGTGTTATTTCATGACCTTATGGGCCCTTGTGTGCATCATTAAGAAGTGACGACTTCTGAATGATAATCACTTGTACTTCTAGTAGTTATTAGAAGGTGACGACTTTACAATAACTCTACAGTCTATCATGATAGATATCATATGGTTGATATCTGTGAACATGTCATGATAGTCCATATCTCTTAAAACAATATCGACTGTATATCATAAGGTTGATATCTATAGGTTGAATTGTTCAGATATTTTATGGTGGATATTAAGTGCTTAATATCTGTGGATATGCCATGAACTTCTGTATCCCTATGGTAGGCATCATATGGTTGATGCTAGTGCACATACCATAATGGATATTGTGAGCCTTTGGTGAATATCATAAGTGTTGATATTTGTAGACTATTGCTCCTGATATCATGTGATGATATCTACTACACTATGTGTAGTTCTACTAAGAGCACCCTATGATCCTCCTCCCTAGCTAAGAGGGAGTGTTGATGATTTATAGCTTCGGTCGGAGTAATCCCATCAAATCATATGTATAACTAATGCTGATTATACCATCAACATGATTAATGATTTGCTAATATGTATGTATACATATTAATATATGTAATAATAATAAATGTTCTTCTTATTATTATATATATGAATATTTATACATACATAATTTATGATTGGAATATTAAATCATTAATCATGCTGCTGATAAATCAATGAGATTAAATTCATGTTGAACTGATGAGCAATATTGATTATATTAATCTAGTGATTAAATTGAATTTATAATCATGCTGTTTATACCAAATTGAATATGAGCACCGAATTATTTATCATTTGCTAAATGATCATAAGTATCGATTATATTGATCAAATGGAATGATCAAGATAATAATCGATCATCCACATTAAACAGTTCGATATTATTAATTGCTGTTTGAATCAACTATGGTCGATCATCAATATCAAACGATTATGTGAATCGTTACCTTATTGTTAATGATAATAAACGATTATGTGAATTGCTGTTTAGAGAGGCAATTCAATGAAGAGACATGTCTCCACGTACGTGGAGGCATGTCTATTCATCGACATGCCCAAAACCATGTCATATATATCATGATCGATTTCGATTCTAAAGACAAGTACAAAAATCGAAAGTGGAAGCCAATAAGACATCGATCTCCTTCATTTGCAGTCCAGCATATACTTTGTGAATTAATTTGTGTTCTCCTCATATTTGCAGCAACCTGCACATAGTGTTCATAGTCATATAGCTTAGTTGTGAACTAAGTAATAGAAAGAAAATTAAAATTACTCACATATCAAATCTGATCCAAATTTAACATGGTATCAGAGCTAGTTTGAAGAAAAGATCCGATCAGATTTGTAAAAGGAAACAACTAATCTCCATTAAATTTTCTAGAATTCTATATTCGACAAAATGTTTAATGGAGTTAGACCTGAGGATCATCTTGGAGGAGCTGCAAATTTTGTAGACTTCCTCCATGTCCTATTGAGTCGTCATATGTGTCTGTGTGTGAGAGAGTGAAGTCTGGCCCTAGGTTGCTCACTGATTGACTTTTGTGTTATCATTGTGGTCATCAAAGAAATGATTTAGTTCACTATTTTGACCTTAACCCTTGTTCACTAGAAGAATGTGTTGAGACTTATGTTGTGTGGCATGAATCCCTTGTTTGTGCTTTTTGCTGAGAATACTACAGATGCTTATGTTAGGTAGATTTGACACATGGCTATTCCAGATGTTAATGTGCCAAATGTTGTGGTTAACTGGAAACTACTCATAGTGGTCACTTGTTGACTAACCATGTTTGGATTGGGCCTTTTTGATAGTGACACATAGACCACATTTTAAGGAGGTTCTTTTGACATATTTTTAATGATGAGTGATATAGCTGTTCCTCAGTGATCACCATTGATTAATCACATTAGTTCTAGCTTCTATGGAGTGGTAGCAGCTGATGCATGAGATGTTACCTTAATGATTGGTTTCTTCATAATTAGGACCGATCAGTTGAGTATCTTGATGATGAGACACAATTTAAGTTTCGTGAATTCAAATGTTGGATTATGGTGATTTTGGCCATTGATTACAAATTGTTTTAGTGGAGATGGTCAGTGACTATCTAACACAGCATGAACTTGGAGTGATCGATAGAGATGAGAGTGACTCATTGATGGTTAGCCTTTGAGTGGATCATCTTTGATTGGAGAGTGACTGCATGAATGATTAGCCCTGTAGATTCACTGTTTTAAAGGATGGCTCCACATGACAGTAGAAAGGCCATCGCATTGGAGAGTGATAACACTTGAGAATGTGCCACCTATATTTATGATTGCGTCAGACTGGGGAATGCCATCGTTTGAGTGGTTTATTGATGGCCACCTATAATTTGAGGATCAATATATTTTATGCCAGGGTTGCAGTTTTTTTTAGTGTCAACATTTGCCTTCATTGGTTTGAGAGCTTTTGGTGATAGCACTGTGAACAGTCTACAAATGTTTGTGTACGGTGGTGTGCAGCATCGGTTTTGATTTTGGGGTTAGTTAGCTAATATTACATCAGTTATTGAGATTACTTTGCTCTGTTTGGCACATGATGGTGGTGAGATAAATACATTGGGATGTGATTCGAAACTTTGGATTACAAGGGGGTTTGTTGTATATGTTCATAATGAATATGTATTTGCCAAGTTATTGTTTTATCAAAAGCTTAGTAATTAATTATTGAGTGGTTATCTTTGTGCTTGAGTAGGTGTTTAAACCTTCTTTGTGCTATATGTATACATTTTACAATGTTGATTGTGAGAACGTGGAAATTATGAATAATGTATAACGCTGCTTGTTTTGATTTTTATGCTGTACAATTGTTTAACATTTATATGACAGTTCTCAGCAGTTGGGAAGTTGCCCTTGGTGTTCATCACCTAGGTGGCTTTCTTCAATTGTAATGATTTGAAAGATCCCAAATGGATCCTTTTGTTGTTGCTGCTGTAAATTCTTAATTAAACATACTATATTTTTGTAATTTTCCGGTGATCTTATAGAATAGACAGAAGTTGCAGAAAGAGATTGTTTCTTTTGGGGTTTTGATGTTATAAGTAAAGTAATTGATAAATAGCAACAACTGTGAAATAAAACAGTAAACAATGTTCATATGTAAGAACACTTAAGCAATCTGAAAATACTGCAAATCATACCAGGCAAATAACCTAGTTTTGTATTCAGCAAGAATCCATGCATTTATTTGGAGCTGTTCTCAATCTGGATTGATGCCAAATGGAGGAATATTACTGGCAACGAACAAGGAAGACCAAATAAGCTGAATACAACCCTTCAAGCCAACATATAAACAAGGCGTGGTTGCAAAGGAGGCGTGGAAGCTGCTGCAAATCACGTGCTAGGTGAAATAGACTAGCCGCCTTGTTGAAACCTCCAATATGCACACTGAATCTTCAAGACAAGAAGATGTGTCTTCTACCTCTGACAATCTCTGTGCAATCCTGGATAAATCCATTGTCAACTCGTACCGAGGGCTACGTCCCAGCAAGCTTAGACCTGGGGTTTGCGTCCCAGACCAAAATCACTCTTCCAGAGCAATTCCCAAATTCGCAAGTTTCAAAATGATCAAAGATGCTATCAATTAAGTTTTCATCTCCTTATAACTCCTTTCCCTTTGCAAGTCGAACCCTAAAGAATAATAAAGCTTGCACTTTATAAATAAAGTGACACTTTCCCAATTATGGCATCAAACTATAGAAAAATATCACTTTATTGCGAATAAATAGCTTCAAGCATCCAAAAAGACTTTGGGAGGTGAGAATCATGTAGCAAAGTTCAAGACCTTTCCAACGAGCTATAACACATAGGCATATCAAACCAAATGAAGCCAAAAACCCCTTATTACTCCGGAATGGCTATATACATAGCCTTATTTTAATTTATTTAATCGCTAACTTAGGAAATATTTAAATATATTAAAATATTTCCATAGATCCAATAATAGCCCAAAATAACCAACCAAACATGAATCTGTCTTTGTCACTTGTCTGTGACTAATGCTGGACAAGATGGCCGAACTGGCAGTCCCATCCTTAAAATCTAGGGATGCTCCTAGTAACTAGGAAACACACCCAATCTTCTTGAAACTGAAACCATGGTATGGTCCTGTGGAACCTCAAATATGGAAACTGCCACAACCTCCTAAAAAGTAGGGAATCTCCCTAAAATCAAGGAACTGCTCCCAACGACCCACAAACTGCCTGAAACACCAACTCCGGATATTGAATACCCCGTGTGAGTTTCTATCCACCACTGCCAGCCTACGAGACCCCCATAATAGGCTAACTCACATGTCTCTACTAGACAAACTAAAGAGGGGACATGTCATGTCCCCTCCTGGATCGTTATATATATACGGAGAGAAAGGGAGAGACCCTAAATGAAGAAATTATTATTATTAATTAATATAATAATTACCAATGAATGATTATTTAAATTTCATTAATTAAATATTATTTATGATTTAAATATTATATTATCAACATAATTTATATATTTAATAATAAATAATAATACAATTAAATTATAAAGAGGATATAAATAATACAATTAAAGAGGATATTATATATTAGCAATACGTATGACAGTCATATATAATATCATATAGTGGCATGCAAAATTTTCAATTTAATAGTAATATTAATACATGGATATTAATATAAAATATTAATAGTAATATTTATAGACAACAATACGTATGACAGTCATATATAATATCATATATAGTGGCAGACCAGATCTGACACACATGTCAGATCTGTCTGCCTTTACAACCATTAGATAGACTAATAATTAGTGTCTAGGCAATGGTAATGTTAATAAATATAATAGGTAATATTATTTGATTCATATATATATATATATGTTTTCGCTTATCAATGAATATAACCTAAATGTAGCAATTAAATTATTAATTAATAAATGTTTATTTATTAATTTAATATATTTAATTCGAATATGAAATAAATGTAACAATTATTATTAATTAATTAATCAATGTTTATTTAATATTATTATCAATTAATTAATACTCATTTATTAATATCTGAAACTATGATTAATTGATTAATATTTATCATCTAAAAGAATAACAGAGAACCAAAGTAATCACTTTAATAGTCAACGATTTATTAAGGAAAAGAAATACATGTATGAGTTGAATAGAGATATATAACAAAGATTAATTAAAAAGTATTAAGGAAAAGGCACGTTACATTGAAAAGTCACAACCTTTCTATGAAAGGTTATATGAAGGATATATAAGGAGGGAAAGCATGAGGTATACGGGGGGGAATATAAGAGGAAAACGGATAAGAATAACTAGAGGCTGTATGAAAAATAATGTTATATTAGATTTACTTATAAAACAAGAAGTTCATACAGATATAAAGGGAGCAGAGCAGCCAATGGTAAGGGGGAGGAAGGGTAAGTAAGGAATAAATATTGTTATATGTTAATGCTTACTTCTGTGTGTATTAATGGATATAAATTAATATTATAATATATACATTAATGAATGACTATTTTAATAGTTAGGTAATGAAGGAAATTAATGTTAATAATGTAATTAATGTATATGTAATATTTATGATAATGAATACTTTAATGAACACATTAATGAATGGTTTTCAGATATTAAGGAATAAGTATAAACCGTATGTTAATGAATTTGTACTAACATACGTAATGAATATATATATCAATGCCTAGTAGGAATATATGTGAATATTGGTTAATGAACATTTTAAGGAATATAGGTAGAGAATACATGTTAAATCAGATATTTTTACATATGGATTATGGAATAGGAAAATAGTAATAAAAGGCAAAAAGTATTATAAATGTAATCACATGTTGGAGACTATAGGGAGGTAATTCCCTTAGTCTAAGGGAGGGATTATGATAATCCCTAGGGCAGTATATATATTGAATACCTATGTGCATATGTATGGCTTGGTTGACTAAGTTCACCAAGAAGAGACGGATCTGGCCGGTCTCCTCTGAGGACTTGGGTGATGAGGTGCATCACCCAAGGCAAGGAATGGACATAGGGTCCTCCTTGGATGGCTTGAGTGTAAGAAATTACACCCAAGACAGGAATCGAATTAACCTTCGACTTCTTGGAGGGCTTGGATGTAAGAAATTACATTCAAGATAGGAGTCGAATTCACCTTCGACTTCCTGGAGGGCTTGGATGTAAGAAATTACATTCGAGACAGGAGTCGAATTCACCTTCGACTTCCTGGAGGGCTTGGAACCAAGATGGGTTCCAAGAAGGCGAGCCTCACGGTCGCCTAAGGACAAATCTTCGTATGACATTCGTATCCTTTTTATTAGGTAAGAATTGTGATTAGTGTTGATTAAGTATTTTAAAAGTTAAATTGCAAGTTAGATTAATAATATATATATATATATATATATTTGTTGTATTCTAACAATCTGTTTTACAGGATAGTGATCTCTAACTAGTAGGGACATTACAGGACATGACATGATTGTGCTTCGTTATGAACCCTTTTTTATCTGTTTCATTTAAAAATGAGTCTTCTCTTCTTGTGTTATACACTAGAAATGGATTAGAATATGACGCAATGAGATTTTTTGATCCTCCAAACCAACATGAGTGATCCATTTTGCATCATTATCTCATAACTCTAAAACAAGGAGTACATAATCTTGTAAGCAAAAATAATAGATTATACTTGTTCTTTGCAGAAAATGGTTTGAAAAGAAGTCCTATTAAAATCTATTATTGAGATGTCTATCCGGTGTGCATTGATCCCATCTGCATGCTAGAGTGGATGGTTTCCCTCTTCATATTGTTGCAGCTTTCGATATTGTTCTGGGAGAAGGATCATTAGTATAAATGACGTAATCCTGGTGTTAAATGAGGCGAAAATAATGAATAACTTATGGAGTGTGCAAAACTCTTCATCCATGGATTGCATTTCTCTAAACTGTCATTCCATTGTAGTCTTGTTTTCTTTGGGGCCCAGCTTGTTAAGACTGCCAATTAATTTTATCCAACATTGTAAGCTGGCTGTACTTAACTCTACATTGATTCAAAAGCAAATTTGACTCAAGTACAATAGAGGCCAACCATTCCCAAACAATGAGTGTATTTACAATGGTCAAAGTAGGGCAAGCTTCAAGATGGGCTAGATTTCTTGTTGGAAAGAAATTGATAACTTTTGGAAAACTAGCACGCATAATTTTATCCGGTAAGACATGAGTTTTGAAAACCAAATTTTATGTATGCTCACTGTAATTAGAATATTTTACCAAAATAACTTCAAACGTTTTCAGTTGTGAGCAAGAGTATTCCCAATGGAATCGCTTGGATTTCTTATAGTGTTTTTAAATTTCTGTTGATAACAAAACGAAAACAATGTTCTTTCGTAACTTGATAATCATGGCACAATAAATCTGTATTGCCTGGTTTTGATCAAAATGAATGACAAATAAAAGGCAGTTCATTTTATTTAACATTCTTAATTAATATAAATTTGTTGGATTCGAGAAAGAAAATTACTTCTCAATACTTTAGTATATTTGGTATGTAATTTGCATTTGATATTATTGGTTATGTTTTCTTATGTACAATTATGTGAGAGAGGTTCCATTATCGTATCTTTTTACTATTGTTTATTGGCATGTAGGAGTCAAGTTGACCAGATTGCCTAGATTAAGACATTACTTTAAAGTTTAAACTGTTAGTTATTCATATCATTCTTTGCATGTTTTCTTATGAAGGTTGGAGCAACTAGAAAAGTTGTGGCATCAGCAAAAGGTCAACGTTGCTTGGAGGAAAATACATTAATCCTTGAGGAATTGGTAAAGTTAACATTATGATTGTTACTTTTACTTGTACTGTTGGCTATTTATAATCATATAATTCATGCCAAGTATCTTGTTCTTAATTTGATCTGAGGTGGTCTTTATTTATGTGCTATGCTTGCAAGGCATATGCATCAACCAATGTATATACTTGTGCTTTATTTGTATACCTTTTATATGTGAGTAACGTCTTAGCACCCAAAGTATAAATTGGAAGACGTGAGGAAACATGTAATGTCTCTTTTTTTTTAGGTGCTCTCGTTTTATGATTGGTTACCCTATCATTGGCCATCATAGGCTAAGTAAGATGTTTAGAGTGCCCCCAATTGGTAGAGTTCAGTGTGTTATTTCTCCCCCAGAAAAGCAAGCCCTCACCATGCATCGTTCGTATTCGGGATATTCCTCATGGAAAATAATCAATTGAGGCAATTCATCAGGTTGTGCAATAGGAGTGTAGCAAAAGTGATAGTTTGCAGTCGAGCAAATTCATCCTTAAATACAGAAAAGCAAGCCCTCACCATGCATCGTTCGTATTCAGGCAATTCCTCATGCAAAATAATCAATTGAGGCAATTCATTTGGACCGCGATCTATCCAAATGCAAGTTGTTTTTCCTACCCCCCCATGATCAAATTCATAGCATTCAAAATTGAGAGTAGGGAAAGAGACAACCTGGTGTCGTTCGTGCTCGAATGGAAGTGCTTTCTCAAATGGAAGTTTTTGTTCGCCATTCAGGGCATTGTTGGAAGCGAGATCATCAGATGCTTCAGGAGGTCGCCATTGGTGATGTACCATTCCATGAGCATTGACAACATGTTGATCGTCAGTTGCGAGCTCTTCTTGAAATAAACTTAGTGCTCCTTCGAATAACTCAACTTTCTTTGCTTTCACCATGACATCTTGCTCATCTCCATGCATAAACCATACATCCTCATGTAACTTCGTGAGCAGATATTCAAAAATTAGGGACTCCTTGATAGATTGAGCTTCAAAGATTTCCTCTAGTGATTGTTTAAATGCTAACATTGATGGAATCGCCAACTCAAAGTGTCCTTCACTCTCTAGCTCCATTTGTCCACCTTCAAGGATAATTGAAAGTTCTTCCTTTAGGGCGACTTGACATTCTTCATTTGATTCTCCTTCTTGTGGTAAAGATGGATGCTCACCAAGGACTTGATCATCTTGAATAGTATTGCACTCAATTTGTTGTTTTTGTGGTGGTGAAACTTGAAATGTATGATAATCCCTCATGTCATCTATGCTTTTTGCACCATTTTCCTTTTCAATCTCTCGATGATCCTCACTAGTATCCATTTTTTGTAGAGTTTGATGCCTTAGTATCTTACTAGCATCTTGGTGGCTTGAATGTCTTCCACTGTATCTTCATCTTCCTTGAACCCAAAGTTATCTTCAATTGTGATGCCTTGACTGCTTGTCTCATTCATACTATCCTTCCACATTTCATCCCATAATATTTCAAGAGGTTGAAGTTGATGATGAATCATGCTTCTTGTAGTAACTTGTTTGTCTGGAAAAAAAATTGACAGTGATTCCATTCGTACTTCTTCCATAAGCTTTCAGCACCCCCTCGAATTGTTCTTCATACTTGGGTTCACTTATGATGATTTGCATTTCTTCATTCAACATCTTATTATTGTTTTCCTCTTCTCCTTCAATGCTATTACTTGAAATGTCTTGCATTTCATTCTGAAGGATCCGCTTTTGTAGCACAAAGTAAAATTCTTGAAGGAATTCTTTTTCTTCTTGCTTGATTATTTGCTCAACACTTTGATCATTGCTTGCCACCACTTGATAATTCTCATTTGTTTCTTCAAATTTCATTCCATTGTACTCTTCTTCAGGTGCATGACATGGTGAGCTACTTACTGCAATACATTGATCATCAGGTGAACTTGAATCATCAACTTGTAACTAGCTCTTTTCATTGTCAGGTGATGTAGCAATGTCTTGTTCATATGTTCTAAATTCAGCCCCAAGGTGTGCACTCCAAGATCTATTCGCAATACACTGTTCTTCGGATAAGCCTGGCAATCCAAATTGATATCTGACTTGGTTGATAGCCATCTCACACAATGAGCAAGTAAATTTGGAGTGGGGTGCATTGTGAATCCTACACCATAATGGTAGCAATATGTTTTCTAAACGCCTTTCACTATTCAAAATAAGATGACTTTCGATCATCAACAAAAAGATCGAAAGAGGATCCTTTCTCTCGGGTACACTGAAATTGCTTTCTTCATCTTCTGGCTTGGGAACATCCTAAAAGAAAATGTTTTCTTGTACTGCTGATTCCATCGTTGATAGATATTTCAAGCAATGCATTTCATCATGTTCATTTGTCTCATGGATTCTACATTGCCTTGGTCTTGCAAACTCGGACAAATGGCATGGGTAAAGTGGTATATTTAGTCTCCACCATAGTTGAGGAATATTATCTCGTTGCTCATCATGAAACTGTTGTTGTTCCATTGAGAAATCTTTCTTGTTTTTTAATTTTCTAATATTTTTTATTGTTTTGGATTTTCTAGTTTTTTACCTTTTTTGGATTTTTTTTTGGGCATAAAGAGAGATCTTGCAAATCTCAAATTCAACTTGAAAACTCATCTGGTTCCGGCTGCGCGAAGTGCTTCCTTCCTGTAAAAGTCCAATGTTCTTCTCTTATACAAATTCTGTTGCTGACTCCTTCAAAGGGTGACTGCCAGCATCAACTGCTTTAGTCATGTATCCACAATCATGTCCTCCTTTTGCTTCAATTCATTTGAGCATGAAGAGAAGGGTAGAAAGCTCTGGATAACTCCTCTAAATATGACTTGATAAGTTCCATTGATCGTGGCTGGACAACTATCAACCCTGCTTTCTTATGCAAATCCTGTTGAGCGTTGAGGGTGACTTTCCACTGATCTTCCTTGGATTCACCTATTCAAGAGTTCGCATTTGCTGTCATGCCCTCCTTCGAGTGCCAATTCTATTGATGTGTTTTTTACGCATATGTGAACACAGAATAAAATATCCAAAAGTATCTTATCCTCTCTTGAACAAAGCTTCTCAAATGTTGAAGATTGGCTTAAGGATCACTTGAGACAACTCCAAGGTTCATAAATGTTAGGTCTTGACGTGTGGATGAACACAGTTGGTTGATGTGATTGCTAGTATCATAAAGGGACTTACGTTGAATTGTCGAATGCTTGAATCGCTGGAACTTGATCATCTGATGTTGCAATCTTATGATTCTTTTTGTCCTAAACTAGCTTGAATTGAAAAAAAAGGGGCAAAAGATGAAGGGTTGAGAGAGTCTATTCTAAGACCTAGAATGTAAGAAGATGGATGAATGATTAGATGGAATCCTACTAAGCGAGGTCTCACCATCAAATTGAACAATTTGACACAAACTCGGTGCAATTTTCTAAGGACATTTCAAAGATGTTCAAATCATTACCATCAAACATTGCTCACCATTCAAGTTAATGCATAAAAAATGGATACATGACAATTTGAAGTTAAGTTCATATTATTCTAGCTGACCACGCAAGGTGCACTTACAATCAGCAAGAGGCTAGTGGTATGGACTATATGAATTCCACACAAATACATTCAACAATTTCCTCCATCCAAACTAATCAACGTGAAAACAAATCGAGAAATAAAGATCATGCAACTTGTTGAAGTAACAAATCAAATTCACCATAACTTCAATGAAATCAATTGTTCTTTACAACAAGACTTTGACAAATAACTTTGCCTTCTCCTAATCTAACTTCTACTCTAATTGTTATTCACTATTCTATTTGCTAACTATCTATTCACTACTCACTATTTATTAACTATTAACCTTCACAAAATGAGGAGATTGAGCTTTATATTGAGAGCTCATTACAATGAACGGTCAAGATCAAATCTCCATCAACGACCAAGATTTTACAATGAAAATCCTAATTAGGGTTTGTTACAACAAACTCAATTTGGCCATTGAAATAATTACAACACTTTAGCATAGATAATAAGGGTAGGTGCCTCAAAGTTTGTGCCATCATGGGCGATTGAGGTACATTGAATCAAGACGTGCTGATGTGGAACTCCTTGATTTGGTGAGTGATGACTGGGATGCCACTTCAATCTTGCACTTGTAGACTTGATTTATCACCATGAAGGGATATTGAAAAATATTTCTTGATATTCAACCTTTCAACCTCACTCAAAGTTGTAGTGATGGGAAGCATTGATGTAGCTGAGTCATTCCTCCATCCTCACCCGCTTGCCTTGGGGTGATTGTATGACTTTTCCATCATGCTCCTTTGATCTCTTCATGTCTCCATGGTGCGGTGAGAGTTGAGATTCCTCTTGAGCATTCTAGTGCTTGTAAATGAAGTTTCCGCTTTGTATGGTGATGTAGGTCTTACAATATTTCTCCTTTTTCTTTGCAATCACCATCCTTTAATATCTGCAAGACAATACAAGTATGGCATCAAATACACATAATATATAACCTTGATAGTTCTTTTGACTTGATATATTCTTCGATTTTATGTGTTTTGTAGGTTTGATAAGAGCATGTAGAGAGAATTCGTTTTCATAAAGGAGCCCTTAAAGTTGATGCCACTCTAAGAAAGGGGCACTTGAAGTTCGCTCTCACGTTGATGCACTCATTCACCTTGATGTATATGAAGTTCGCTCTCACCTTGCTTCTCATGAAGTGATCTTTGAACTTGCTTTCATTCTTTTTTCTTCATTCTATGGGTTTCAGCATTGAGTCTTTCCTCCATTTATTGACGCAAACATGTTAAACTGTCCTTAGGGAAGGGCTCACTTACCTTGTTTCACTCTCTCCATTCAAACTTGCAAGATAAGGCTCTTGGAACAACTTCATTCTCAGTCAAGGGTATTCGAAGTGAATTTCGCTCCTCATGAGAAGCACTTGAATCTTTCGCCTTTAACCTCGAGCACTTGGAGTGTCACTAACTAGAAGTTCTTTAGACTCCTCGGTTGAGCTCATGATGGGCTTTACTCCCATGACATCAAGACGTTACTAAAGGCTAGGCTGGAATACTCACCAAGTACTCTGCGAGTATTGACACCATTAACTGTAATGTCCCCTACGCGATTAACATAATTAATCTATTTCAATATACTAAAATTTATTGAGAGATTAATAATGAAGCCAGTCATTGATATTCTTCAAATTATTAGTTATTAACAAATGCTTATTTATTTTCCTCATTAGACAATTAATTTTGTTATCCCTCTTATTGACTATTTCCTGAGAGTTCTTTAGATTCTTTATTTTAATCTAATATTATTATTTTCCTGATTAACACATCTTTATATATATATATATATACACACCAATTGTTAATGTATCACCCATTATTAACATATTTGCTAATTACCTTTTTTATAAAACATTAATATTACCATTTCTTTTTAAAAAAACATTAATTATCAATATATTTAATGGCTGGTAAAAGCAGACAGATCTGACACATGTCAGATCTGGTCTGCCACTTTGCAGCCAATATGAATATGGTTATTAAATTCTGCATTAAACATTATCGGGCTTCATATATTAAGCATGCATATTAAGCACCAAGAACGAGCAATCCCAATTGGATAAGAAAAATAAGAAACAAACTTCTAGCCCTCGGAATGAATGATTTGATTTGTCTTATATAACTCTTCACAATTGAATGGTTGTGCTCTTTGAGAGCTGAAGAGCATGCTTCGTTAAGGGATCATGTCAGTTCATTATTCCAATCGCATCTCTTGTTTACTATTGTTATCATATAATCCATTATCGAAGTCCATTAAAATCACATGATTAGTTGTTATGGTTAACGGAAGATAATTAGTTATCATAAGGTCTTCTTATTATGAATCTCCTTTTTTAACATAAAAATGATCTTTGTTAAGGGTAACGCAGATTATCAAAGGTTTACACCTTAGTTTGGAATGATTGTCTTCAATAATTATTTACCACGGGTATCTCTAGTTATTGATCCTGTATATGATATCTTTGGATTGGGATGGATCCTTTCATATTGCTATCCAGTTATTGATTAGTCAATTCAATATTCTTGATGTTTATTTGCTATTAATAATACTTCAGTGATCTTGTACTTTGACCTGTCGATGAAGTCAGATAACTATTCTGCATATTTCTCTTAATTGCTCCACTCATATTATCACTCGGTACAATAAAGTATAAATACATAATCGTGAGTGTTGTCCAAGGTTCGGTTTTGTCATATCAATGAATATCGGAAGAGTCGGCTTTCGATATTATCATCTATAAAGATAATACAAGGAGCTTTCTCTTAGTTATTTAGCATTTGGATGGGGACGTCACAAAGAATTTTCAATATAAGGATTTGTTGCAATATTAATTTATCTTTATTTGAATATTTCAAGAATATTAAATTAGTAATAAATATTAATAATAATATTTATTGCTAATTTAATATTTGAAATTTATTTAATAATATTTAATAAATAAATAAATTTCAAATAATTATTTATTGTTAATTATATTAATAATAATAATTGTTTTATTTAGGATATATATATATATAACGATCAAGAAGGGGTCATGACATAAACTTGCTGAGTTTTTGGCGAGTTTTTCACAAAAAACTCAGCAAGTCTTTGGCAAAAACTCAATTGCATAAAAAAAAGAGGTCTAAACACGTCCAAAAATTATCTAATTTTTTTTTTCAAGTTAGTCTCATTCTCTTTATCAAATATAACATTTAAGTATAAGAAAGGAAAAATACATTGAAATTCTAGGAGTTATAATGCAAATTCTAGGTTTTAGAAGATCTTTTAAATTTTCACACTTAGTCAAATTTCAATAATCAATAGGCTCCTATCAACATTCTCTCGCTCTTTCTATCTCACTCACTTTTCTGCCTCGAATTTTAGACCTATCTATCTGCATATCACTCTTACTCTATCCCCTCTCTCTACCACTCTCTGTCTCACTCTCTTCTCTCTCCCCCAAGATCTAGACCTCTCTGAACCTCGCTCACTCTCACCCTCAAACCCCCGTGTGGGGTGCTACTCTCAACCTAATTTTGGCAAGGTGGAGGAGCCACATCAGACTCCGAGGACTAGACCCTCTAGTTCTATCTCTCCCTTGGTTTTCACTAGAGCTGGGAAGAGGAAGATTTAAAATGTTTTGATGTAGTATTTACTTTTAGTTTTACAAAAACAATTTGCGATTTCATTTTGTTTCAGTCTATCAGCCATCAACATTCCACAAGAGGATACTATTTTGTACCCAATTTGCATTTAAATCAATCAAATATATCTAGACTTAGCTTGTTTCTTTTGTGTACTCATTTATTGACTCGTCGGATGCATCTCCTCATTGAATTTTGCAAAAAAAATGCATTTCTAATTAAATT